>NC_133773.1:107876243-107928391 GCF_003597395.2 Chelonoidis abingdonii
CAAACACACCCAGAGTTCCCTCCTCAACTTTGAAAAAATCCGGTTTCCTGATTGGTCCTCTGGTCAGGTGTTTGGTTCCCTTTGTTAACCCTTTACAGGTAAAAGAAACATTAACCCTTAGCTATCTGTTTATGACAGCTTCCCTAAAGCTCACTCTCCCTCTTGTACAGCGTGACTACAAATGTATTTTTTAAAGCCATCTTCCGTCGGTTCTTTTCTAAACACTATGCTATACAAGAAAACGGGGCCCAATTTTCAGAGGAGCTGCTGAGCACTTATGACTGCATGTGAAGTGAATGTGAATTGTGGCTGTTGACAATATGCAAACCCCAATCATTCAAAATTATGAGGAAGGCCCCCCAAATATGAGACTGACTTAAAAATCACAAGATGGGGGAAAAGGTTCATTTTATTTGACTTGCTGGAGGAGTGGTACATTTTCAAGCTTCTCTTCACAATCACGAGGACTGGAAACCTACTCTTTTGGTAAATAAAAGCTAAAATTGTCAGGTAATAACCTCACTTGAATTGGCTGGAGCTTTGAGAATAACACCAAATATCACAAGGATTGTGATAAAATCATGAGAGTTGGCACCACTATTCAGTACAGTGAATCAGGCCCATCAAATCTACTTTTCACATGTGGCCACCTTAATGGACATGCACATTGTCAAGTGCAAAATGAGTATTTGTGAGGTAGGTTTTGTAGATTGAACATGGGAATAGGAGAGAGGTGACTGGGGTTCTATTACTGACTCACTGTGTGACATTAGACAACTTGTTTCACACGTTTGTGTCAGTTTATCTTCTATAAAATAGGGATAACCATGCTCACTTGCTTTGTAAAGCACTTTTGAGAAGTGAGTCAAAGCATCATATAAGGCTAATTAAGATTCAAGCACTCAATTATTTGTCCAAATGAGAATGTGGCTTGTCCTAGAAAAGCACCAGCATTTAAAAGTCATGCTCCTTTATGTCACACAACTGTTAATCCCATTGCACTGGTTCTATTTTGCAAATAGGCTTCATATTTGACAATGGAAGTAAAATGCATGTTCACTAACTTACATATTTTTCTTCATATGTGATGTGTGTACCAAGAAGAATTTTTCCTCTGCCAAAGGTGGACTATATACTCTTATACATTGTATGTAAGGCATTTAATAATTCCCAAAGATATATATTTCTAAAAGTGCAGACAGAAAAAGCAATCTCATCCCCAAATGTTTCTGAACAAAGTATTTTACATGTTTAGTTCTGAATTGCTTTGTCTTGCTGCTGTATATATGCATTGTGATAAGGATGAAGATAATTATCCCAGAGACTAGTAACACAACCACGTGAATGTTGGAGGATTCTAAATCTCATGCCATTTGTAAAAGATTGGTTATGGAAACTCAGGGTTCTCAATAACTATACACATTCAATCCACTTAAACTAACATTAGGGATTCCAGCAACAAAGAATATAAAAATTCTCTTTTGCAGCTGTGGACGTATGGAATGTAAGTGAATGTATTCTGTTCTCCTGACAGTGGATGGAGTTATCTGATGTAGCATTCTGGAGGACACAAATGATTGACAGATTCCAAAAATGTCTGTGACCAGAAACTGAAAAGTTCCAGTGGTATTACAAAGATAAAGTTGTTGTCAGTTTCACTTCAGCTTAAATAGCATGATGATACTTCCCATGATTTTTTCAGATATCCCTGAATTTCTCCTAGGAACTATTTGATAGAGTGCAGGTCTAATTGCACTCAGTCACTTAAGTAATCAGATGGTAGATTGAAAAATATTTCTTTTTATAAAATGTTCAGTAATCTGCTTCTGGGATGCTGGATCTAGCAGCACCATGCAGGTTATATGTTGCCTGGGTGGTGCCTCTCTGGCACAGGAGGAGTAATGGGAGATCTTCAGGCTAACAGAAATGCTTTGGGGGAGGCCCTTATGGGCGGAAGCCCTGAAAATCTTCAGGAAATGTGTTCCCACTTTTTTTTCCCTTTAAATCTCTTCTTACAAATGGCCTGAGTAACAAGTGGATTAGAGTTTCTGATACTAATGCTATTTTCTCAGTGTAAAAAAGGCAAATGAGTTTCTAAAAGGATAAGGTATGTTCTTCCACGTTCTTATCTCCATAACAACCATGCAGGCTATTGACTTGAACCCTATTGATGCTGTCTGAAGCATTTGCAATGGGTGAAGTAGAGGTTCACTCATTAAATAGTGAGAGTTAAAAAAAAAATCTTCTGAAGAGCTGCCTCATTTGCTGTGCATCATCCAGCCTGAACAATGGATGAGGAAGGTTTTTTTTGTTTGTTTGTTTTTTGTTTTTTTTTTACACACACAAAATACTGTGAAATCTTTAACTAAAGACCATATGCTAATACATTCATACAAGGAAACAGAGTTGAGGTTTAGCAGAATATTTTAAAGAGGAACTCAATAACACCACTTTTAATTTCTTTTACTTAATATTATTACAAGTAACACGATTACTAGAAAAGAGATCTGAAGATCAATTATTTCTTTTTAAAATTTGTCTACATCCTTTTCTGTAGTTTGTCTTTCCCCAGTTATGTGTAGCTGTTTACACAGAAGGGGGGGGAGAAAAAACACACTTTAAAAAGATGAAAATATGTACAAACACAAATTTACTTCAAAAATCAGGAGCAGGTATAGTATGTGAAGCCACTTTAATTTTAACTTTTACTGAAAAGCAAATAGTTGGTTTTCCTGATTCTAGAGTGTCTTATTCTACAAGTCTAACATTCTCTTAATTTTCTAAGAGTGTAGCTCTGAAATTTTATATATGTGCTGTGACAAAGTTCCTCCTCAACCTTGCTGGGTCCTGCGCTTATTGGCAGATTTGCTCACCTCAGTGATCTTCCCCACAGTCTGGATCAACTCCTCCTATGTCTGATCAGGAGTTGGGAGGTTTGGGGGGAACCCGGACCCATCCTCTACTCTGGGTTCCAGCCCAAGGCCCTGTGGATTGCAGCTGTCTATAGTGCCTCTTGTAACAGCTGCATGACAGTTACAACTCCCTGGGCTACTTCTCCATGGCCTCCTCCAAACATCTTCTTTATTCTCACCACAGGACCTTCCTCCTGGTGTCTGATAATACTTGTTTGTCTGATAATTCCTCAATCCTCCAGTAGCACACCCTGTCAGTCTCAGGTCCTTGCGCCTCTTGCTCCCAGCTCCTCACATGCGCTTCCTCTCCTCTGGCTCCTCCTAGTGAGCTCCTTTTTAAACCCAGGTGCCCTGATTAGCCTGCCTTGATTGGCTGCAGGTATTCTAATCAGCCTGTCTGCCTTAATTGGTTCTAGCAGGTTCCTGATTACTCCAGTGCAGCCCCTGCTTTAGTCACTCAGGGAACAGAAAACTACTCAGCCAGTGACTAGTATATTTGCCCTCTACCAGACTCCTGCACCCGCCCACCCCTTGGATACCAATAGGACCAGACTCTTGTACCACACTGGCCTGGGTCTGTCACAGTGCATGCATATTGATAAAATGTTTACCAAAAATACAAGTAGATGGTGTTTATTTATATTATCCTGCATATAAATACTATGGCTTTGATAAGAAAAAAATATATTAAGTATTGGTAAAGTGTACATCAATTAAAACAAAAAAAACTGGAAATGGTGACCTACATTTTACCGTAGATTTATTAAACCCAATTACATTAAATACTTAGATTGTAAACTATATGTAACAGGGATAATTTTTTGTTCAGCCCTTAGTAGAATGTTGTTCTGGTTGATGACTAGCACTCCCAGGCTTTACAATAATACAAATATTAAATTAGAAATAATAATTAAACTTCAGATAGCCCTCTTCCTCAACTTAATTTAAGGAGTCTGCTCTATTATTATAAATGTACAGGTCACAAGAAAATACTTAAAGCTGACTTTTTAAAAAAGAACTTTGACATATAACTTGAGAAGAATGGCTGTTATGAAGTTTTAAAATATTGAATATTGGGCAAACCTCTAGTTATTTCTGAATCAAACTTCAAACTTCTATAGGAAGAAAATCAGACAATAAATTTAATTAAGTTGACAGTTACAGAACACAAGTAATTTAAAATAATTTTTGAGATCAAATTTTATTCAGAAAAATCTAGTTTAATTACTACATTAGTGTTTTGCCAACAAGTATATGAATGTTGCTTACAGGGTTACAATCAGGTATCTCTTCTCTAGGCAGGGAAATTCCCAGAAATAAAATGTGGTTTGTGAAAGCCAATGGACTTCCAAGTGATGTTACTGACTCCATCCATCTCAACCCCCTTCAAGATAAAAGGTGGTGTGGCAGAGCTTTGACCTTGTCCCCGTGGGTCCAGTGCTTCCAGGCGGTTTATGCTAGCTTCAGAGGCTCACTGCAACCCTCCACGTAGCCCTTCTCTTTGTAGGGCCAGGGATACAGTCTACTGAGACCTTTTCATCATAAGCCAGCAAGGAGGTTTGTCATAGGTTTTACCCCCACTCTGAACCTTAGAGTATAGATGTGGGGACCTGCATGTGAACCTCCTAAGCTGCCACCACTCCCAAGGACTAACTCCCTTCCTTAGGTAGTCTTGAGAGACTCCTTCACCAATTTCCTGGTGAACACCAATCCAACCCCTTGGATCTTATTACAAGGATAATTTAACCATCCCCCCTCCTTTCCTCCACCAATTCCTGGTGAGTCCAGATCCAATCCCCTTGAATCGTAAAAACTGGGAAAAATCAATCAGGTTCTTAAAAAGAAGGCTTTTAATTAAAGAAATTAAAGAATGGGAAGAGACTATCTAGGAAGGAGTATGGTAGAAAGCGATCTAGGGGTCATAGTGGACCACAAGCTAAATATGAGTCAACAGTGTGATACTGTTGCAAAAAAAGCAAACGTGATTCTGGGATGCATTAACAGGTGTGTTGTAAACAAGACACGAGAAGTCATTCTTCCGCTCTACTCTGCGCCGGTTCGGCCTCAACTGGAGTATTGTGTCCAGTTCTGGGCACCACATTTCAAGAAAGATGTGGAGAAATTGGAGAGGGTCC
The DNA here is from genome assembly GCF_003597395.2 of Chelonoidis abingdonii. Taxonomy (NCBI): domain Eukaryota; kingdom Metazoa; phylum Chordata; order Testudines; family Testudinidae; genus Chelonoidis; species Chelonoidis abingdonii. The sequence continues at coordinate 107,881,291 of NC_133773.1, forward strand.
AGAGAAGAGCAACAAGAATGATTAAAGGTCTTGAGAACATGACCTATGAAGGAAGGCTGAAAGAATTGGGTTTATTTAGTTTGGAAAAGAGAAGACTGAGAGGGGACATGATAGCAGTTTTCAGGTATCTAAAAGGGTGTCATCAGGAGGAGGGAGAAAACTTGTTCACCTTAGCCTCTAATGATAGAACAAGAAGCAATGGGCTTAAACTGCAGCAAGGGAGATTTAGGTTGGACATTAGGAAAAAGTTCCAAACTGTCAGGGTAGTTAAACACTGGAATAAATTGCCTAGGGAGGTTGTGGAATCTCCATTTCTGGAGATATTTAAGAGTAAGTTAGATAAATGTCTGTCAGGGATGGTCTAGACAGTATTTGGTCCTGCCATGAAGGCAGGGGACTGGACTCGATGACCTCTCAAGGTCCCTTCCAGTCCTGAAGTCTATGAACCTATGAATCTATGAAAAGAAATATAAAAGAAAAAACCTCTGGGAGACAGCATACAAGCTGATCTCACAGACAACAGATTTAAAACACAGGATGTTTCCTGGACAAAAACCTTAGTAAACAGAAGAATACCCAATTTTGATCATTCCCCTAATGCCAAGACAAGTTACAAAAAGAAAATAAACAAACATTTATTCTTTTCTAAAACTTACTACTCTGATAAGAGGCTGGTTCCTTGATTTTTTCCGCTCCAGCTGAAACTGAAAACTGACTCTAAACAAAGGAAACTTCTCTCCTTCCTTTTGAAACATCTTGTGCGCCCATTGGTTCCTCTGATCAGGTGAGCTTCTTAACCATTTACAGGTAAAAGAGGCATTAACCTTTAACGGTCTGTTGATGACATGGTTGGTGAGATAACTCTCACAGTCTCTGTTGTCCCTAGGGGCTTATTTCAGGACAATTTAGCCTCCTGTCCTGACAGGGGCTTGTCTTCCCCTCCCAGGAGGTGTTTCTATAGTGACAGGTTGTGGGGAACCAGGGCCCGCCCTCTACTCCAGGTTCTGGCCCAGGGACCCTAACGGTAGCAGCTGTTGGCAGCCAAGCTTTCACTGCCAGAGTTGCTACATTTACCTGGACCACTTCCCCACAGCTCTCCTGCTTCTCCCTTACAGATAGCTTGAGGGTGTCTTCATTAACTAGCTCTTCAGTTGCACTTCCTCTCCCCTGGCTCTCCTCAGCCTGACTGGAGTGAGCCCTTTTATAGTATCAACAAGGGCCTTAATTAGAGTCAGGTGTTCACATTACATTAATGGCCTCACCTGACTCTTTGTGGATTAATTGGAGTCAGGTGTTCTCATTAGCCTGGAGCAGCCCCAGGGAACAGGAACGTGCTTCTCCTGTGGCCAGTAAATCTCCTTTGATTCCTCTGCTGTAGAGGGAAGGAGGGAGAGGGCTGCTGCTGCTGCTGCTGTTTCTGCTGAGCACTGGGCCCTCGCTGCTGCTGCTGCTGCTCCCTTGGCTGGGCCAGATACCACCACTTCCATCTCCGCCTCCCCACTTCTCTGCTACCCTCTAGTTGACTGGCTGCTGATCCCCTCACCCCCCCACCACTGCTGCTGTTGCTCCACCTACAGCCAGAGAGGGGAGGAGAAGGCTGCTGAAGGTCTGCTTTCCAGAGAAGGAGGGGAGTGAGGGACCCTAGCTCTTGTTGCTGAGGACACCACCATCTGAGCTGGGTCCCTCCTGCCTGGACACCAGACCACCACCACCTGGAGCTGCTGGGACTACTGTGGCTGTTGCTGGGGAGCTGTTGGAGCCCCGAGGAGGAGGAGAGGACCACCTGCTACTGGGAGACCACGTGGAGACCACTGTGGATGGCGCTTTTCTGGACTGACTCCTTTTTGAACTGTGCTCTTGTGGTGGGGGTTTGGACTGTGTTTGTTGGGACACCAAGGGTGTGGTGTGGAGCCTGCCCCCAGTCCATCCATGTCCCCCTTTGCCCCCACCACCACTGTTGCCCCCTCCACCACCCCCGCTGTCTGTTTTCCTTCTGCTTCGGCCTCCTGTCTCTGGGACTGAGCTGCTTGCCTGGCTCACCACGCCCGCTTCCATCATGTGGGCCTGCAGCAGCTCACCATTGACTTTTTGGCGCAAGTGGCCTTGAGCGCACTCCCCCCGCCCCCCCCCCCCGGACTGACCTCTTTCCTTTGCCATATTTGTCTGCCCCATCTATTTCCCTCTGTGGCCCTGATAGTTCTGCCCCAGCCCTGCAGCTGTCCCCATGGTCCCTCTACCCATTCCCAGCTTGCCCTCCCCCCACACCTTGTGCTCCCCCAGCCCTGATTAGTCCCTCCCCTTGTGTGCCCACACCCCCTCCCATGCGCTTGTGCCCTTCCCCCTTTGGTTTCCTCTTGTTCACTGCACCCCCCCTCTGCCTTTGTCCCCTCTGATCCCCTAGTGCAACTAGTGGAGCCGGAGCTCCCCTCTGCATCGGTGCCCTGAAACACTCCCACCCCTAGGACGTTGGTTGCTCCCCACGCCCCTTTAGCCTTCCCATTCTGGCGCCCTCCTCCCCTGCCTGCAGCCTAGCGGGGAGGGGTGGTCGCCTCCTCTCCTTCCCCTCCCCTCGCTGTTTGTCCCCCTCCCCACTCTCGTTATGGTGGTGGAGGCGGGGGGGAGACCCCTCGCGATGCTCCCACTTCCCCTCCTCCACCTGCCCCCGTGTCCGCTGCCCTAGCCTCTACCTCGACCGCTGCTACCGATCCACCTACCACTGCCCCTGCTGGGGCACTGGAGACGGCGAATACTGGAGAGACCTCTGCTGCTGCCACGTCCCTCACCCCTTCTGATTTGGGGGGAGCCCCCCCAGCTGGTGGGAAGGGTCGGGGTGTGAAAGAGGGTAAGGGCCCCGCTAGAAAGGCCAGACCCTCCATGGCGGAAACTGCCCCCACTGCCGCGGCCCCACTACCAGCTGTGGCATCCCTCCCCACTATTCCCTCCACCAGCTCTGTGGGTGTCCCTCTCCCGGCCCCCAGGGTGTACGCCCAGGTGGTGGCGGCCCCCACCGCCTGCCGCTGCTCCTCCCACCACCGCTTCCACTCCCATCTACAGCGGCCGGGGCCCCTTTCCCACCTTGACCAGGAAGCACGGCATCCATTGCCTCCTGGTGCCCGCCTCGCCCCACATGGAGACCTACATTCGGGCGTTGGCGAGGGTGGTGGGGCCCACGGCCATCGTGGCAGCCACCAAAATGTACGGGAAGGTGGTTTTCTTCCTGGCATCGGAGGCCGCCGCCCAGGAGGCGGTAGAGATGGGCATGGTGGTGGGGGGCATGTTCGTCCCTCTGGAGCCACTGGAAGACCTGGGGGTCTGCTTAATCTTGACGTCCGTCCCTCCCTTCCTGCCCAATGCCACTCTGTTGCCTGCCCTTTCTGCCCTGGGGCACCCCATCTCTGTCATCAGCCCTCTCCCCTTGGGCTGCAAGGACCCAGCCCTCCATCACATCCTCTTGTTCCGCCAGCAAGTGCAGCTTCAACTGCCACCGGCAGCGCGCGGTGGGGAGGCGCTCGAGGGGTCCTTTCTGGTCCCCTATCAGGGAGCCCACTACCGGGTGCATTATTCAACAGGGGAGGCCCAGTGCTACCTCTGCCGGGCAATGGGGCACGTCCGGAGGGATTGCCCCTTGGCCCATCACGAAGGAGCGTCTGAGACACCTGAGCCCCAGCACGGTGCCGGCCCTGTCATAACCGGCTCCCCTGGCTGCCCGGCACCTGAAGCTGCCTCTCCTCCTCCTTCTCGGTTCCCCACTGTGGAGGAGGGTGCAGTGGGAATACCGCTGGATGTGGGAGAGGGATCACCCCAGGGAGACTCCTCCCTCGCTTCTGCTGTCCCACCACTGCCTCCCCGAGTCCCTGAGCCATTGCCCTTGCCCCCTGACCTGACCCCTGCTAACCAGCCCCTAGATGATGCCATGGAGGGCTGGTCCTTAGCACAGGGGAATTGGACCAAGCGGAAGGCTTGAGCCCTGTTACATCCTTTGGCTTCGGAGACCCCCTGGAAGAGCAGGAAGGAGGGCACCTATGAAGAGTCTTCCACCTTGCCCCCTGACGACTTCCATTGTGTGGTACTGGCTGGGGACACCATGGCAGCACTGGAAGGTGACACCACCCCTCTTCCAGGGTCCCTTCCTTTGGTAGCCCCCAAGGGAGCCCCTCTCGCCCCCTTTCTATTTGAGGCTCCTGCGAGCACCGAGGTGGGCGTCACCTCGAGTGCTGGCAGGGAGGGTCCCGGGGTGACGGACGGTGATCTCCCTTCCATCTACAAGGAGATTGAGGCCCTGGGTCTGACCCCAGTCACACAGGGGGAGGACGACCCTCTGCCAGCGGGCCTCGATCTGGATGACCTCACCCCGGTCCCCCTGTCCCCATATTCCCTTCCCCTGACCGCTGCTTCTGCTTCCGCCTCTGAGGATCCCCTGGAATCTTCCATCAGCCCGGCTGCAGGTGGCACCCTGCTGACGGCCGCCGAGCCCATTGAGGTGACGGCCGGTGCCCCGCTGCCGGGATCCAGTTCCCAGAGAGTGTCCCTCTTCAGTGTGGAGCACCCAACCTCCTTCCCAGGCAGGGACCCCGTTGACGACCATCCATCTTCTGCTGCCGGGGCTACCGCCCAAACCATAGTGGCTGAGCCCAGCATCGTTGGGGATCTCCTTCCCACTCCCCAGATCTCTGAGCCTAACCAGGAAGGGCCACCTTCCAGTGGCCCAACTATTGAGGCTCCGGATCCTACTTCTTCCCCTCTCCCTGGTTCCCTTCCTGATCCCCGCCCTACTCCTGTGCCCTGCCCTATTCCCGATACCAGCCCTGTCCTTGTCCCCTCCACATCCCGTGCTGCCAGTGTTGCCCCTGGGGATACCCCCCAGGGAGCGGCTTTAGTTGTTTTTCCCCGTCCCGACCCATCGAGGGCTGCTGTTTTTCTTCTGCCGCCCTCTGTTGAACCAGGGAGTGGGCCAGATCGCATGGCATGAGCCCATCGGACGCCACGTCGGGGGTCTGCCCCCTGTCTGCCTGCCTCGGTGGGCCACGGGGCTGTGACAGGGGCCCCACTGGGGGACAGTTGTAGATCAGTGACCCCGTCCCTCCATGCGCTGAAGGAGGAGCTGCGGGTGTTCCTTGAGGACATCCATGGCTCCCGTAACAAAGTCCAGCTTGCGCTCCAACGGTGGGGGGATTTCCATCAGGTCCTCCGGGCAGCAAGAGCCCTCATATGGCAGGGTAAAAGGACCGGGAAGCAGGCCGCCGTGGCCTACCAGAGGGTCTGCCTCTTCTGCCACTCTTTACTCACCTACGGGGTAGGTTACGGATTGCTGTGCGGCCCGACGGAGGCCATAGGTGTGTCTGCCGGCGAGGATCTCCCCCAGCCCTCCTCATGGCACCAATCATCTTTGCCACATTAAACACCTGGGGCTGTAGGATGGGTCTCCGCAGGAGCCAGGTGCTCTCCTTCCTTTGAGAGGGGGAGTACTCTGTGGTTTTCCTACAGGAGACCCATATGGATCTGGCCGCTGAAGCTAGCTGGCGGCTGGAGTGGGGGGTTGGGGTCTACTTTAGCCACCTCTCGGTCCGCACGGCTGGAGTGGCGACCCTGTTCTCCCCCGACCTTCTCCGTTCATTCATGCTTCTAGGCAGAGTTCCTCTGGGCGGCATCCACTGGCTCCCTTGACGCCTTCGAGGAGCAGTGGGCGTTGTCTGGGGTTCTCTGCTTGGTGTCCCCATCAGGTTCCCTTCGTTTAGCCCTACACCTCACTCCCGATCCTGGTTTTCTCATTGGTTGTCTCACACAATTATTTGGTGTCACAGACCTGTGGATCCTCCCCTTAGGCTGGGGGGAGGTCCTTTTGCACTTCCTGGATACCAACAGGACTACTTTGTTGTACCCAACTGGCCTGGGTCTATCACAGTGGATAAAGGGAGTTAATCAAATTCAAACAAAACAATTAGAAATTTATTTTAGTTGAATGACAATTTTTAACTCAATTGAAATGTATCTGAACTAGAGCAAAGGTGAATAGGAACTCCTTAGCAAGCTACCCATTCAGACTCATATGATGCCTGTATACTCCCCTGTCCCCATTAGAATAGAGGGACGGATGAGAGGTGAACTGAATTTATTGGCCTGAGAAGCCAAGCTATTACATGAATGTCAGCAGTAAATTACTATCCCCTGAAACAAGTAAGAGGCAACTGAGTCTCTGAATCACAGTGCTGCTTTGGTTGGTGCAACTGATATACCACTCCTTGCTCAAGGTGGAATCAAAGTCACTATCTAGCCCAAAAATGTGCTGAATGAACAAATGAGGATATTGCAGGGCACCATACAGTTTTGGTCTGGAGATAATATGACATCATATGCAGTTTTTGTATGTAGTTTGACATAAAATACTACCTAGAAAAGTCTTTTGAATTAACGTCTATCTCAAACCTAGCGATCTTTTAAGTCCTAACCATCAAAAGAACGGTTATTTTAACGTTTATACCTGTCCGATTTTATTTTCAGTTTCTTTTATAACATTGTCCATCAAAGTTATGAACTATTTCTTGGAGTCATTCAGAATTGGTAAGAGCTGTTTCTGATCTCTAGTGTATGAGGAGAATCTGATCTCTGTTACACCAGTGTATATCCATAATGACTCTATTAATATTATAGCCAGACTATTAACAAGCCAGTATGTAAATAGGTTGATAAACAATTTTATTTAAGTCCAAATAGACAAGTCAGGTACTATAGAAATAATGAAAATGTATTGAGATAAGAGATGATGAAATCAGTGTGCACTTACATTTTAGCTATGTTCTACAGCATAGAGGAAAGCATAGCATTAAACTGACATCATTTTACAGGAAGAAAAACCTAACAGCCTTGGGGTAAATGAGGAGGAAAACTAGTCTTTGTCCATTGGTCTATCATATTTCTGCTTTATCCCTTGAGAAGTACTCAGATACTTTAGTGGTGAGCACTATAAAAGCCTAGAGAGACAGATGGAACATTTTCAACAGTTATTGTGTGAAGCTAGACGCACTGTAAGAAGATTTGTAGGGATACTCTAATAGCAGTGGTTAAGAAGTTTTGAAAATAGAGTAGACGAAAGGGTCTGACCTTGTCCAGGAAACACTGAAACATATTGCAAAATATTATAGATTTCTCACAAGATCAATAAATTTTGCAAGCCTTGCTTTAGCTTCACAATCATTTTAATTAAGGTAAATTGTATGAAGAGTTCTCCTCTTACTGTCAATAATGTCTTTCAAATGCACGCAGAAATTCTTTGCAAATACATGCACAACTTCACTGATAACAAATTTGGGATCTTTATTTTTGTCAATAAAAATAAAATTCCCAAGGTCACTTTCTAGGTGAAACATTTCACACAGACATTGTATCTTTCCACATCCCACACTTTGCAGGAACCAATACTGCATGATATAATTTATTAGGGGCAGATGATGTAAAGTCACAAACTCAGCAAATCCCCAGTGAAGGTGTTGGACAATTAGATGTGTATTTAATTCTTTTGTTCTTCTTTCTCTACAGTATCTTTACTGATACAGTCATTTCATCTCAGCATGAAATGACAAAATAATATTGCATCCTGAGAATGCAGAAAGAAATCAGGGCTCCACAAATGAGAATGAATGAGAAATAGTCTTGTAGTATAGTCCTTGGGGTTGAAAAAAGGAAACCGATAAATCTGCTTATTATGGGCCTTTACGTAAAGTCTTTCTTTTGTTACAAACTCTTTTTATTCTTTGGGGTATACTGATAAAGGAAGATATCATTCCACAAATACTAAAGCAGTTTTTGGATAACATAGCTAGCTTTGCCTGGTGGGATCAGCTCCTTTACTTTTTGAGAGGTACAGGGTCAGGGGTTATAAGTTCATTATTGACTTTATGACAATGTACATACTTTTTGCTTATATGTTTATTGTATTGTAAGATTCTCTCTGAATTGTATACATTGCTTAAATAAATTAATATAAATAATTACGGCCATGACAGACATGATTCAAAGGAAAACCAGCCATTCAGTTTGCAGTATTGCAAACATCAAGAGATCAAAAATCATGTCAGGCCCCCATAATTACATGAGATTTAAAAATACTTCAAATCATGTTTTTAACTTGTCTTTTGATTTTTTTAACTCCCCTCGACTCCTCTGCCAGTGTCTGTGATAATTACGTCTTGAACAGTTAATTTTTAATGCACACACAATGCATGCTTCTTCCTGGCTGCTCAAATGGAGACTTCACTTGCCCTCATCTCACCCCTAAAACAGGGAAACTGCCATCTGTTTTCTTCACTGTTTGACTCTTTCCCCCTCCTAGATTATTTCTTTTAATAAAAGGAGTAGATAGTAAATAATTTGAGAACTAATATATTATGATTCACACTTTCAATATTACCTTTTATGAGTGAAGACTTACAGATATAAATATTAATGAACTTTAGATTTATATCAATCATTCATATAAATGTTAATTCACAGCCAAAACAATATGGGATTGTGTTTTGCAAGAAGCAACACTTCCCTGATGTCCCCATTCCCTCCATACTCAAGACTGGGCCGCATTCCCTCCACATTTCTCCCCTGCCTCCTGTTGCTTTGGACCCCTGTCCATCCCTGCCCTGCCTCCCGCTGCTCCACACCCTCCCATCCTGCCCTCCATTCTCACCCAATACCTAAATCTGCCTCCTCATCCCCGTCAATCTCCTCATCAACCATCCACATTGTCTCTACTGCTCTTCACCATCCCTGATTCCTGTCTAGCTCCCTGAACCATAGAATGGCATCCATTTTGTTTTTGGGCATGAAGCTCATTGAAAACAACAGGATGTGGCAGTCAACTTTATTAAGGGCAGCCTCACTTCCATATACAGATAGACTATGTGTCCACCACAACCCATGGGAAGTTGTACCAATAGTTAATTACCCTCACTGTTAAAAATGTGCACCTTATTTCCAGTTAGGGTGTCACTTAGCTGATATTTAAGTAGCCTGGCCAATTTTTGTACTGCCTTGACAGTTAAAAGATTTAATGTGTGGAGTTATTTTTTTTCCTTTGGGACACGCTAGAAGGCTCTATAATTCACACCCCATAGTACAGACTGTGGTGCCATGTTAGATTCAGATAAGAAAAATGAAAAAAAAAAAACCCTAAAAATACACATTGTGGTGGTGTTTGGCTTGTTGCATTGTTGTTTGATCTATTACTTTGTAAACACTACTAAAACATTTTAGTACTAATTAGCTCTAGTCAGTAGTAGGATCCCTCTTCATGGAGGTGGGGCAAGGCCAGTGGCCAGTTTTTGTTGGTGGGACTGGGGATGGACACTAGCTGGTTTGTCTGCATGTAAAAGACGGCAACCATATTTCCACTCTGGACTTGTTTAGCTTCATCTTCCAGCTATTGGATCTTGGACTCAAGGACTGCTGCACTGGGGACAGGGGTTAAAATGTGGCTCAGTTGGGGCCTCTTCGTCCTGTCCTCCCAGCATCCGTTAGGACCCACAACTGTGTAGGGAAGATCTCTTTGTGGGGCCCTGAAATCCAGGTGGTACCTTCCTTTCCTCCTGCCATGTGGTTTTAGAGGAAAAACTGCAGAGAGCAGCCAGCAGGACAATCCAGCCAGTAGGAATAGATGCAGCTAAAGCAGAGAGGACAGTATTTTATTTTAAAACTTTACCAGTAATGAAGCCTTTTTCACATGTAAGCCTTCTTTTTTTTAAAAAAGAAGTTACTTTTTAAAAACTTGTCAAACATCTTCTAATATTGGGCTACATTTATTTCTGTCCATTATAATTCAAAGGAAGAAACCAATAACATTTAAAAGTCAACTTTTTCAAAAGTTTGTTTGCTTGTTCATTTTGTTGTACCTAACAGCTCAGATTTTCTTCCTTTTCCCCTTACTGTTATGACATTTTCAAAGTAGTAAACACTTTCCTTTTGCACGTGAGATTAGGTATATTAATTAAAATCTCAAACTGCTTTTCATTTTATGTAAGTTCACATTAGAGTTTTGTCACCATAAAATTCACATACTCATCTTCAATGTGCTGGCAATTTCTCTATGAAAAACTGTGGAGCCGTATGATAAATTGCATTTGTTATATACCTTTGAACTCCTCACCTGACCTCTGTCCACTGAATCTATCTCTATTGGGACTGCTTCTAACATTCCAAACCTCTGAGAAGCTTTAACCAGCCACCATTTTAATAAAAACAAAACAAAAACCCCAGCCTGCAACAAAAATGATCTGCTCTTTCACATAATATTGCATATTCCTAACAAAATCAGACTAGCCTGAGGCCTATAACAGGCATTATTCTGTCCTACAGGCTTAATGTCTGACTGCCTTGCAGAACTGGAAATGGGAAGCATATGCCATTGGAAAGGAATTGTTCCTAGGTTTTGGAATGCACAGCACTTACTCCTAGCTCTGGAAAGTTCCAAGATATCAGACTTTAAAATTGTGTCATTTTTATGTATAGAAACAGACAGATTTTTAAAATTTAGTGTTTTAACGTTTTCCCTTTGTGAGCTGTTGGCAGTTGGATTCATGGAAACTAAAGGTATTTACATGGCTTTACAGAAAAAAAGATATTTGAATTAATCCCAATACAGTTTGACGCTAAAACATTTATAAAATGTGGTGTTTTTTTTCTGTAAAAAGTGGCATATCGAGAATACACAACCTTCCCTCACGCCCAAATGAATGCCTGTGAAGCTTTATTCTTCAGTACATATTCTAAGCAGTGCTCTAGACCGTATAAAATACACAGCTGTGGGAATACCTGTTTTCTTCATTTGTGTCAGCTGTATTCATGACCTTTTTCTGCCCCTGAAATCTTATTAAACTGGACATACTTACTTTGTTAGCTTGATTTGGCTTCCCCTGTCCAGAGCCTTTACAGTGAAATTATTGATGACCCAATGGGGAAATTAAGCCAAGGTGAACCTGCAGTGCTACACCTGGCTACAAAAGGATGTGTGGGGGTGGCACATGCCTCTTACAGGATAGGACTCTGCTTGGCCCGCTGGAGGCAGGAAGCCATTACAACAGTCTTTGAGCCATGATCACATACTACTTTTTCCTCAGAACTTTTGCCTTATTCAGTGTATAGGTTAGACAATGAAAGTAGTAGGGTGAGTAGTAACTCAGGCAGTGGTTCAGAGGACTCCTATCTGATTTGGTGTGCAAGTAGGAAAGTGTGTAGAGAAAGAGGCAGGGACCTATACACGGAATACCCTGAACAATGTGGATAAGAAAAAACCCTGCCTCATTTACTGCAACAATATCAACTTGTAGGGAAAATAATATGTGATTCTGTTATTAAAGACTGCATCATAGAGCATAAACACAAGAGAGGAAAGCTAAAGTTTCACAGACAACTTTAACTTTGGCAATTCCTTACTTCTGAGTGATTTACTTTGAAAATATAATGGGTGAAATCCTTGACCTAGTAGAGTTAATGGAGGTTCTGCCATTGATTTCAGTAGAACATCCTCTGTTCCTCTCATGTAGTTTAATGTATGGATTACATACATACATAAGGCAGATGGCACTTTATTTATTTAGGGGCAAATCTGACTCCCTCCTCCACATTCATGCAACACAGACCTTTGACTGCAGCATAATTAGTGGACAGGGTGAAGGTTCTGTCTGTTTGCAAATGGGTCTGAACCTGCAGCTCCAAAAAGCATGGCATTCCAGACTTGTAATAGACAGTCCATATGAGAAAAAAGAATACCAGTAGATCTATAAATATACAGATCCACTGACTGTTTCCTAAGCCCCTGCAGTTGGGATCCAGAGTCATAGATTATCAGGATGAGCTCTGCGCTGCCATCCTATGGTCTGGAGGTAGAATTCCTTCTTCCCCACCGCAACCCCGGGTCAGACTCTTCGCACAAAGTTTGTATTGTCCATATAATTAAAAGAGCTTATTGAAAGCAGATATAGTTGATCAAATGAAAGGCTATGGATTCTCTTCCATTTTGCTTTTTAATTGTGGAAGATCATTTTTAATTTAGTGTGGCAAACATTCTTTGAAAGCTTCAGGAAAATATAAGCCACTAGTTAGATAAACTAGAACAATGCCACCTTTCAATAACAACTTATGGATCAACACTATCAATAATGTCATGCCATCATTAAAATATTCCAAAGGTAAAATATCAGCAGAAAATAGCCATGTGAAATCATTCCTATATAAATATAAATCATAATTTACATTGGGCAGAAGTTCAATTTGATTAATGCCTCAGGTAGCTGACTTTTCAATGCTGAATAGTTCTGTATCAAATTTTTCTTGGAATTTACATCATCAACAGGTGGAATGCTATAGAAATTACATGAGTTCTCTATCAAACAACTTCCTGTTTTAATGAAGTTTAAGTATCAATTCATAGTAATGCTATGAGGCAATGGGATGACTTAGTGAAGGTTTTTGGTTTGTTTTTTAAAGCTGCTGTCAGCAGTTCTTTTCTTAAATAAATAGTGTTTATGTCTTCTATACAACATAAGTCAAGAGGACTGTCCACATGGTCAAAGTTAGGCACATGCTTAAGTATTTTGATGAATTGGCATCAATAAGAATGTTAAATACAGCAACAACAAAAAAGTACTCAAAGTCCCAGCTCTGGGTATGGACAGTCCTTTGATCTCCTGACGTTAAATTTTGCTTTATTGCCACTGTTTCTCCCAAAACAGTCTCCCTCAGCCTCTCCTGTTGAAGCTGTTCCAGTGTGGACAAATAATTAAAGAGCTTTTGGAGCAGAGGGACTGGACTGTGGGTCTACCACCTGCCAGGTGAGTGCCCTAGCCCCCAGGAAACAAGGTGCCTTTCTCTTGCTCTGTCTCTCTCTGGCTCAGTGACTCTTGATTTAATCCAAAATGAAACAGCTTCAACAAAAGAGATTGAAGGAGTCCTCCTACGTCAGAATATCCCATAGGTCAGTGACTACAGCACTGTCTTGAGAGGTAAGAGATTTATGTTGAGATTCTTTCTCCCCATTAAGCAGAAGGGGAGAACCTGGGTATCCCACAGCTCAGGTGAGTGCTCTAAACTACTGCACTAAAAGTTATACCGTGGGCATCACCTCTTCCTGTGATCATTTTGTGTGGAGTGTCTGAAGAAAAGACTTTGACACCTAAGCCACCTGACTCCAGGAGAGGGCTTCTTAGTTGTGGACCACAGCAATAGGGTCCTCCTTCAAGACCAGACTTAGGTGTCTAACACTATTCAAAGGGTAGAGTTTATAAAACACATCAGCATCTCCCATTGGCTAGCTTAGGTAGCTCCTGCCTAACATGTTGGTTTTTGTGGATGGCATTTTTAGGTACCTATCTTTCTCCATTCACTGTATAGGAGCCTAGGCACCTAACTCAGGCCTTGTGGATCACAGTATTGTTATTATTTCCTAGACACCTAATAATTAGGCATTACAACACTCAGCTTCACAAAGATTAAGTTCCTTTGTAGATCTGGACTTTAGGCATTCTGCAGCTATTACTTCAGATTCAGCATTGTTGTAATGAAACTTCAGCAGTCTTGAAATTGGCTAGATCCCACCTTCCCCCATACCTCTTTGCAAATTCTTTTTATGGGTTTTCAGAATGTTTTCTCTTTTTACATCAGAAATGTTTGAAGGCCAGTTATCTGTTACAGTAAAGCTCCTGTGTACTGCTTTAGTGGCACAAATGGGAAGTAAATTCAGGAGATCCAGCCAGCAGGAAATTCCCCTTGCATAGTGGGAATCAAGCACAGTGACTGTACAGAACTGCCCTCCACCAGTATAGGAACTGTAACCAGATTGTCTCTGTGCTCCTGCTATTTCTGGTTTCCAAAGGAGTCCATTGGCATCATGGGCAGCTGATGTACATTAGAGGAGCCTTGAAGTTGTATCGGATTTATGTCAGGGAAGAACTGGTCTTAGAATCAGCAAGTCACAGAGGTGGCTTTATGCCACCTTTGCCCTGCCTTGCCTATTTGGTCCCGTGCCTACTGAAGCTCAGACAAACCTGAGAGACAGGGCCTAGAAATGTGCCTGAAAAACAAATTTGGATGCAGATTTCACAGCCCCTTTCAAAGTTTGAGGTACACAGTTAAGCTCATGCAATGAACCACAAAATCCAGATGTAGATCATACTCAAAGTTCAGGAGGGTTTAGATTTGAAAGAAAAAGTGAACACAATCCCCCACTCCCAAGAAATAGTTAGGTCCAGTGTTATGTATCTTTTTGTGGCACTGAAACCACTAAAAGACAGATATAAAATGAGTCTGTTCTACAGGCTAGCCAGCTAGCTTTTAGCTCATGCTGTAGAGCAGGGATTGGCAACCTTTGGCACACTGGCGAGCCGGGCCGGTTTGTTTACCTGCCGCGTCTGCAGGTTTGGCTGATCATGGGTCCCACTGGCAACAGTTCGCCGCTCCAAGCCAATGAGGGCTGCAAGAAGCGGCATGGGCTGAGGGATGTGCTGGCCACTGCTTGCGCTGCCCCCATTGGCCTAGAGTGGCGAACTGCCGCCAGTGGGAGCTGCGTTTGGCCGAACCTGCGGACATGGCAGGGTGCATGCCAAAGGTTGCCGATCCCTGCTGTAGATGCACTCATGCAATAAGCTCCAGAGGTCCCCAGTTCAATCCTGACCACTGACAATTGTGGTCTGTTGGCATTACACTTGCACTTTAAATGGGTCTGTACATCCCAATCAGGGCAACTGTGAACACATTGAATGTATTAATAGCCTTAAGAAAACTGCAAAACTAGGATAACTTTAATTCAGCATATCTTTAATTAGTACAATACTGAATGGTACTAATAGTACATATAGTACTAATATAGTATATTATATAATATAATATACTATTATATTATATTAGTATATATTATATTAGTAATATGTACTAATATAGTATATTAGTACATATAGTACTAATAGTACATATAGTGCATATCTGAACAGCACTAATTCAGTACATAACTATGCTTAAACATAACTTTAATTCAATAACAGCCAACAGTTCTCTGTTGTCAGAGAAAGCAACAGATATGCTTTCAGTTTCTGTGTCAGAGAAATTGGTTGGGAAGACAATTTTAAAATGTGGATAAATTTGTTATTTGTTAGTCACTGTAGATATCTGCTTAAAACCACTGTCTGATGCGGCGAAACCATAAACATCACTGAGGACTTCTAACTAATTTTAAATTAAGCAACTTCCTGAATTCACTATGGCCCCAATTTCAAAGTACATTTACGCACGTGTTTAATTCCACCTCTGTTCAGGAAAGTACTTAGCATGTGCTTAAGAACTAGCAAAAGTTAAGCACATGCTTAAGTGCCTTACTGATTTCAGTCCTATCAGATATGGGCAGGCTACCCCGAGGGGGGGGATCCGTCACTCACTCTGGGGGCCCTGAAAAACTCTCACGGGGATGAGGCCCCCAGAGCTTCTTCCGCTCCGGGTCTTTGGCAGTAATTCAGCAGCCAGGAGGGCCCCGCCTCAGGTTTTCGGGGCTCTTCGGTGGCAGGTACCAGAGTAGAAGGACCCCCCGCCACCAAGTTACCGTCGAAGTGGGGTCCCCCGCTGCCAAAGACCCCAGATTCCCCGAATCCTCTGGGCGGCCCTGAATATGGGGCACTGAGGATAAATAATGTTCCCAGGTAACTCTATCAAAGGTCATTTCTCAGTCAAGCCTTCCTGCTGATACCAGGTCATCAGTATTACATTTAGTTTTAAAAGGTGTTTTGTATAACTGGAATCATGGCATTGTTTGACAAGTCTTATTTCATCTGTATAAACGAGTCCTTGACATACTATTTGAATCTATCAGTAAATAGCTAGATTTACAAGGGATATAGAACATTTACTTTGTCCAGTTACAGTTAATGAAAAGGAGACAATTTGTTCAGAGGATGGGAGAACATCACAGTCTAGAATAATTGAGAAATGAACAAAGACTGGGGGAGTGTTAATACCACTGGTCAAGCCTTAAAACATTCAGAATTGGTGGTGGAGAGAAAGGCAGGTAAACCTTCATTATGCTCAAGTCAAATAAAATAGCCTCTTCCAGGATACAGATCTACTCTAGACTGCAGACAATTTAGTTAACTGGAGCCAACCAAAGCAGTTACTGAACATCATCATACTTCAGAGAAAGTCAGCTCTACATAAATCAAGGGGAAAGACTTTAAAAGTCTCTTTGATATCTCATTTAAAGAATTTATACTTACCTAATAGATTATTAGAGAGTTTATTGGGTTTTTTTTAATATTTAACCCAAAACAATGACAAACATCTTTGAAAAACAGTTCTAGAGGGGAAACCCCAAAATATAACAAATGTATGTGTAATGTATCCTGCCAATGACAAAACACACAGTTGGAGAAAACAAAGAAAATTCACAATACAGTTTGATTGGTGAAGTGACTTTCTGTGCTTAGCATGGTGGCATCAATAACTGTGAACTGCAAATGTAACCTTTTGTCCAAGCTATTGTGAGTGGGTTTTTTAATTCAGTGAAGATAAGAGGCAGAAGCAGTAGCCTGAGGATATATTCTTCTGTTGACATCGGTATTTTATGTGCTGTTTAAGGATATTCTTCTTCACTTGATTACAACATCAGGGATCAGGTTGTCATGCAAGCATCTATTACAACATAGACATCTTCTGCCACAGACTGCAGTGTATTGATCAGTGTCCCTGGTGCACACCGTAATGGGAGGGCCTTTTACCAGTAGAATTGTATATATGTCCACCCTCTTTTCACATTGTTGACGTAGTGCTGGTGGACTACCAATTGCCGGTATTGGTATTGCTTCTGACTACCACAAGTTTTCATTTAAGCTAGGGGTAAGGGTTTTAAGTTAGTATTTTCCTTCTCCTAGATAGAGTGCCTTCCTGGATTGGAGAGCCCCAACTGTCCCAAGCTGTCTAGTTATTTTTAAAAGGTGTCAGATACCTGCCTTTCACACCGTGTTTTGAAAAAAGTTAAGAATTCAAGGAGTAATTAAAGGAACACGGCAATAATAAAAAATAGGATGAAAATAAAACATGACTGTTTTTCATAAAACTACATCATTATGACAATTTGATTGGGTACCTAGAAAATCTCATTTTAAGCAATGCTGCTCTTGAGAAAATCCCCATTTAAAGGTCCAATTTGCCAAAATGTTCAGCAGATTATAATAATCATATCTCTTTTCTGTAACTACTAGTTCCCTTTTTTCACAAATTGCTTCTTAAAGCTGAAAAAAAATGAGTTCTTATTAAAACGACACGTGAGTTTAACAAAAGGTATCAATTTACAAATGTCAGCATCCTTAAAGTGTGGTGACCTAGCTGATTTAAAATTATCACTTTATTTTTAATCAATATTATATTACAGTAGTATCCAGAGGCCCTGTTACGCAGAATCCCACAGGGTAAGGTACTTTGCAAATAAGCCCAGATGAAGACATTGCCCCCAAAGAGCTTAAAATGTGAGAAAGTACAGATTCTAGCTGCATTAGATTTTTTGGAAAGAACAAATCTATATAAAATCAATATTTTAAAAATCCAGCCGTGTTGTAAGACTGGGAAGCTTATAGGTTACTAGAAGCAGATTGTTTTATGTAGTATACAGGAATCAACTGACAAAAAAAAGTGAATTAGTAAAAGTCAGTCTCACTTACAATCTCACTTTTGAGTTTGAGAAAATGGATCACAGCAGCATAAATGAAAAACAAGAAACAAACTCTTTGATATAAGGCAGAATAGAACTCATAAGAATCATTTGGTAGGAGTAATTCACATCAGTTTATTGATCAAACAAGCTGTTGAGAGCAGAGGAATTGGGCTTTTGGCTGATGAATGATTTTTGAAATGTCTGTTGAATCAACTTTAAAAATTATAAACTAGCTCAAGCGCTTAGGGAGAGAACATTGGCTTAGAAGATTAAGTAGTCATATGTTAGTAATATTATCATAAATTGACCTGTTTTAGATCTTAGACCTCAGATAAGCCTGTCAAACAATGGATTAATTGGTAGAAGGCTATGATGTTATATTCTATGGGTAAAAAATAAAATTAAAAAAAAAACTTGATACATACTTGGCATGTTTTACTGAATAGCCTGAAATGCTAGTCTCAACAGGACTCGATGACACAATGGATTAATGTAGTAGCTCGCTTCCTTTGGAGACAAGTATTCAAATTCACTTTGAGACACAAGTAAATGAGTGTTCTGATTCTACTCGTTGGGCATTTGTCTATATTACATAATTTGTTACAATCTGGCACAATTAGCAGCCTCTTTTCAGCAGAAAGCCAGGACCAGAAGAGCAGAGGCATTGCAAGTCATGCCTGAAAAGCATTGGCAGAGAAGCACTCGGCAGCTTGTTGTCATCCACGCAAAGGCCAAAGTTGTCAAACTTGTTTGCCTCAGTATCCAAATTGCTGCATGCCAGACCAGGTTTGAAAATTTGGGCCATATGTTTAATGAGAGCTGTTCTTAGGAAATGCTCATAACTCTTGCTTTCATATGTATCCAAGTTGCCCACCGTTTTAAAGATAGAAAGGAAATTTGATAGTTATGCGCCTACAGAATATCTTTCATGAAGTTTGAAAAAGGCCATGAATTGATACATAAGATATATAACTTGTTCATATGTATGGAGACAGAGAGAGAAACTTCATGATGTGGTTCTGACACTGAGGAAGTTCACCCAGGTTTTCTCACCACCTGCCCTGTAATCTTGGGTGCCTCTGTTCTGTGCAGCTTTGGCTCAGAGTGCTGACACCAGCAGTGTGCTCACAACATAATGGCCTCATCCTGGCTTCCACTAGCCCAGTTACTCCTGGGAGGTTGACCTCCACAAAAAGTCTCCCCCAAACCATCTCTCCTGCATTCTCTCTCATGGACACTCTCAGAAGTTGTTTGCTGCCTCCAAAGAGACCGTGTACACATCAGCCTGTTAGGTCTGCTGAAGACACACTTATTCCACTATAATAGCACTGTGATGGTTGGTAATAAATCTTAGAATAAGTTTATTAACAAAACATAGATTTAAGTGATTTCAAGGAGAGTGAGTGAAATATTTTTGTTTTAACCCTTTCATAATATGCTTTCTAGTATCTAAAACTCAATTGTAGGCAAAGTTATAGCTTGCTAATAGTTTCTAACTCACACATAATTGTTAGCATTCTCTAGCATGATTGGCTTTCCCAGGCAGGATCCCACCCTCACAGAATCAAAGTGCTGGTTTCTTTGTTTCCTCAGGGGATGAATATCCCCAAAGTCTTTTAGCAGTTCCTTATATCTCAAAGTTTATCTTTGCCTTCAAAATGTTGAAGCTCTCCTCCTGGCTTAGCTTTCTGTGACACGCACTCTGCATACATCTACACTGTAATTAGACACCTGCAGCTGACTCATGCCAGCTGACTCAGGCTCAGGAGGCTCAGGGCAAGGGCTATTTAACTGTGGTGTAGAAGTTTGGCTTGGGCTGCAGCCTGAACTCTGGGACCCTCCCACTTGCCAGGTACTAGAGCCCAGGTTCCAGCCTGAGCCCAAATAGCTACAGTGCAGTTAAACATCCCCTTAGCCTGCATCCCTTAACCCAAGTCAGGAGGCTTGGGGCAGACAAAGCGTTTCTAATTGTAGTGTAGAGATACCTTCAGACAGCCATGTATAAAGCTCCTGTATCTAGCTGTGCAAGATACCAAAGTAATGAGATTTCCATTTTTATACAGACAAAACATGTCACAGGTCCAGGCTTGAATCTTACCTTGTTTGTGGCCCCAAAGGGTTATCTAGGGGTGGGGGAATGGGGAGGGATAGAGGGGGAAGAGGGAAGAAGGGTGAAATATTTCCCCCAATAGGTTGGTTTTAATGTGAAAAGTGGATGTCTGAAGCTGGTCAGTGGTTTGAGATATTCAGAAAAGCGGGTAGACAGTGAGTGAGGTAGTCAAAGGTGCAAGACGTATAACACTGGTCTACAATTTTTGAGAAGTTGTCTGCTTCAGAGATAAAATGTGATATTTATTATGTATTTTGATGTAGTGAATTCAAATATGACAATGAAAACAACTGATTGGCTACTGTTTCTAAGATATTTAAGTTTTTACATTTTATGTCTATGTATATTGTGTAGATAGTAGAGTTTTAATCAAAAATCTGTAAACCTAGGTCTTTTCATGTGTTTATGGTTGCTTACATCGATAATATTTCACCTGTCCTGTTTATGTAACACTTTAAAAAATCAGCAAAAGGGTTATATAAATAAAATTTATTATGAAACAAAGGGCAAAAAACTATTACGTACATAGTCTTATGTCCTACTCAGTGTCTACTCGGTGTTCTTGCTTGTCTCCTTCATTCATTAAATGGAGCAGTCTCTTGTCACTGTCCAGCGATAGTCGCAAGCATTGATGGGCTCCATTTCCCTGATAGCGTTTCTCCATTGTTGCAATGTCCCGGTGAAATCGCTCGCCATGCTCGTCGCTCACTGCTCCGCAGTTCGGTGGAAAAAAATCTAGATGAGAGTGCAAAAATGTATCTTTAATGACATGTTTCAACCAGGCTTTTGTATGCCTTGAGAGCTTTCACCAACAACCTGTAGTTGTCTGCCTTGTTGTTCCGAGAAAATTTATTGCCAACTAACTGGAAGGCTTTCGAGTCTGTCTTTTTTCCTTGCCAGGTAATGTATGGTCAATAGCATCATCTCAAAGAAGTTCAACGAGACTCTGAGGACCAACAAAGACACCTCCTTTATCTTAGCTTCACTTAACCTTGGAAATTTCCATGGAGGTACTTGAAAGCTGCTTGTGTTTTAGTCGATGGCCTATTGACAAAAGTTCTTCATCAGACCCAGCTTGATGTGTAAGGGTGGTAAACAAAATCTTCCTTGATTCAACCTGTGGGTGATTTGCTGAACACTTTCCTCCCAGGCTCCAATGACTGTACGACGTGGCCAATCTTTTGAATGTAGTGGGAAATCTCATGCACGACTATCCATTCGCAGAGAAAACAGCAGTACTATTGTGTATCCAGATCTACAACAAGCAAGAGAGCACAATAACCTTCAAATCGCCACAGAGCTGCGCCACTGATGTTGGCATAGTTTAGCACCTCATAAAGTTGTATTATCGTTGTCATAGGTTTCCTCATATGAGAACTGCATGAACCACTGAGGAAAGGGGAGGGAATTGATGGCAAAACATTGCATTAATGCACAAAACCAGCTTTAAACTCGTCTTCGATGCATCAATGAACAGTCTCCACCATCTGGATTGTGAACGATGTTGAGGGCTGCCATCACACCATTGATGTTGTTGCAGGCTATCAAGATCACCTTCCATGAAGAAGAATGGGACAAGATCCTTTTGACGTCCACAGAACATGGAACCCTAACTCACCTGCCAGGAGATTCACTGCTGTAGTCGTGGAGGCCAACATCTAGACTAGAGCCATCAACAATTTAGCATCATTTTCATTCTCAGTGACCCAGAATTAGTAAAGTTTGACTAACATTATTTCAGAAGCATTTGCTGTAGAGCAGTGTAATCTATCATAAGATTCCCAGTATTTCCTGTGAAGATCCACCACACATATGAGTAAACACAACCCTACTCATTCAGTCTATATTTACAATGCCAGTACAGGTAAAATTTCAACATTACATTGTAGATTAAATGTTTTATAATAAGAAATATTAAAATGTCTGTTCTTTTTTAAATCCTTGATTTGTTTTGTTTATCTGACTTGTGCATCAGGTCGCCATAAACGAAGTAATCCTTTAACTAAGAAAACATAAGAATGGCCATGCTGGATCACACCAAAGGCCCATCTAACACACTATCCTGTCTTCTGACTGTGGCCAGTGCCAAGTGGATTGAGGAAATTGAACAGAACAGGTAATCATCAAGTGCTCCATCCCCTGTTGCCCATTCCCAGCTTCTGGCAAACGGAGGCTAGGGACATCATCCCTGTCCATCCTAGCTAATAGCCATTGATGGACCTATCCTCCATGAATGTATCTATTTTTTTTTGAACACTGTTAGAGACTTGACATTCACAAAAACAAACAAACAAACAAAAAACCCACAATTTTGCTCAAGTTATCCAACTAATTATTTATTTTCTAAATAAGCAATAACTTAAATAAAACAAAAGAGTCTTTAAGACCTTGATCCTGCAACCACTCAGTTGTGTTCTTAACTTCACTCACAAGAGTAGTCCCCTTGAGACCATGGTTAAAATTAAGCATGTGTGTAAATATTTTCGGGTTCAGGGTATTAGATGCATATCACCATAGGATGGTGACATCACTGATATGGGCATACATCCTCTTGGGTCACCTTTCCATCGTACAGTTGAGAGAAGGGAAAGGAAGATGTTAGTGGTGGGAATTGGAACTGTTTCCATCCCTCACTTGCTATTGTGATACCCCTTCAGTATTTTAGTCTGCATTTATATGTTTTTTGTGTAGCTTGGACAATGAGTCCAGTATTATTATCCTCTCTCAGACAAATCTCCCAGTGACATCAGTGGGCTCTTTGCTCGTGTAGGGACTGCAGAATCAAGCCCATAAGTAGGTCATCTTCAACTTGAGTCACGTTAAATATCAGTCTCTCTGTATCAGAAGGAAAGATATGAAGGAAAAAGTGGAAAACCATTTCCCTGTACCTTTTCCCACTCCTGAGAGGTGCAGAAAGTTAAAACAAAAGTTGGAATTTATTCTTTTTTGTTTTATGATCACAATAAAGGGACCCACACCTACTCCTATTACCATAAAATTCCAATCACTCATACCTTTGTGAATATTTCTGCTCTCAGAAGGGGAGCCCACCTTGTACTGCATGCTCTCATTCTGTCACATAAAAAGAATTACAATATTCTGATTACAGCCAAATAAGCAAAAAACACCATCCCCTTACTTTTAGAATTTGGCTAACTCCTCTGTTCAGAGCATCCCACAGAGGCCACCAAAAATGGCTTGCCCCTCCTACAATCTGGCCGACAAATGATTCTCATCCTTTAGTATAGAAAGGCAATACTGTATAAGGCCGTATGTCTCCAGAGGCCTACCAGATGATCAGACTGAACCAACCATGTGAAAGACAATTACTCTCCTTCCCTTTTGTGACCAGAAAGAATATTCCCACCCTCCCTAACATAAGCACAGGTGTATTTGTATATTTGAGGTGATTCCTAGCCGTTTGCATTGTTAGTTTCTGTTTTCCAAAGTAACTTCCACTATCGAGTAGCACAGATTATTTCTGTAACAGGATCCCATTGTTTAGGCTACTTAGATTAATCATGTAATCGTGGAAGAATAGATCCACATATCTTCTACTGATAGGTGCAGCCTTTCAACCCTTCAGTGGTTAAGAAATCGATCATCCCAGCTACCTTGAATTGATGGGATTGGCTCATGTTGGATACCAATCTCCCCACATAAATACTGGGAGCATATTGAAATAAATAGCTTTCATTAGCTTGGCAGGCCTCATCTAGAGCCTTATCCAGGGCTGGCTCTAGGGTTTCTGCCGCCCCAAGCGGCCAAAAAAAATAAAAATGCGGAGCAGCATCAGCTCAAAGAGGAAGAAAGGGACTGAAGAGCCTGCCGCCGAATTCCCTCTGAAGACCTGAATGTGCCACCTCAGTAGTGGATGGAGTGCCGCCCGTTTGTATTGGCTGCCTCAAACACCTGCTTCCCTTGCTGGTGCCTGGAGCCGGCCCTGGCCTTACCATCATAATGATACTTGGGCATAGTCAGACTAGATGATCACAGTGGTCCCTTCTGGGCCTAGAATCTATTAATCTATATAGTTCTCTTCACTAGATGTATATATGACAAAGAATAGAGGAGCAGCAGTATGGGCAAATGAAGCATTTCCCCATTTACAGTTGCCAGGAGTTCTGTCTGCCAGTGTAGCCAGGATTTATATATCTATTTGGGAATGTCACAGTCTCTTCTGTCATTTCAAATAAAATTAATGAGACCATGTTATCAATATTTTTCCCTGAACAACTTCAAAATGCTGCTGATCTACTCTCCTGTTTGTGTGTTTAACATCACAGACAGAGGCACAAGTGTGGTTATCATACAGCACAAAGAGAAGTGGCAAAGAGGCTGGAAACACTTTGATTAATGGAAGTGCAGATCAAATTTAGAAGAAGTAATAAAACTACAATTTGGCTATAAATTGTTAATATATTTGTGATGAGAAAATAACTCAAAAGAAATCTGATTAGTGCCTGTTATGAGACAATACATCCTGTCATAAGCCTCTCTCCCAAATGCATCCATTCTGTGTCCATTCAACACATGCCTTAAAATACAATAAAAAATGTATTATATACTCAAGATGTTTTGCCGGAATTCAAATTCATTTCCTTCCACTTAAATGACATACCCTGGATACTGAGGGTTGATATCCATACACCTTCCTTATCCCATCTAATGAAGTCCACACTTAATCAATAGTACCCTCTGATAACATACCACCAAGAGACACTTAGAAAGAATAACTATCTTTAAAAACATTAGAGTCAAGGAGCATTAGAGATAAGACATTTATTTCACACAACTAGGTCTGCCCACATGTGGAATGGAATGACAACACATTAATGGCGACTGACCACCCGAGGTTGCACACCATTGTATACTTCCAAATGCTAATGCCCAATTTTCAGAATTGCCTGTGCCCCTGTACCCTGCTGCACCACAGCTGTTGTGGCCCCTGATTACAAATGACTGAGCAACCCTTAAATGAAGACTGCTGTGTGGATATTGATAACCCTTTAGTCCCACTGACCAATGTAACAGCCAGGAGGCGATACCAAGTTTGTTGAGGACACAGTTGACAATTATCCATGACCCCATGTTCTGCAGCACCTGTTGCTGTGTAATGGGCCATTCAGTGACCAGCCTTTCCGCTACTGTAATTACATGAATTTGTTAAGACTTTTCCCATAGCACTGCCATTGGAAAGACAGCCGTGGATCTCCATGGTATAGGGGTAATCATCTTACCCCAAGTTCCATGTAGCTACTGGAATTTACTCAGGTTGTTGGCTGGCTCTTGGTGCCAGCTTCAAAACCTGTTATGCAAAAGTGAGGCAAAGCAACTGCTATGCTAGTATAAACCCAGGAAAGGTTATAAAGTAATGGATATTATCCTGGAGCCTATTTGATGACCAAGCCCCAGGAGATAACCTTGCAAGTTTTCTGCAGTCTTTTGTGTGATGGGCCCTGCTACCCCATCTTCAACTGATTCCTGTAGAATCCCAAGGGCTTTTGGTTTTTGCTTTTTGGGCGGTGTTTTTCATTTAGTTTTTGTTTTGTCTTGTTTTTTTTAAAAAACCACATAGCCCCAACCACACCCGTGTCTTTTAACATTTTGTACTTGATCACACGCTACATATCCCATGCACACCCATGACTCATAGTGGTTTTGTGTGACTGTGTATTATTTATAGTCCCCATCAATATACCCCGAAACCCACAGAAATGTTCCCCCATCTGCTTTATAAAGGCTCTGCCAAATATAGAACCTTAACATCTCCATCTGAACTGGAAATAGTGCTCTTGCCAACCTGTAGGTGACATTTGATTTGATCCCTATGCTGGTTCCCCCCGTGGTCCTTTTTATACTGCTGTGCAATGAACACCTGAATGTGCCCCAAAACGTATTGTGCAAATATGCCTGCATTGATAGTTGTATGAACCTTTCAGAAGCCTGCACCCAATGCCACATACATTTGTTGCTGCCCTGTCACCACTGCCTCAGCGTTGTCCTCACGCCCTGCAATCAGTTAGGAGGAATGAACATCAATGCTCCCGGCAATCCTGAATCCTTTGGAAACCCAAATGCTGTGTCGACAACCTTAGAAACAGCAGTCTTAACCACTTGCATGAAAATTCCTGCTGACTGAGGTAGAAGTTTGGTTCCTTTGGAGTCCCCCAAGCCATGAACTTTGGGGTGGGAGGACTGCCTTTGCTAATGAAACAGAAACTCCCCTCCAAGGGCTCCTCTGCCCCTGGCCTAGCACCAGCCCCAGTTGCATGGCTACTCCCCTGACTGCCACTAGCTCCCATAACCACAACCCCATTACATATGCCCTGTGCAGCCTTTGAATCCCCCCTCTCTTCTCCCAGTGCTAGTTTTGAGAGTGACAAAAAGGTGAATAAGTGAAAATTCCCTGGGTGCGCCCCAAACGAACACCTAGAATCAGCCCCTAACCCAATTATCACAGCTCAGTTGTTGGGTGGAGAGGGGGGTGGCTTTGTTGTATCCCTTCTCCTCTCACCTATAGCCCATGCCAGGATGTTCCTTACAGCTGACTAACCAGGTAACTCCCCCTCCCCTTTTTGTTGTGCTTCCACATGGAGCCTGCTGTCCCCTGCCCTAAGTAGGGAAATTGGAAACATGATTCCTGTCCCTCTTGATCTGCCCCTACACTGCTTACAGTCCTGCCTCCACAGGGTGCCGAGCTGAGCAAAATTGCCTCCTGTCCTTGTGTCCCTACCCAAGGAATGAATGAGACTGCAGGCTACCTCACTAGCCGACCCCCTCCCCTCGTGGAGCTACTCTCAGGTGCCTGCTTCGGCCTACCCCAGCCAGAGGAAGAGATACATTACTTCCCTTCCCCCTTTCTTACTGTTTTGCTTAAACATGGAACCACGTGGCTAAGACCTGCTGCACTGCTGTGCTGTCTCCTGCTTCAGACTGCTTCATGTAAAAGGGAAGATCCCAGCCCAGGGCCTAAAGGGTGACTCAGCAACCACACTGACCCTTTTTGCAGCAGTTTTCATCTCTCCCTCCATGCCAACCATAAAACACTGTTCCCATCATTCAGCAATCCAGCCAAATACCCGCCTGCTTAAAGGTGCAGGGAGGTCATTTCAACTATCCCCTTATTGACTGGGTACATGTTGCCTTAGGATGATATGCAGAGATAAAGTTTCTTGATACCATATATCACTTTTTTGGAGCAGCTAGTCAAAGCAGGTAAAAAAAAAAAAACTTGACTGCTGTGGAGAAAGTGAATAAGGAAATGTTATTTACTCCTTCACATAACCCAAAAACTTGTGGTCACCCAGTGAATGAATAGGCAGGCAGGTTTAAAACAAAAGGAAGTATTTCACACAATGCACAGTCAACTTGTGGAACTCTTTCCCAGGGTATGTTGTGTAGGCTAAAATTATAACATGATTAAAATAAGAACTAGATACGTCCATTGAGAATAGATCCATCAATGACTAGTAGGCAGGATGGGCAGGGATGCAACATCAGACTCTGAGCGTCCCTAGCCTCTGTTTGCCAGTAGCTGGGAATGGGCGACAGGGGATGGATCACTAGATGATTGCCTGTTCTCTTCATTCCCTCTGAAACACCTGGCATTGGCCACTGTCAAAAGACAGGACACTGGGCTAGATGGAGTATTGGTCTGACACAGTATGGCCATTCTTATGTTCTTATGGAATCCTAACATTCTGGGAGATGATTCCTATAGAGGGTATATGTTTTATCTACTTACATTTGATTAGGGCAGGGGTAGGCAATCTATGGAACGCGTGCTAAAGGCGGCACGCAAGCTGATTTTTAGTGGCACTCATGCTGACTGGGTCCTGGACACTGGTCAGGGGGGCTCTGCATTTTAATTTAACTTTAAATGAAACTTCTTAGACATTTTAAAAACCTTATTTACTTTACATACAACAATAGTTTAGTTATATATTATAGACTTATAGAAAGAGACCTTCTAAAAACATTAAAATGTATTACTGGCATGCAAAACCTTAAATTAGAGTGAATAAATGAAGACTCGGCACACCACTTCTGAAAGGTTGCTGACCCCTGGATTAGGATAACAGCAACATCATAGTGATAACTCAGAGGTCTCCCTCTGTGTAACTAATATGTCCCTATGTACATTTATAACTTTTGCACTGAGTTTGTAATCAATTAGTGATAACATTGGCTCTAAGAATGACTAGAATCCACATACTACATAGTTAATATTCAGTTAGTAGCCATGCTAGCTAACAGTTTTTTATCTTCACCAGATGCCTAGTCTAGAACTTGGGTGTATTCCTGTGAAGAGTTTTGCACAGTATAGGTGAGATGCTCTAATTGTATCTCATTAACCAGTCTGGCCCACCTTTCTTCCTCCCAGATTTCTGAGAACAATGAAATCCTGAAGTAAATTGATGCACTAGTGGCTGGTGCATGTCCTGCAGGAACTTTATCCCTTGCAGAGTCAGTATGGGGATAGCTAGCCAGATTTTCCCAGTATACGGGTCTAGGTAGTGTGATAAATGTGAATGTACAAATATGGAAAACAAATGGCTGTGTTTTCAAATAAACATCAGTGTAAACACAACTGTGTTTGTAATCAGATCAGATGATAGAGCTAAGATTTGGATACAAAAAACATGGTGGTGTTTATGCTGCACAACTCTTTCAGGATTCCATTAGTTTTATAATATTCTTTATTTAATTGGTCCCCTTTCGGAAACCTATTTCTTGATTTCATGAATAGGGGAACTATAGAGAATGTTTAAAAGCAGATTGCACCAAAAGAAATCAATGAATTTTAACTCTTCTCTAGTCACAAAAAAGGCAAAAAATATCAATATATATTTTGTCATAAGAAAAGGCCGTTTTCTCAAAATACTGACAGCCTCAACTATAGCAATGTTACATGGCACTGCTACAACAATGATGTACTCAAGCAGGATTTTTTGTTCAGTTTTAGTGATTCTTTCACTGTATATCATATTCCCAACTGCTTAATGGAAGAATAATTATTCACTTGTCCCTTAATCCAAAATTCTCTGGAGTAGCACATCTTCAAAACTGACAGTAATCAAACTTGGTCTTTTGTATCAGAACTAAGATGTAGAACTTTTTCTTAAATATTTAAAGGAAACATCCAATTCAATTGACATCCATTCAGAACAACCAGCAATCTGATCCCAGTGTGACTATCTGGCTAGATTTTTATTTTTTTTAAATTGTCTTTGGAAATTAGGTAAAGTTTGAACCGTGTCAGTCATCATTCTGAACAATAGTGTTGAATGGGATATTTCACTTCCCATTTGCTGCCTATGATTTTAACAATTATAGTCTTCCATCTAAGCTGATCAGATAGAGTAATAAGAAGTGGAGGAAAAATGCCAGAGCATTTTGCCTCACACAGCATGCTTCAATCACACTGTGCACTGAAACTGTTTCCTGAGGGGAGTTAAAGAAACTGAATAGAGAGAGTTACAACCACTCTGATCAATTTAGGACACTCTGTTTAAGTACTGTATGATAGACACCCTTCATGCTCTGAACTGCTGCTTGCACTCAGAAGATGATTAAATAAATTGGTGTGACTTTGCATCGACAGGTACTAATGCTGAAAGCCTGTGAGATACCTCTTCTAATGCTAATCAAGAGAGAAGAGTCAAATAGCTTACAAAGAACAATGTCTGTAATCAGGTCTGTTATTTGTCTCATAAAAAATCAAAATCAGGTTTCGCTAATAAAGATTCTGCAAATTGATCTTTTGATAATTGGGAGCCTATTGTCAATAATGCAGCTCATCATTTAGCATTATTATAGCCACTTAAAAACCTGTGCTTTTTCTCTAATGAAACTGCATTCTGTTAGGCCCAATGAGAAACCGTTTATTTAAGATATAGAAATCAGAGATGTTATTGATAGTTAATTGTGAAGGTGGTTTATTTATTTATGTTTGCCTCATAATTCCAACTTTTTATAGTGTTTAGAAGAAATGTTTCTTTGCTTTTAAAAGCAATATCACAATACATTTTGGATTCAGACCTGCAGCTCTTGGCAAAACTATCATTGGCTTCAATATGAACAAGATTGCCACCCAGGGAGAGAGCTAAAATAACATAACAAATAATATACAAACAGGGCAGGTCACTTCCACCCAGATTGGCTTAAGATATGCAAAATATAAGAAAAAACAAGCTTATTTTTGCTTCAAACACTTTCACAGCATAATATTTTGAAAAGGCTGGGATTTTCAGTGACAGAGTAATGTGCTTGATTTGTTTGTTTGTTTTAATAAGCTATAGCGTGCAGCTGGAATTTCCATCTTTATTCTCTTGCTGAAGCTATAAACGTAATATGCAAATAACCATCAGTCTCATGACACATGCACAATCTGATTATCAAAATGCTGTTTAGCAACAATTGCATGGCATGCTCTTTGGAGAATTTCTTCGTGGATTTGGAGGTCTAGTTTTGATACCCAGGTTGGAAACGTTGCCTTAGAGATTAACACAATACAAGATGCTTTAAAAACACTCACAAATTTTTGTTTTATAATAAAAATCTACTCCTAAACTCAATTAAGTCTATGAAAAGTCTTTGAATGAGTTCAGATGGCTTTGCTTCAGGTCCCCGATTTAGCACATAGTCATTTATTTAGGGTCTAAGATTATGATCATGGCAGTTGTGTGCATACCCTACTCTAGGGGTGGTCCTCACACATACTGTATGGAGCTCAGAGATCTTTAGAAAAGCGGAATGAATATCTAATTCCAGATGCCCTCTGCTTCTGCTGACAACCCCAACCAAGGTCACATTAGCATCACCTTCTTTTCTTTGCTCCCCTATCTCTTACAATTTGCACTGTGAAAGAAACAAGTCATGGGGGAAGAAGGAGAGACGGCATGCTAGTGTAAATGACCAACTCCCTTCCTATCTCGCTATATGCTATGTGGCATATGTCACTCTCTCAGGGATTGTGATAAAAGTGTGTTGTTTTAGAGCATTGTCAAATGTGGGTGCAATCTTAATTCTCCCCACTCCCTTGTTTGCTTTGAGTCTTTAACAATAAGATTTGCTCCATTGTCTCTCCTCACCTAAACTGGCTCACAGTCCCAATGTCTTTGCTCAATCTGTCCCAGTTCTTACCCCACCCTAGTTCCATCTCAAATGTCTCTGCTACCATTCCCTCCCCACTGGTTTTTAGTCTCAGTCTTCTTATCTAGCCAGTCCCAATATCCCCAGCCCCTTGTCCAGTTTTGTTTTTCCTTCCTGAGCTAACTGGCTCCTGTCCCTCCCTCCCCCTGTTTCCCTCTCCACCCTAGCAGTCAGGGGTGGCTCTAGGCATTTTGCCACCCCAAGCACGGCAGGCAGGGAGGTCCGCCGAAGCCACGGAACCAGCGGACCTTCCACAGGCATGCAGCCAAACGCAACCTGCCTGCTGCCCTCGCGGTGATCCGCAGAGCCCCCCGCCTCCCGCAGCTTGCCTCCCCAAGCACGCGCTTGGCGTGCTGGTGTCTGGAGCCGCTCATGCTACCAGTCCCAGCCTCTTGTTTCCTCCCCAGTTTCCAGTCCCAATCTCCTCAAGCATGCCATTATGGGAGGGAGGGGTAAAGGGAGAGGAGAAGAAAAGGAAAAAATCCTTTGAAGAGGTTACTTAAGTAAATTAGAGGATTTAGTGAGAGCTCCCCTTTCTTGTGTGTGTGTATTTAGGCACCTATCATCCAAAGACTTATAGAAGTGCTTAACTCTATGCACTGTGAAGTTAATGAAAATATTCTTACAGTTTGATAGACAAAATACACACAACTCATTTCAGGATCAGGGCTTTAGAGTGTAGGAGAGTGAAAGTGATTTTTTATTGTTTTGGGAATGTTTGTTTCTCTTGATGTGACTAGAAGATGGCTTCCTGTGAGAAGCTTATGTGAATAATTTTTACTCTAGTAAAAAGTCCAATGTATTTCAAAGTTACTAGTGTATCAGTGCTCACAGGCTTCAGTTCATAATTATCAACAGTTAGCTATGTAAACCTCTAAGATCTGGGACACAATCAATCTTATCCAGAAAGAATTATATCTCAGTAGCCAATGTCTAGAAAAATTGACTCTGAGAAAATTACTGTACCAATCAAGCTGTCAGCACCCTAGTCTAAGAGCAAAATTTCACTTTACGGAAGAAAAATAGCCATTTTACACAGGACACTGATGTACATCTGCTGCAGCCAGTATCACTCAATGACATGAAGTGCTAAATAGTTTTGGAAACTCTGGTTATACATTTTTGTAGCCTCCTGAGAAATCCTGTTTAGTTCTTGAGCATTTACTTTCCCTTTAAGATAAAATTCACTGTTACAGCTCTCCTTCACTGACAGCAATGGTTAAAATGTATTTTTGTACTTCCTCTCACGAAGTCCCTTACAAACCCTTTCATATTTTGTCTTAATTAGTATCCACATGATACGAGTTATTATTATTCACTTGATAAATTAGTAACCATTTCTCCTTATAGAAAAAGCATTAGATTTATGTAAAGTTTTGTAGTAAGGGACCCCCTCTTGTAACAGTATCAGATGGGTAAAATATAGATTTTTTTAAAATGCAGGCTGTGGGAAACTTAGACCTGATGTAATATCCTTTTTGCATTTGTTATAAGTTATAACTAATATAAAGCAATAGAACTACCAAATAATTATGTGAATTACACAGACAACACCTACTTTCAACCTTTATTCATAAAAGCAAATGCAGGTTTTTTACTCTCTTTCCAACTAGCACAGACTTTCAGCTTGTGTCCTTCCAATTTGATGATTGCATTTAAATGAGATACAAGTTTATTATGTAACTTTCTCATTCTACGTAGTAGAACAGAAACTTTAATATCTACAGTTATGAATTTCCTCAATTTTTAACAGTGAGTCTCTTGTTTCATAGTTATTATTATCCACATTAGGGACAAAGTCTGAAAGGAATCTGTGCTAATAGAATTGATTTCCTAAAACTGTACTTATGATTCAGTATATTGCTACAAAACACCCTTTGGGCACAAAGCTAAAAATATATTTGTCTATAATATCCCCCACCCCATGATTTAAGGTATTTTCATCTGTCCGTGAATGGAGACTGCAACTGTCCTTGGATACATACGTTGAAAATCAGTTGGAGCCATAAAAATGCCCTTCAGTAAAGAAACTGGCTCATCTTTAGCTGTGAACATTACCTTATTTAATGACTATGGCAAAAGATGACTGCAAAAATCACCTCATCTTACTCAGGAAGTCTGATCCTTATGTGAATTCAGAGTTCCATCTGCTTACCATATTGCCAAAGGTAAACATTTACTCCTGCACCCTGACACAGCTATGAGTGAGTGAGTTAGTTTCTATTCTGCTTTGTGCATTATCTAGAAAATAGATAATGTGGGACAAAATCTTTCCCTCCTTTGAAGGCTTCCCTCTGCTTGCTAAACCTATAGATTCTGCAGGGGAAATATGAAACCACTAAGTGCTGTTTTCACAGCCAGCTTGCTCTTCCCCTTTGCCCCTGCTGTGTTCCGGTTCCATTGGTTGGGAAGGATGGGATGGAAATGGCAGGCAGGCGAGACGCATAGCCATCTTATACCAAATTTCTTAAAAAACAAAACAAGGAAAAGCATGCAAGTTATTGCAGTCCTGGCTTCCCCTCCATGCTTTGGAGCTTTCTATAAGAAGGTTTCTGGGACAGCAGATAGTCATGGAATCTGGAGCTATTAGCTGGCTAGCAGCTTGGTAGATCTACTGTAATATGTGTGGATCTCAGGGACTGACATCTGAAAGGAGCCAATACCTGTCTTCACCTGTAGAAGGGAGGGAAATGTCTTTCCAAAGAGATTTCCAGCTAAACTTCATGAGTAGAAACTTGCACATTTTCAACTCTACTACATGGAAATAATTCAGGGTATGGGAATCTGTATGTGTGTCCAAATTCTGTTGTTAGCTACATTTGTGAATCTCCACAAGAATGGTATTGCACAGATGTAAGTGACAAAATAATCTAGACAACAGAAACTTTATTAGTGGTGATGATGTACAAACTAGAAAGACTCTAGCTTTGCTTTCAGATGCCAGAATTTGAGTCTGAAGACTCTCATTTAGAAAAATATTTTCTCACCCTAAACTGAACAAATGGACCCCATTATTTTATAAGCTTCTTGAATTATTGGGGGAGGGTTGTTGTTTTTGTTTTTTTCTGGCTCTTGTTTAGAACTTCACCAGGCTCAGAAATGACAGATTCCAATCACCAGCTAATAAAGACTGAAAAAGTAATGTTTACGTTTAATAATAATTAACCCCCACTTTCTTCCCACACAGACCCTAATGAATGGAGAGGGAACACTGTAATTACAGTCTTGGTCTCAATTTTTAATATTGCATTGTAACTGCAAAAATATTTCTCTCAAGCCTAATATTTGTATAGTATCTAAGAGTGTCCCAAAGATATAAAATAATAAACATAATCTGGAAAGAAAAGAAGCCTGCTGCCAGATGCATAATTTATATACTGAGATCCTATTATCCATAGACAGAAATTATTCACATTCCAAGGTAGAAATTCTCTTGAACAGAAATTGGAGGGGGGGAGAAATACCTCTTAATTAGAATGGTGCAGTTTCTCCCCCTTGCCCCCCCAAATTGTGTGCTTGGATTAAGTTTATGGTTACTTTTGAAACCATGAACATTACATCTGCCAAAAGTATGCTAAATTCAGAAATCTTATATGGAAAACTTATCGTGATGTATTGAGATTTCTTTTTCCAAAAGTCACAACAGATAATGAAAATCTCTCTCAGTAATTATGATAACTCATTTCTTATGAATGATCAGTTTCATTTCCATATTATTGGAGTTTCTATAGTCAATAATTTGGATTTAATTGAAATTCTCTGTGGAGGCATCCCTTACTCATTTTAGCAATCATTACTCTTGGAAGAAGTTCCAGTGAAAGATTGTTCACATAAACAAGAGTCGCTGGATTGGGTCCTGTAATCATGAAACATGGATTGATTGTGTTGTTTTGCAATAGGCCAGTACTGAGAGGTGCTAAGGCCCAGATCCACAAAGGGACTTAGGCATTGTGACACTGAGTCTTGCAACTTTTAGTACCTTGAAAATCACTGGACTCCACAAACTCCTGAGTTAGCAGCCTACATTTCTTATAAAATGAATGGAGAGCGACAGGAATCTGAGAATGGAATCCACAAAAGTTAGAATTCTAGCCTAAGTCAGCCACTATGAGATAATGGGAGGTGCATCCTCAGCCCCACCTCTCTCAAGTCTGTGCTGTAGGGAAGTGTCAATCACTGTTTGGGATCCACAACTGGGTACTCCATATCTGAGTCAGGCACTTTAGGTGTCAAGCTCTTTCTTGGAAAAATGGCTTAAGCACTTCCCTAACTCAACACAAAATGACCTTAGAGACAGAAGAGAGTGTCCCTTGTAACCATTAGCCCAGTGATAGGGTACTCACCTGGGCAGTGAGAGACCCTGGTTCAATTTGCCTATGTGCCTGACAATAAGAGAGATTTAAGTGATTGCCCTAACCAGTAGACTATGGAGTCAGTCTTATTCTCTCTTTGGCCCAATTGATATTAATACAAAGTGAAATGGCTTCAACAAGAGACAGAACAGAGAGGTGTTGGGAATCTTCAGACTGAGCGTGGGAGCATCAGATGATTGATTACCAGCTAGAGGATATAGAAGAGAGTGGAACAGGGAGAGGGCTAGGAGAATGCTCTCCTGTGACTGCTTGTCCAAGGGTATGCCTACTGAAGGGTGTAATTTTCCGCGTGAGTAGAATACCCGCACTAGCTCTGATTGAGCTAGCGTACCAAAAATAGAAACTTTACCATAGTGTTGTGAGCTGCTAGCCATGCCGCATGATCCCATCAGAAACCCTAGGTACTTACTCGGTGGGCCCCTCCCACCACTCATGCCACCATAGCTACACTTCTATTTGTATTGTGCTAGCTCAATCAGAGCTAGCATAGGTATGCCTACTCAAGCTGAAAATTACACCTTCAGCTCCAATGTTAGACATATCTCAAGTTGCAGGTAGTGTAGTGGAGGACTGCAAGGGGAGAAGGCACTGCACCCATCTGTAGGTTGGATGAGCACTCTCACTATTTGACTGCCAGTGGCCATGTGACCCACAACCTACAGTGGGAAGCAGGTGATTGCTTTATGTTGTGACTCCATGTTTTCTTCATTTGTGTTTGAGCCCATTTGTGTTGGAGCCCTGAGGCAAGAGCTAACATTTGATTTGAGTGGGGCTGGTTAATCCTCCAGGCTGGGGAGCAAGCCCAACAGTTTACAATGTGCTGGACGTGGGATGAGGGAATATGAAGCAGTTCACCATACCAGAGCCCTAGTACTGAGTGTCAGAGGGGTAGCTGTGTTAGTCTGGATCTGTAAAAAGCAACAAAGAGTCCTGTGGCACCTTATAGACTAACAGACGTATTGGAGCATGAGCTTTCGTGGGTGAATGCCCACTTCGTCAGACGCATATATATGAAACACAAGGAAGGCATCTACACTCTTCACAAATAGCACTGAACACATATACTGTAAGTATTTTGACAGTGAGATTGTGAAATAAAACGGAGACCAGAGATGAAATCCTGACTCCGCTGAAGTCAATGACAAAACTCCTGTTGACTTCAGTGTGACCACAATCTTACCCAAGAGGATTTAATAGCCCATGCTCATGTTTGGCAGATTCGTGTGTTGTGTATTACATGAGGTAATGCACAATACTTTCCAAAATTACTCTGGCACAAGACTCTGGCACAGAAAGACAGTTCAATCAATTAAGTAAGGATTTTGTTGCAACCTTAGCAATTCTGACCATGCATGCATGTGTACGCATCCGTGCACCAACACACCTTATTTGCTGTAAATCTCAAAAAAGAGAAAATTAAATGCATATTCTGTTAGACAACAAACAACTATGGCCTATATATTCCTCACTCTTGGTCCATCAGGATAGCACATTGGTTATTTTAAATCTGGAGTCCTCATTCATAGACAAATATAATGCTTTTCTTGGATACTCTGAAAACACAATAAAAAGGGTTAAGTTGCCTACTGAATTGTTCATTATGACTTGTTCATCTATCTGCACTCTGGATTTACCCAATGTAACTAGGAAGAGGATTTGACCCAATAATTCAAGGTCAAAATGGCAAAAGGTTGTATTATTATCAATGTTGTAAGTGGAAAAAAGATTAAGTTGGTATTATCAAAGAAAGTTTCACAAAAGCCTTGAGTGCCTGTTTTATTTTTCTCACACAAACAACAAAGCCTGGCTAATATTCACCCACAAGAGCAAGCTGTTCTTTAGTCCAAAATCCTAACATCACATCTTTCAATTTATCCACTTAAAAAACAGCCCTGAATGTAAAAGAATTCTTCCTCAGAATCAATTAGAGGAAAAATATTTCTGTTGCTGAACAAGTTTCAGGACTAGAAAAAAACAATTAATATGAATAAAATTAGGGCTGTTAATTAATCACAGTTAACTCAGGCGATTAAATCAAAAAAATTGATCACAATCGCACTGTTAAACAATAGAATACCAACTGAATTGTATTAAATATTTTTAATGTTTTTTCTAAATTTTCAAATATATCTATTTCAATTATGACATAGAATACACAGTGTACAGCGCTCACTTTATATGATTTTTACTACAAATATTTGCCCTATAAAAATGATAAAAGAAATAGTATTTTTCAATTCATCTCATACATATACTGTTGTGCAATCTTTTTATCCTGAAAGTGCAATTTAAAAATGTAGGGTTTTTTGTTACACAACTGCATTCAAAAACAAAAAGAATGTAAAACATTAGTGCCTACAAGTCCACCTAGTCCTACTTCTTGTTCAGCCAATTGCTAAGAGAAATAAGTTTGTTTACATTTACAGGAGATAATTCTGCCCACTTCTTAATTACAATGTCACCTGAGAGAGAGAACAGGCATTCAGAAGGCACTGTTGTAGCCGGTGTTGCTTATCCCCTCCCCCCGCAACATGCACAGTTCCTTACATCTCCTTGTCAATTGCACTAAAGCAATAAGCATGGGGAAATAGTTTTACTTTGCGTAATGGCCCATCCACTCCCAGTCTTTATTCAAGCCTAGTTTGATGGTGTCCAATTTGCAAATTAATTCCAATTCAGCAGTCTCTCATTAGAGTCTGTTTTTGAAGTTTATTTGTTGTAATATTGCAACTTTAAGGTCTGTAATCAAGTGGCCAGGGAGATTGAAGTGTTTTCCAACTGTTTTTTTAACCCATTGTTTCATGTTCTCTGTGTATATATATATATATATATCTTCCTATTGTATTTTCCACTACATGCATCTGATGAAGTGGGCTGTAGCCAATGAAAGTTTATGCTCAAATACATTAATTTGTTAGACTCTAAGGTGTCACAAGTACTCCTGTTCTTTTTGCAGATACAGATTAACATGGCTTCTACTCTGAAACCTGTCATATTGCAGAACAAAACATTGCAGCGAATGAGTCCAGGATTTGGTGGAACTCAAGCAACATTTGTTCTTTAGCTCTCTGTGTTAGCCCCAGGAGAGTGATATCATTCATGGTCACCTGGTTGAAATACGGGAAATTTGTTTAAGGGGTCTTTCAAAGGTGCCCATTCCTGCTGGGTTGTTTGTCTTTGGCTGAAAAGAAATCATTCCCGCTGTTAGCCATGCGGTTGGGAGAGGCCCATTCATGCTGAGTTGTTTGCTTTTGGCTGACAGGGATATTCCCTGATACTAGCCATGTGGTGGGGGGGGTGAAATGATCATCCCACAGAACTGGGGAGGTTGGATTGTTCTGTACATTCACCCTAAAACGGCAGCCCCTCTTTTTAAATGGCCAAGCCAATGGGCTTTGCATGGTATGGGAAAAGAGGGTGCTGCTGTTTGAAACCGTAACCACATGTTATGAAGGTTGAAGAAGCCAAAACCCTTTGCCTTACCATGGCTGCCTGCAAGCAGAATTCTGTTGCTCAGCCAAGCATGTGTGATGTCTCGCACCAAACCGGCAGGCACTCAGTATAAGAGGCAAAATGTGACCTTGTATCAAAAGCACACGTGCTATGTAATGTGAATCACTTGATTCAGTGTGAAATCATCTTCCCTTGTTCTCTAAAATTTATCTTTTTAAATACTACTCTCCCTTTTTTTCCTCCCGCAACTGCAAAGTTTCTATGCTCCCCCTATCATCTCTGTTCCAGAGGCTAGCACAGGTTAGAAGGTGAAAAAAACGCATTCGCAATGAAATGTTCTCAGAGTTCATGCAGTCCTCCCACACTGAAAGAGCTCAGCAGAATGTGTGGTGGTAAACAATGACAGAGTCCAGGAAAGCATTAAATGAACGCGATGAGAGGAGGGAGGAGCACACTGAGAGGAGGCAGGATGCAATGCTGAGGCTAACGGAGGAGCAAACTGACATGCTCAGGCGTCTGGTGGAGCTGCAGGAAAGGCAGCAGGAGCACAGACTGCTGCTACAGTCCCTGTATAACAGCTTGCCCTCCTCCCCAAGTTACATATCCTCCTCACCCAGACTGGCATTCAATAAGTTTTGAATTGTAGTGTGGCCTTGTTCTTTCCTCCTCCCCTCATCCACCACCCCACCTGGTGTTTCTCAACTCATCCACCCCTCCCGGGCTACCTTGCGAGTTTCCCTGTGTTTGTGTCATGAATTAATAAAGAATGCATGATTTTGAAACAAAAATGACTTTATTGCCTCTGAAAGTTGTGATCAAAGGCAGGAGGTCGGGTGGCTTACAGGGAAGTAAATTCAACCAATGGGGTAGGTTTTCATCAAGGAGAAAAAAGAGAACTGTCACACCGTCACCTGGCCAGTCATGAAACTGGTTTTCAAAGCTTCTCTGATGTGCAGGGTGCCCATCTATGCTTTCCTGGCGTCTGGCTGTGTGTAATTAGCCTCCAGGTGATTTCCTGCAACCTCCTACGCCACCATAAATGTCTCCCCCTTACTCTCACAGATATTGTGGAGCACACAGCAAGCAGCAATAACAATGGCAATATTGGTTTTGCTGAGGTCTAACCTAGTCAGTAAACTGCGCCAGCAAGCTTTTAAATGTCCAAATGGACATTCTACCACCATTCTACTCTTGCTCAGCCTATAGTTGAACTACTCCTTACTACTATCCAGGGTGCCTGTGTACGGCTTCATGAGCCATGGCATTAAGAGGTAGGCTGGGTCCCCGAGGATAGCTATAGGCATTTCAACATCCCCAACAATAATTTTCTGGTCTGGAAAGTAAGTTCCTTCCTGCAGCTGTTCAAACAGACCAGAGTTCCTGAACTTGCAAGTGTCATACACCTTTTCTGGACATCCCACAATGATGGCGGTGAAATTTCCCTTGTGATCCACCAGTGCTTGCAGCACCATTGAAAAGTACCCCTTGAGGTTTACGCACTGGCTGCCAAGGTGGTCCTCTCCCAAGATAGGGATCTGTGTTCTATCACCCTACCACAGTTAGGAAACCCCATTGCAGCAAAGCCATCCACTATGACCTGCACATTTCACACAGTCACTACCCTTGATAGCAGCAGCTCAGTGCTTGTATTGGCTACTTGGATCACAGCAGCTCCCAAAGTAGATTTACTCACTCCAAATTGATTCCCAACTCACCGGTAGCTGTCTGGCATTGCAAGCTTCCAGAGCGCTATCACCACTCACTTCTCAACTGTGAGGGCTGCTCTCATCTTGGTAGTCTTGCACTTCAGGGCAGGGGAAAGCAAGTCACAAAGTTCCATAAAAGTACCCTTATGCATGCAAAAGTTTCACAGCCACTGGGAATCATTCCAGACCTGCAACACTATGTGGTCCCACCAGTTATATTGATTCAATTTGGAGTGATTTGGGGTGAAATTTGTAGTCTTTGTATCAGTGAGAAATTTTGATAAGTATTTATAAAGGCAATGGGTGACTCCTTTATATGGTGCTAGACTCTAATTCTCTTATTCATGTTGAATAGAACCATATTCCACCAGTGGTCCTCTAAGGTAACAGTATCTGAATCTGGCCCATAATGAAAAACACTACAAATAAAAGCTACCATGGAGATCTCAGTTTCACAGTAGCTAGGGAAATTCAAAACAAATCTGAAAGTGAATATTCAATGAAAGATCTTGGCCTAGATGTCAGAATTCATTTTTACACACTACAAACTGATGCACAATTATTTTTTACTATATGGATCCTGTGCATGTATTAGGATATTGCAACATGTTTTAGTTCATACATGTCTTTGTCCAAAGGTGCCATGAACCCTGTAGTCCCTCCCCCAGCCCAATTTCCTGTGCACTGGGAAATCTTTATGCCATTCTATGCCACTTTCTATCCAGTCCCTGGCCCAAGGGGTAGGGCATAAGCTGCTAGGTGAAAAATTAGAGTGACTGGGTATAAGCTGGAGACCCCAGTTGGCTCCAGAATCAGAGGATATGAAGGTAGCATAAAGTCCCCTACACTTCCCACCCCATTCTAAAGTAAAGGACAGCTCAGTCAGTGATAGGGATTTGAATCGATATTATTACTATTATAAATAGTGCTTATAATACTTATAAATATGTGTAGTACTCTATAGGCAAATGACAGACACTGCCCTTTGGCAATCAGATTTAAAGTAGTAGGTAGTAGGTAGAAGGCACAGATGTGGAACCTGCTGAGAAGTCATGACAGGCAGCTGTTTAGATGGAAAGGGTTGGCACAGTACAGTTCCATGAAGTCTCTTCTTTCCTGTTGAATTGGCATTGGAATGGGGATCAGCACTGCACATAAAATAATAAATGATTAGTAGCTCCTGCTTGCCACTTTACAATGTTATACCACTGCTAGCTCATTGGTATAATGATAGCTGCAAGCAGGGACATAACCCCGCCCACCCCCACACACAGTAATTGGTGGGGGCACAGAACTCCTCTGGCCCCAGGGCAGAGGCAGTGAAATTTACATCCCTGTGCACACCCCTGGAATCTCCTTTCTCTTGGCTCAGAGCACAAAGATCAGGCCAACTGAAATGTATTGAGAAATAGTGCAGAACACAACCAGAATCCAGGTAATCTTACTAGTGAGGCTTAATGGGAAAGAGAGAAGAGGGATGTAAAAAAGATTCAGTGGCTGAATTAAATGGAATAAGACAAGCGCAGAAGAAAAAAGACAAAAATAACATGGAAGTAAAGATCCCTGAACCAAAGTTCAGTATTTAGTAGTGTTGACTCTAGATTGCTGCAAATGAAAGGTTTGTGCAAAGGTCTGGAAGGCAGGAACTCCTAAAGCCAGTTTGTTGCTATGTGTGCAATTGAGAGTTTTACTTAACCATCTCAAAAGAATATTATTTGCACCAAGAAAAATAGAATCATAGGATTGGAAGAGATCTTGAGAGGTCATCTACTCCAGTCCCCTGGACTCATGGTAGGAGTAAGTATTGTCTAGACCTGACAGGTGTTTGTCCAACCTGATCTTAAAAATCTCCAACGATGGAGATTCCACAACTTCCATAGGCAATTTATTCCAGTGCTTAATCATCCTGACACTTAGGAAGTTTTTTCTAATGTCCAGACTAAACCTCCCTTGCTGCAATTTAAGCCCATTGCTTCTTGTCCTATCCTCAGATGATAAGAACAACAATTTTTCTTCCCTCCTCCTTGTAACAACCTTTTATGTACTTGAAAGCTGTTATCATGTCCCCTCTCGGTTGTCTCTTCTCCAGACTAAACAAACCCATTTTTTTCAGTCTTCCCTCATAGATCATGTTTTCTAGACCTTTAATCATTTTTGTCACTCTTCTCTGGATTTGCTCCAATTTGTCTACATCCTTCCTGAAATGTGTTGCCCAGAACTGAACACAATACTCCAGTTGAGGCCTAATCAGTGCAGAATAGTGCGGGAGAATTATTTCTCATGTCTTGCTTACAACATTCCTGCTGATACATCCTAGAATGATGTTTGCTCTTTTTGCAAGATTGTTACACTGTTGACTCATATTTACCTTGTGATCCATTATGACCCCCAGATCCCTTTCCACAGTGCTCCTTCCTAGGCAGTCATTTCCCATTTTGGATGTGTGCGACTGATTGTTCTTATTGAATTTCATCCTATTTACATCAAACTATTTTCTCTCATTTTTTCCAGATCATTTTTAATTATAATCCTATCCTCCAAAGTAGTAGCTCCATCTAGGTTACATTCCTTATTCAGTTTATGAGAAGGTCATGTGAGACAATATCAAAAGCTTTAGTAAATGAAACTTTATTGAATTTTGATCCCAGGAAGGAAGGGAGGGCATAGTGATTTATTCACTTTTGGTCATAACTTAGAAAAAATGGGCCTAACCTTCCAAAAAAGAGGTCAAGACACAACCAAATCCCTTTCTCAATATGCTTCCCTCCAAGAGCAGTGTGTGGTTTAAAAAAAAAATAAAGTTGTTCAAATTATCAGGTGCATATGTCTTTGCAATTTAGGGCCTTTGGTGGTCAACTTCTAAGTTTTGGAGTTAACATGAAGAGATGATGTAGGAGAAGATGAAAGAAGCATTTCAAACCTCACATATAGTCTGCAAACTCAGAAAGATAGCAGTTCATCAGATTACATTTAGTTTATGTTTTCAAGGTTATCTTTGAAACTGTGCGCTAGAAACAATTTCAAGTCAATTT
Source organism: Chelonoidis abingdonii (assembly GCF_003597395.2). Taxonomy (NCBI): domain Eukaryota; kingdom Metazoa; phylum Chordata; order Testudines; family Testudinidae; genus Chelonoidis; species Chelonoidis abingdonii. The sequence goes on from NC_133773.1 coordinate 107,924,790, forward strand.
TAGATTCTGGATCACAATTCTGCACAAAGGAGTGGGCAAGAGGTGAATTTTGCTACAAGTTACAAAGCTGTGGAATACACATTGTGCTGCTTACATGGAATATCCCCTTTCACCCATTGATTGGTGCTAATATCAGAATATGCTGTGGTTTGAGTGGATAAGAGTATGCTTTCTGACTTTCTGTCCAGGAGTACTTTTTGAAACTTCTTTCTCCTTCCACATTTTGTTTGTTTTTTTTTTCAGCTCCAAGGAGGATCATTAAGCCTTTTTAATGTGAAAGAAAAACTCTAAAAATGTCATGCCACTGTATGTTTTTTAAACATAACCTCTTTCTGTTTGTTTTTAATGTTCACCAGTGTTTTAAAATAGTTTCTATTTGATAAAGTCTTTGAAATATTTTTTAGGGCAGCAAAGTTTGATAAAACTGTGCCAAATTACTTATTGACAGCTACATATTCTCTAATATTTAAATTCTATCAGCTTTCCTCTCTCTCTCCCCATCCAAATTTGGCCTCCTCTGTCCCTCTACACCATGGGTTGGCAACCTCTGGCACATGGCTCGCCAGGATAAGCACTCTGTCGGGCCAGTCCAGTTTGTTTACCTGCAACATTGGCAGGTTCGTTGGAGAGCGACATCCCTCGCCCGCGGCACTTCCCACCACCTTCATTGGCCTGGGACGATGAACCATGGCCAGTGGAAGCTGCGGTCTGCCAAACCTGCCGACACAGCAGGTAAACAAACTGACCCAGCCTGACATAGTGCTTACCTTGGCGAGCCACGTGCCAGAGGTTGCCGACCCCTGCTCTACACAATCTGGTGCAAAAGCCTTCTCCTCTGCAGCTATTAGAATCTGAACAATCTAGCTCTATCTCACCATTCTCAATTCATTTTAAATCTCAGCTGTAAATATATATGTCTTCCCAGGCTGATGTCTCTGCATTCCTCTCCTCTGCTGCTATTGTTTGCTTTGCAGTTCCATAATTTAGCTAAGGAAAGCATGCTGTATACAATGTATAATTTTTATTGAAGATGCTAGAAAGAATAACTTTTTGTACTTTAAGAGATTAATGCAAATCCCTTTTTGCATTGCTTAATTTTGAAGGCACCACATTTGTCCCATGCCATCAGTTTCCTGCAATTATATAGTACTTGCTTTATAAAAACATAATTATGGTCTTGCAGATTAATTGATCATTGTATTTGAATTGGGGTAGTGGAAAGCTAAGTTATTCCTCTGAAACATTTATGCTGTTTAGATAATGCTTTTTTTAAGCTGGAAATTCTTGATTTGTACAGGCCCAGATTCTCAACTATGACCGAGAGAAAGTCAGGACAGTTAAGGTGAAAAGACCGCTTTTGTGTTTACTAGTTGCATTCTAGTCTGGTCTTCCCCTTTGTTACAACAGCTGCTATCAGATCCAAGAACTCTATATGGCAGTTAGTCCTGGCCATGCTCTCTTTCTTCCATCATTGCTTTCTGTGACAGCATCTGTGTGGAGATGTGCCTGCTACTTTGACTTTACACTACCAGAAAATCTTCCTGCAGTAGGACCTTCCCTCTGTGGCTGGCTTTGCCAGCTTTAGGGCTGCCTTATGCCTATGGTTTAGACGCTGGGCCACATTCCTTGCTTTGGCTAATTCTCTTCCATCACATTCTTCTTAGGATATATTTCATTCTAGATAACAAACAGCTTATTGAGACTATAGTGCTCCTGCTATTTAATATATGTGCTGTAGGTTCACAATAAACTGACACTGGGGATCATTTGTTCTCTGTGTACTTTCATAAATAATCATCTACTAAAAAAAAAAACACAGCTGTGAATGCAATTGTGTTTCCTAAATGTCCAAATAGTTATGCAGGGGTTCCAGAGTTCCACCTCAGTAACTGAGGACAACATATAATATGATTTTTATGGAAGCCTTTACTTGAGTAATGGTGTTTGAAGCTCATGTGGCACAGTGGGAAGCATACAAAAAAAATCTGAAAGGAGTTTAATGACTGTGGAACATCCATGCATTTGAAATTAGGAGGATGCGAAAAGAATCTAAGTCCTGTCAATCACATAGCATGAAGTAATGGGATTATTCAAGGAATGTGGTGAATCATGCTTCGTTGGCAAGACTTTACAGCACAGTGTGAAACATAGTGCCTTAAACTGTGATTTATTTTATTAGAAAAGTGATCTGATCTTTTCAAAAATGATGTTAGTCAAATAGTAATCCACTTACAGAACAGATCTACACACAGAAAGAGTACGTGTTTTATATTTCCAGCACATAATCTATACTGTATTTCTGTGTCTGCTTTATACTCCCAAATGAAACTATCTCATTTATTTTCTCCTATTTTGTGATTGGAATGGTAATTAGAGCTTGGAAACCTTTGGAACTCCAAAATACGATATGCATAGTATAAAATTCACTGTAAAAGTACACAGCACTTCATGATGATGAACTAGATTTCCCTTGTGCCTTTGAGAACTAGTAAAAAGTTGGAGTCCTACCCAAGGAGATATTTCAGTCTATTTCATAACACAAGAAGGGATAACAGTAAATGCAAGAGGCTAGATTGCAACACTGACTACATGCCCACACAAGGAAATAAGAACCCCTTTGTGTCCAGGTTACCAGTCTTTGGGTCGAGGAGCAAAGAAGTATGCACCCTGCAATACCTCCCATAGAAGAAGTTAAAAGGGAGGGGAAGCATAGTCTTTTTGTCTAGTCACTACACTGGGGCTCAGGAGACTTGGCTTCGGTTCCTAGCTCTACTGTAGATTTCCAGTGGTTAAGTGTGACAGGATCCTTCAGGTACAATATGGAACTGTGGGATCACTTTGCCTGCTTAACTCTCCGGCCTGGGCTGGCTCTTTCCTAGTAACAAGCAGCAAACCACTCAGCCTCCAGCAGGCAGAGTCATACCCAGCTAAGTAGCATGAAGGCACCCCAAGCCACTCATGAACCATACATAGAGAAACAACAGCAAATCTTCCAAACCACCAGCCTTCCACCCCAGAAATATACTAATCAAGACCATCTCTTGAACAGTGAAAACATATTAATTAGTTCACCACTTCTTTAAAGGAAAGTGGACATACACCAGCCTTTGTAATATGAACAGATTTCCCAAGATAAACTCACTGGTAAGGATAAAAAATTAAAATAAGGACTAGTTCAGTGGACAAGGAATAGCTCAGTGGTCTGAGCGTTGACCTCCTGAACCTATGGTTATGAGTTCAATCCTTGAGGGGGTCATCCAGGACAAAAATCTGTCAGGGACAGTACTTGGTCCTGCTCTGAAGGCAGGGAATTGGACTCAATTGACCTTTCAAGGTCCCTCCCAGTTCTATGAGAAAGATGTATCTCCATATATTTTATTTTTATTTAACTACAGAAAAATCAATTTTAAGTGATTACTATAAGTGGTAGTATCATAAGCCTTTTTGCCAAATCTGGACCTTAGCGTCCAAAATCTGGGTGCTTAGCATGAACCTCCAAGCTTAATTACCAGCTTGGATCTTATCTCGCTGCCACCAGACAGGAATTACAGTGCCTGCCTCGCTCTGGTCCCCCAACTTTCCCTGGAGGGACACCAAGACCC
>NC_133773.1:107928971-107931499 GCF_003597395.2 Chelonoidis abingdonii
CAATTTGAAACATTCCAGCAAGCTACACACATGTAAATACACCCAAAACAACATAAAAGCATATATTGTTTTTCTACCTGTACTTACAATTTGGAAACAGAAGAGTAGAAGATAGAAAGAACCTTCTCATAGCTGAGAGAGAGACAAAAGACACAGACCCAAGACAAAGGAGACCCACAAATTCCCTCCCTTAAGCTTTTAAAACATCTGGTTTCCTGATTGGTCCTCTTGTCAAGTGTTTGGTTCCTTTTGTTAACCCTTTACAGGTAAAAGAAACATTAACCCTTAGCTATCTATTTATGACAGGTAGGCATAAAGGTCAGAGATAGTTACCAAAGAAAATAAAAGGTAAGCATGTAGTCTAAATCCTAAATCTTATTAAACTAAGCAGTATTTGATTCAAGGAGTTTTTCTCACCCCATTGGATGTTGCAGGCAGGTTACATCCTTAATACACAGATTGACTTTCCTTCTCAGCTTGGGATCAGTCTCCTCAGTTCATCTTTGTCTTCCCAGCATTCTTGTTGCTTTCAGCATAGGTGGGGGAGGAGGGAGGAAATCACATGATGCCACTGTCCCTTACAGAATTGTAAATCCCTTGTTTACAACTCCCTGCTGATTATTGGCCATTTAAACACCCGCTTGGGTGTGGGCCACCGCTTTATAGTCATCGGAGAACTAGCAGTGGGTAACTCCCAAACTTACAACATATTTCAATAACAACCATAGAGCAAAAAGATTATTCTAGACACAAGGGACAGAAAGGTGACAGAGTTGTTAGTGGTAGTAGGGATTTAGGGAGTGAAAAGGCACACAAATCAAGGAGTGCCAAGTGTGGAGTTGAAGAAGATTAAAGTGGAGGCATAGAGAGTGGTATGTGAAGTCTAGATGGGATGCACACAATGTTTAAAGTTGATTCAAGGGGCTGGTAACCATTTCTTGAAGTCAAGGATTGTGAGGGCAGAGTGACGAGCTAGGAACATTATTTTAGCTGCAGCACATCAGATAGACTCGACGTATTACATGAGAATCAGGAAGTAGCGAAGGACAGAGAGAAGGAGGTTGCAGTTGTCAAAGTTAGAGCTGAATAAGACAGGGCAGCAGAGAGGGAGGGACAACACGGAGATATTACAGTGGAAGGCATGGCCAGATTTAGCAACAACCTGACTGTGGCTGGAAAAAGACATGATTCCAAATTTCTGAACTGTGAGTGAACAGTAGAACTGTCCATAATGATAAAGAAGCAGGGATAGGGGGCAGTTTGGTCAGTGATTTCATTCAGCATGAGCTATCTGATGAATGGTCATGGAATTGAATGAGGAGAGAGGTCACAAATTGTAGAGTAAGTTAACTACCTTATAAGCTTACCACTTTACCTCCTTATGTAGATGGACAAGATATGAGGTAACTGTGCAAGTACAGGGATATAAGTCAAACAAGTTTGCTGAAAGTTTAATTAGCTTTACAATCCTTTCAGCATGACTGGGCTCAGGTTTCAATGAAGCTGAGTTTTCAAGCAATTTGGCTACGGAATGAAACTCGGGTACTTTACGATTTTGGGTAGTAACCATAGGAAAGTCAGACGGTTGGAATGGTTTCTACCAAACCTAGGCAACATGCTGTGCCTTTGATTCAGTTTCACTTTTAGTTTTTGGATTCAAATCTTAAAATGAAAGCAAGACTGAGTTCATTTTACAGAAATCCCAGGTGTACAGGCAACTTAGTATATAAGGAGCACCTTCTCTTCATCTTTAGCAAAACTACTGCTTTTAAGCTATGACTTACTTAAAATTATTGGGATCCTGAAAGTATCTTGTGAATTTCTTGCATGCCAGTACATTCACCAGGAATTTCTTTTTCTATTTTGGTGTAGCTGATGGTGACATCATGCAATTCATCTGGAATAATATGCTTCAGGGTTCCCTATTTAATTGTAGCAACACATACCATAGCTGCTGGTGTCTGATGAAATGGTGATACAGGAAGCATACAATCAATAAATCCTTTACACCTTCAGATTCTTGTGCTTGATCCCATATCCATCCAGAATTTTTTTTAAAGAAGTTAATAAAGAGATTGGGCTTTTGGGTAGACAAGTCAAGTACGAATTTTCTTGATTCCCTGAAGTATCTCACAAAATTACAAAAGAGAAGTGCGTAAGGTTCATGCTAAAAGCCTTTAGTGAGATTTCTGAGAGCAAGTTCACGCTTTGCAATATTATTTATGTTGACAAATCTCCACAATTTGTTGAATCTTTAGGTCAATCCTTTCCCCTTGATTATGCAAAGGGTTAAATAAACCAATAATGTAAAGATGCCTCCATGCCCATGAGTCCCTAGGACTAATTCATTAATTCCAATATTAGTTTAGAATATCCATTATGTGTGTCATAAACAGATAGTAGAAGTTAATAGAACAGAAGTACTTTATATCTCTTTTAACTGTAAAGGGTTAACAAGTTCAGTGAGCCTGGCTGTCACCTGACCAGAGAACCAATCAGGGGACAGGATACTTTCAAATCTTGAGGGA
>NC_133773.1:107932248-107963337 GCF_003597395.2 Chelonoidis abingdonii
GACCAGAGTGTACCAGGCACTGGAATTCCTGGTTGGTGGCAGCACTACAAGTACTAAGCTGGTAATTGAGCTTAGAGGAATTCATGCTGGTACCCCATCTCTTGGACGCTAAGGTTCAGAGTGGGGAATTGTACCAGGACAATTTGTATGGACTATTTGGTTTGGGCTGAAGGGGAAGGAGAATGTGAAGAAGCAAGAATGTTTCCCTTTCCCCTCACAAGTAAAGTAAGGGATTGACTGCTTCTAGACAGGAAATAAATAACCATCAGGGACCTTGGCATATGGTCTGCAGTGTGTTCACAGCAAAGTTTCACTGAATTCTTTGTTTGCTTTTTAATATGTATATTAATTTCCAATTAACTATTTATTATTTTTAATTATTTTCTCAAGGAATAAAAATCACTAGATTGTTTGACATTGGTGAAACAAAGATGACTGAATTTTGAGCTCTCACAAGGGAAAAACTTAACAGCAGCACAAAAATAACCAGTGTACAATAGACCTCTGGAAAACATACTTTGAAGGGAAAAAACCCACAATGAACTATATACCACAAAATCTCTTTTCAATCTGTGGAAGTAGAATTTATTATAGTTAATAACCCCAGGAAAAAAAACCTGCACATAACCTTTGAAGTGCTTATGCTTGTAATTTAATGAAGATACACAATCAGATTCTCTTTTCTGTAGAAGCCCTTTCTAACATTACAGTTCTGCCACTTGTAATATTTAATTCAGATGTTTGTGCTAGAAATCTCACTGAATTCACCTTCAATTGTCTGTCCTCTTTCTACCCTCCAGATGAATGCAGTACCTGCAGTTATGAGCTTTCTCCTGAGGTTTCTCATAAAAAAGACTCCTCAGATAAAATAGACTTTTGTTGTTTGGTAATTTTATCTGAAAAGTTTTGTAATTGTAAAAAGAAAACTTTTACAAAATATTTCAGAGGCAAGCAAGAGAGGTGACACCATAACTTTGTCCATTGTAGTCTGTGACTTTGCATTGAAATTATATCCACCAAAGACCTGACCTGTTACCACTGAAGTCAGTGATAAAATTTCCATTAACTTCACTGCGAGCACCATCACGCCATAAAAGAGCTATTATTATAATAATGAGATTACAGTAGTGATTAAAGACCCCCAACTGAAACCAGAACTCAAGACTGGTAGAAACTGTAAGGACATATTCAAGTGCCCTAAAGAGCTTAAAACCAGAATAGACAAGAGAGGAAGAAAGACTTATTACCATTTTATAGATGGAAAACTGAGATAGATCAGATTGTACTGAAGAATACCTTACTACTTTTGAAAGCCTACATGAAATTCATAAGATTCCAGGGGACAAGCATGTCCCCACACTAATTGTAAAACTCTCTGGTGAAGCTGTAAATGTATTTAATGAAATGTCTATTGGAGAAGCTTTGGATTATCCTGACTTAAAGGAGCTGCTTTGCATAGGTTTCAGATTACCCCTGAAATGTAAAGGTTGAAATCTGGACATCTCAGGAAAAGTGCTAGCATGAGTCATAGTGAGTATGCCTATAAAATGTGTGTCCTAAGGAGAAAATGGGGAAAGTGAAAAGAGGCTGAAAACTATGACCAATTCAATCTCTTTGCTCAAGAACATTTCCTAAGCATCTGTTCTGAGGAAGTCAGATGCACAATATGGGATAAATATTTAAATCATGCACAGGAAATTGCCATCCCAGCTGATTCCTTTTGTGCAAGCCTGAATGTCTAATGAATACAAAACACAGAAGGAGGGTCATAAGCCTAGTGTAAATGGGGGACCCTGTTTTACCCCAGGAAGTAGAAGCGTCACTGGGAGCCCAGGCACTCACATCCCCAGAATCATTCCCTCCTGGAAATCCCAATCACAGGCCCCCCTTTACAGGAAAATGGTCCAAGAAGGTGCTTCCAGTGTTGGAAGGCCCCACCGGCCTAGCAGCCAGACCTTTAGAGCTACCAGGGAGTTGGCATCTCCAGGGTGCCACCCAGAAGTAGCTGTAACTATCTTGCACTCCACTTCCCATGATCCACTGAGGACACAGACCATGAGAGGTTCTGCCTCAAAGGTTTGACAGAGAGCAGTCTTGATTGGCTCCCTGCCCTATATAAACTCAAGGGGTGTTCCAGGAAGTGCCCAGGCAACAACATGGATCTTCTGTACCTGGTATGACTGGTCCTGCTCCTGCATTTGTGGCTTTGACTTGATTTGGACCTTGCCTCCTGACTTGGACCATGACCCTTGGTATCGACCTTGGCCTGGAAACTGACTATGTAGTCCTCTGTTATTAGCAGCCTCAGGTTTGTCCCTGCTCTGATCCTTGGTCCTGATTGCCTTTGTTGGGATCTTGGCAAGTGTAGCTCCACTGAGCACCTGAGAAATCATTGCTCTAAGTTCAAAGAAATTAAACTCATATCACGTCCAGCCAGATTAATGCAGCTGCCCTTAACACAGAACAACAAGAGGTATCTGCTGTGAGGTCTGACTGTATGGAGGTAAATATGGAATTTATTCGAGGGTACACCAACTCAAAGTGGTGCCAAAACAACAGAAGCAAAACTTGCAGATATATCTCCATCCATCTTCTCTGTAAGCTACATGGTTGTGCTGCCACCCAAGAGTGAATGAAGTCCAATACACTTGATTAGCAGAGCTGCACACATCTGGCAACCTGTTCAGGTGCCCCCTCCCCTGATCTGCAGCTGCGTTGCTCCTGCCCTCAGCCTTGAAGCCCTTGGACAGCTGTTCCTGGGACCCTCTTGCTGGCTGTGCAGAGTAGGAGGAAGGGTGGGTGCTGATATCAGGGTGTCCCCCACTTCCTCCCTGCCTACATACCCCATTGCTGCAGAGTGTGGGAGGAACTGGGCTCAGAGGCAGGAGAGTTGCTGACAGCTGCTGCAGTCTGAACAACCAGCTTTCTGGAGAGGGAGTGCCTTAAAGAGACAGTATAGAGATCTCTCATAGACTCCCCCAGCCGTCAGCACACACACACTCTGTCTCTCTCTCTCTCACACACACACACATGCACTCTGTCTCTGTTTATGTGTCTGTCTCTCTCTCTCTCTCTCACACACACACTCACATACACATACTCTGTCTCTGACACACGCACTTCCCAATACATACTTGTGTTATTGATTGTTACTTCTTGGTACTTCCTGCAATGCATATATATTCTCTGTAATTTTATTCTTTCAAAGTGCTGTTTGTAGCATTATGACCCATATTCTTCATAGTAATATTATTATGATATGATTATGGCATAACTATGATGTATTTTATACAAGATAAGGCATCTGAGATATCATTAGAAAGGTTATGATTTACCAAATATGATTATCTTATTTGTATGCATGTATAATTTTGGTATCTGAAGTTAGGAATATTGTCTATGCATCTATTACAAATGTGTTTAAATCTGGAGAATGCCTACTAGACAGAATGTGATCAGTCTAGATGGGTAGTTGGGAAGGGCCATTAGGGAGAACAATAGGTCTTTGAAGATGCTAATCACCCACCAGGGAGCTTTCCTGGGGAGACTTCCTGGGATCACTGCAAACAGCCTCTGAGTTATCACTGGAGGGACATGTGCCCAAGTCACCTAGTACTGGACTATAAGATAACACTAGTGTTTTTCCACTGACCAGGGGTGGGAATCAAACTGGGTGAAAAAGTATTCTCGCCATATGCAAATACTGTTTAAGGCAGGGGAGTGACATCATTGTGATTCATTCTTTGCTGACTCCCCACCCAAGAAAGAAGACTGTTCAAAACACCTGAGAAAGAAAGGGACTGAACTAGGGGAAGGGCTGAACCCAGGCTACAGGGTTGTCTAACCTGTGAAAGATATATCTGGAGTTTTAAGCTGCAAGCAAGTGCAACTTGCCTTGAATGCTCTTTGCAAACTGCCTAGACCATTTTGTTAGTATATTAAGCTTGGATTGAACTTTTGTTTTTATTTGCTAGGTAATCTGCTTTGATCTGTTTTCTATCCCTTATAATCACTTAAAATCTAACTTTTGTAGTTAATAAACTTGCTTTGTTTTCTCTAAAACCAATGTGTGTGGAAATCATAACTTGGGGCAGAAAGCTGTATAACCTTTCCACATTGAGGGAGGGGAAGAATTTCATGATCTTATGCTGTTCAGTTCTCCGTGCAGTTCAAGAGGATACAAGTTTGGGTTTGCCCTCTGGAAAGGGGGCTACATTTGAGTATTGGGCAATTCTTTAGCTGAGCCTTCCCATGCAGAGCTGATTTCAGTGTCTATATATTTCTGCAGCTGGATGAGCCCCTACCTGTGTGCTGGTGAAAGTGTGAAACCGGGAGTGTGTCTGCAGTTCGTCACAGATTACAGAGTGAAAGGAAACCCAGGCTGGTGGGTCAGGTGGGCTCAGTGGTACCCCAGTTCCAGGTGATACCCCAAAGGGGGAGGGGGAAACTTGTCACACTTATTTTAGTTTTTGGACTGGTTTACACATTTCATAATTTTATTTCTCTCTTATGCTTATATGTAATTCTTTGAGTAGTGATTTCTAAAACGCCTTACCTGTCCTAGATGGAGTAATTATCCCTATAGTAATTTTTTAAATATATATATTTTATCTGGATTTTTTGTTTCTACTGGTGCACATCTGCACATTACCTCAATATTGGTGCACATAACAAAAGTAATTCAGCACATGGATGGAAAAAAATAGAGGGAACAATGATCTCCACTGCTACCATGATCAACACCCACCACAATGCACCTTTCAAAATCCATGGGTCCTATGCATACTTATCACAGCATGTGGTGTACCTCATTTACTGCACTAAATGCTCCAATAACTACTGTGGGGGTGAAACCAAATTATGTTCTTGAATGAACTCACACAGGAAAATGATAAAAGACAAAAACATCATATCACCTGTGGCTGAACAACTTTCACAAAGTAATCACGCTATATTTGATCTCTCAGTCCTCAAAGGGAACCTGCAGAACAGTTTGAAAATATGAGCCTGGGAGCTTAAATTCCTAATTTTGCTAGACACTAAAAATCATGATCTTAATAAGAATACTGGATTTATGGCTTATTACAACAATCTGTAAGCCACTAGCCTCTTTTTGTCCCATGACTTCAGGGGTGTCAAAAGGCCACTTCACCTTGACTGGTCCTTCAGAATATGTGCTAAATACTTATGCTAAACTATCCGTTCAATCTTGTATTTAGCTGTGACACTCTTTCCCGGACCTGCAGAAGAGCTTTTTGCAGCTCAAAAACTTGTCTCTCTCACCAACAAAAGTTGGTCCAATAAAACATAATAACTCATCCACCTTCTCTCTTAAATTATTCAGGATTATTCAGGAATCTGCAGCAGAGTCTGGCACTGAGCCCCCACACCTGTGCCTTAATCACAAGGAAATCCTTCCACAGAAAAATAGCACAACAATTATCTTTAGAGAATCAGCTCAATTTTTAGGAGATTTTATTCCCTTAAAGAAGTACCTTGAAGGCTGAAACAATTTGAGGAAAAATATTGCATATACATAGAATATTACAGACATTGTGTATGAGTCAAAAATATCCAGCATCTCTTGAGTGTGCAAAAGGTTTATCAGGAATGGTGGATGACTGACCTGACTGCCTTCCTCCAAACTGCAGTTAACATTGTTCACTCCCAAAGGCAACCAAAGACTTAACCACAAAAAAAGTCTCCTTTTCTGCTTAAGACAATTGTCCTCTTTTGAATTTGATGTTTTCTGTATTCTCCAGGCATGGATATTTCATTTTGAGGCATGACGACAAAGGACACAGTCTGCATTATAATTTAGGCTTCTCCTATGCATACAATTACACAGTAATATTGTTTTGATTATCATAGAAAAGGTGGTTGGGAACTGGGATGTTTCCAGCTCCTTCCACCCCCTCTGACCACATTAAGGGACTTTTCTGATAGCTGTCCCTGCCTGCAGGTATATGGGATCTTGGGGAGCAATTACCACACAGGTGGGGTGCAAAATAAACTTTATTAAGAAAATGCAAAAAACAGGGAAAATTCAATAGTGAGGGGTATGGGGTTTGTTAAGGTAGACAATTGGGGAGGGGTTTCTTTTAGCAAATAGTATAGGGGGTTTCAATAGTGGGGTACAATACAGTGGGGTACAATACAGTTGGTAACCAATTAACACTGAAGTATAAATGTAACAAGTAGCTAACAATTTCTATGTAAAAGGTGTGTCACAGCAGCATATAGCCAACTAACAGTTATGGGAAAATGTGGTAAGTAACCAACTCTAGGTAAAAATGTGTCACAGTGGTATAAATGTAAAATGTGAGGTGTGTTAGAGAGAAAAAGGGTAACCAATGGGGTTTTATGCTAGACTTCAGTAATACAATTGAGGTTTGGGGGTAATAGGAGAGTGTGGAGGAAGGGATTAAAAAAGGAGAGAGAGAGAGCTACAGGAGAGAGAGAGCAGGCAGGCTGCAGCTTTAAACAGCAGAGAGCAGAGGGAGATTTAAACTTCAGGAGACAGAGGGCAGGCAGGCTGCAGGTTTAAACAGCAGAGAGACTGAGGGGTATGGGGTGACTGGAGAGCTCGGTGGGGGCAGCAGGAAGACAGACTTAACCACAACTATACAGAACACAGCAAAATCTTATCTATGACCTAACTTAACCAAGACTACACAAATTAGCAAGTAACAGAACACAATGCAACAATTTCTTAAACCTAACTTACAGAACACAATACAAACAATTCTCTAAACCTAACTTAACCACAGCTATGCTGGGTGCTGGTTAAGTCTGGGTGCTGGGGAAAGAGAGAGAGCAGCTAAGATAATAAAATAAAAGTATAGAGAATTTCACAGAATTTCACAGAGGGATTCTTACCAGCCCCAAAGGAAGCAGCAGAGGTAAAAGCAGCAAAATCATCAGAAGGGTGGGTACAGTCTCAATAATCAGGAGATCTCTCAGGCAGCAATTCGTTCTTCGTGGGTTTTTTTTTCAAAAAATGGGGGTACGCTCAAAAATAAAACGAGAGCGGAGAAAGGACCCCCCAGAACCCCTGGCTGATCAGACCAGGCAGCAATGCAGGAACCTTTCTGATCTTAGTTTTAAAAATGTCTGTTTTTAAAGGCAAACTCAGGCAGTTTCCCGCCAGTACTTCTGATTGGCTCCCTCTGTCACAGGGGAGGAGAGGGGGCAGGGACAAACTGTAGGTGAGCACAGAGACATGTCTGGGCAGAGTCCTGTGCAGTAGGTGACTCAAAAGCACATGAGGCCTATGACTCATGCCCAAGATCTTAAAAACACAATAGGTCTTGCAGCTCTGGACATTGCCTACCCTACACCGAGCCCAGGTTTAACAAGGTGATAACAGGACTAACCCTTTGAACAGGGCAGTGGTCCCACTTAGCACAAGTGGCCATCCCTTTGAGAAGGGCAATGGCTCTTGGTAAACAACTTTAAGGGGCCCTCCCTTTGAGAAGGCCAGTGGCCCTGGTAAACAACTTAACAGCCAGGGAAGGGGCGGCCACAGGAGGAGAACAAAATGGAGTATGGGGACAGCTGTAAGAGACAAAATGGAATAGGGGGATAGCTGTAACAGACAATAGCATTCTCAGAAAAGAACAAACTGGTTTTCAGAAAGGGCGTGGATGCACAGAGCAGTTCTTCACTCTACGAAACATAATAGAACAGTGCTTAGAATGGCAATGGCAATGCTACATACGTTTCACAGACTTTGAAAAGGCTTTTGATAGCATTCACAGGACCAGCCTATGACGCATTCTGTGGGCACATGGAATTCCTTTCCGTATAATCAGCATCATCAAAAACTTTTATTTCAACTTTACATGAAGTGTTGTCCACAGCGAGCTCAGTTTTGAAGTCAAAACAAGAGTATGTCAGGGGTGTGTCATGTCTGCAATCCTCTTCAGCATTGTCATCGACTGAGTAATGCAGCGTACAACAGAAGACACACCAAGAGGCATTAAATGGACACCCTTCTCATCCTTTGAAGACCTGGACTTCACAGATAATATCGCTCTCCTATCACATACCCAACATCATATACAAGAAAAAAACAACTTAACTCAATGTATTCAGCCAGAAAATTAGACTAAAAATGAACTGCAATAAGACAAATATCATGACCTGTCATATTGCCTCACCATCATCAGTACAGATAGAGGATTATGTTCTCACCAATGTAGAAACATTCACATACTTGGGCAACACCATCAGCTAGGACAGCGGAGCAAGCCAGGACACCCAGAACAAAATCAATAAAGCCAGAAACACCTTCAGAAGCTTAAATACAGTCTGGAAATCATCAAAATACAACACCAAAACCAAAATACAACACCCAAACTAAACTCAATATTTATCAGATCTGTGTATACTACTTTATTCTGCAGAATGCTGGGGAATGAAAAAGCATGAGATATCCAAACTGTCTCAGAAAAATCCTCCATATCTTTTGGCCCAGGACAATCTCAAACCAAGATCTATTGGCACAGTGCAGCCAAGAGGATCTGAGCACCATTATTGCCAGGAGGTGATGAAGATGGATCAGTCATGTGCTTCAGACGGAAACTGATTCCATTACCAGAGCATCAATAAGATGGACACCTAAAAGCAAGCGAAAACAAGGCCGCCCGAAAACAACATTGTGAAGAGCTGTGGAGGCCGAGCTGAAAAACCTGGGGCACTGCTGGGGAACCATTGAAAGATGTGCCACAGAAACAGACAGGAGTGGGGGAGCTTTGTCACTGCCCTAAATGCTAGAGATGTAATAAGAACATGATGATGATGATCTGTGCTACTACTCTCCAGTAGCTTCTGAATACATGAGCCTAAACCCTTCATGGTTCCCGCGAGTTCCTTTTCTTCTGGACCTTTGAAAGGTGGACCAATGACTGCTGACAGTGACTGCACAACTCCCATGATGGTGTCTCCTCCTCATCCCAGTGTGGATCCCTCTAATATCTCCTCCCCTAAGACTATGAGAAGAAAGAAAGGTGCTTTGCCCGATGCACTTTTGTGTACTGAGGCACATAGCAGCTGATAAAACTCCCAGAAACAGAGGGATGAGATACTGGTGCATGGTAGATATTGGAATGGCGAGAGTAAGAGACCCAGGGGCAGAATGATGAGAGTGACAGGGTGGGAACTGTTAAGTCGAGACTTTAAATAGACTCTCCTATAAAACACATGCTAGCTGCAGACCAAACTTTTAATTCATTCATTTTTCTACCAAAAACACAGACTAGCTTAGTGCCTACCATCCAATAACTATTTTACATATTGTTCAAATGGATTAGGGTTTCTGGGGGTAGTGGTCCCTGTAGGACTCTGCCTCGGGACACCCCCTCCACCAGCATTTGCTGTGTCTGTGCCCGATAGGTGTGTGACACATTCTGAGGTTGTCTTCCCACCCCGCAGTCAGTTTTTTACCCTTTCTTCATCTATTCCCAGGGTATTTCACTAGAATTTGGATTCTGCAGGGTTTTCCACTGAATGTATTTAGGTATCTAAAGATGACTTCAGGTTTCAATCTTAGGGACACAAGTTTGAAAACTTTGGCCTAAGTGACTTGCTGAAAGCTACAGAAGTCAGTGAGAGAGATGTAATTTGAACTCAGCAATTCATGGCTGTCAGGCCACTAATCTCTAATTCCCTTTTATTCATTTAGCTGAACAACTCCATTACCATCTTTAATGCCAAGTTTACTGTTGTTGTCTTTTTTATCATATATTAACATTTATTTTAAATTTATCTGTTATCAATATTTATAATTGATATTATTGCACACTGTATCTATTGTGACTTCTATTTGCTCATTCACTTTATTCTAGCTTGTAACCTTTTGGATACATATAAAGTGCTCTGTAAGTGAGGGTACAATAATATTAATTAGAATAGATCTGCCCAATGTGTATCAACCAAAACAAGCCTCAAGTAATTGCAGTGAATATAATACTTGCTTAGAAGTAGGAATGAGCTGTGAACAAAGGATCTAAGCAAATAATCTTTTGCTTCAATTCCCAGTATTTCTCTCTCATTACAAGTGCTCTAGATGAAGGCAGAGCACGGTTGCATGTTATCACATGTCAGCTGCACTTTTTCTTCCTTTAGCAACCTGAAAAAATGTAATAATGTTTAGAGTTGTACTGTACATTGTAAATAAGGGGGGATGTGCTCTACTTAGGGCTGTTTTACAGAGATAGAGTAAATTGGAATGAACATAAATGAAATCTTCCCATAGGTCCTCAGAAATGAATCACACGGCATCTGTTTTTCCTTTTCTAGATGAGCTGCAATAAAGGACATTTTCAATCTTTAAAATCATTCATTTTTAGAACTGCTTATCTCCTTCCCTCTCTCCTCTGATCCTTTTAACTTGGGAGTATTTCTCCACTGAAATTTCTACTCCTTCCCTGCAATTTGCTGCACTTCTGCACTGGAGGAACTGACTTTCAAATAGTTGGTTTTAAAATATATTTCATTATAATTAAGTCTAAACATTTTCAGATCTTAAATGGTTGATACATCATATCTGTACACAGACTTTGAAACTCAACTTTATTTTGACAGAGTGATGAGCAGAAGGCAGAGAGGCAGGCACTGCTGAGTTAGTGGCAAGAAGCATCGACAGGCCTATTTTGAAGTTTATATATATGTTCTGTAGCACTATATTATAGCATCTTCCTTGAAAGAGAGAATGCATCAGCTGGGTGCCTGGGATTTGGAAACCTGCCTATCCCCCAAATCACCAGGAGCAAGTGGAATGAGCTAGCAGGAATTAGTTGTCAGAAGATGCCTCGGATTGAAGAAGGCAGCATTCTGCTCTTTAGCTCCAAGACCCATTCATTTATGGAGGATTAGGGAAAGCTGGTACAACTGAGCTGCTGGAGCAGTACAGGCCAGAATTAGACATATCTCTAAACCTGGGACTGGGTTCTCCTTTTTTTAGGTGATATACAACACAAGAACTACATGAGTCTGAGGGCATGTGCTGGTATTGTGCCTGGCCCCTGCACAGAAATTAAACACTGAAGAAGTCTCCTTACGCCATCTAGCCCTCTTTCACACTTGTGTAAGGCCAGGCATAATCTACCCTCCACAATTTACAAAAAATATCCTCCTTCTCATTCAGGTTCATAATTTGGGACCCATCTCGGACTCCTCTCTTTCTTTTGCCCAACGCATCCAAGCTGTGTCGAAATATATCCATTTATTACTCCATAATATTTCCAAGATCTGACCTTTTCTTTCTGTTTGCACCTCTAAAACTCTCCTTCAGACCTTCATCATCTTCCATCTTGACTACTACAACCTCCTCCTCTCTATTTTTTTCTAAAACACACCTCACCTTCTTCTGCACAGTTCTAAATGCAGCTGCTAGGATTATCTTCCCAGGCCATTTCTCTGACCAAATCACTTCCCTTCTTAGTTCATTTCCTCTGCTCCTTTTGTTACACTACTCTGAGATCCAGCTTCCTGTCCTCACCTTCAGGGCATTTCTCAGTGCTACCACAGTAAAGAAAAAGTTGATAGCTGCCCCATGAAAGGAACACTTTTCATTTTCATTCATTTTTTTCTTCATAATATTGGTTTTCATTGAAAAACTGGATTTTTATTTTTTGTTGTTTCTGGCAACTGAAAGCTGTTTTTTTCCCCCTGCTTAAAACTCTCTGGTTTTGGTTTATAAAATTTGAGTTTTGCATGTTTTTTTCCCCCAAACAAAAACACAAAAAATTGTAAATGAAAATAGATTCCTTCCTCCCTCCTCAATTTATTTGAAAACCCCTTTTGCATGGGGAATTGAGGGTGGTGCGGAGGTGAGTTTGAGTGAATTTTTTTTGACCAGGTGTATCTCATAGTAAATCATTTTCATAAATAATTAAGAGAACCTATGCCAGGATCTTCAAGGTCAATGGCATCTACAGTGGAGAAAAGCAATTATAGAAAACATTGTCTTCTAATTTTCTTCTTGTTCTAGTTAATAATATCTCACCATCATCTTTCTCTTGTCAGTCTACAAAATATATTTTTCCAGAAGACCTCAAGATAACAACAACTTTTCTGCTTGGATAGAAAGCACATCAACATATGGCTTTAGTGAGTTTGACTGAAAAGTGAGTTTGAGTCCCTTGGTGCCCTGTTGCCATAACAAGACTAAAAGACCTTCTTAGAAGGTGTATAGCAACAAACATGGAGACTAATGCGTGTCCTGCTGTTGCATTGCAAAGCAAAGAATTAAGAATGTGTTAACTATTGTAATTTGTGTGAGAAACACTTGATGATGAAGATTGTTGCTGTCCACATAAATGTGAAGACAAATGCAAAATGAAGCAGTTGGCAAAGGGGCACTATTTTTGGTGTTGAGCATCTTTTTGTTTGTTTGTTTGTTGTTTTAAACTTGTATTTGTTAAGCTGGTTGTCTTAAATTATTTTAGTCGTAATGGTGTTACTTCTAATAATAACTAACCAAACAACATCTGGTGTACTAGGAACCAAATTATTAGGTATGGAATTTTTAAAAGCTGTATGGAAGTCCACTCTTTTTTGTGATCCTTTCTAGGCTTCATATTATATCATCAATTTTTAAATTTTATGTGACCCTATGAGAAGTGGACAACAGAAGCACACAGTCACTTCACTCCTTTTATCCATGAAGGATAACTGCTCTTCCTATTCAATGGCTAGTCAGACCATCTTTTTTATCATTGTCAAGGAGTCACCCCCACTCTGAACTTTAGGGTACAGTTGTGAGGACCTGCATGAAATAACCCCTAAACTTATTTATCAGCTTAGATCTAGTAGCTGCCACCACCAAATAGTTTAAACAAATGTTTATGGGAGAGTCGTTTGGAAACTCTGTCTTTCCCCCAAATATTTCCCCAGTCTTTATCCCCCTTTTCCTGGCAGGATTAAGACTGATTCACCTCCCACCAATTCCTGGTGAGCCCAGATCCAAAAAACCCTTGGATCTTAAAACAAGGAAAAATCAATCAGGTTCTTAAAAGAAGATTTTTAATTAAAGAAAAAGAGTGAAAGGAATACCTCTGTGAGATTAGCATACAAGCTACTCTCACAGACAACAGATTCAAAACACAGAGGATGTCCTCTGGGCAAAAACCTTAGTTACACAAAGACACCCAAATTGATTCTCCCCCTATGCAAAAACAAAGTCACAAAAGAAAATAAACATAATCTAATACATTCCTTCTCTAAACACTTACTACTTTTAAGAAATCTTAGATAGCTGATTCCTGGATCCTTCACTCCAGCACAAACTTTTCAGAACAGATCAAGACTGATTTCCCTCCTCCCTCTCTGAAAACATCTTGCCCCCCCATTGGTTCCTCTGCTCAGGTGACAGCTAGGTTATGTGAACTTCTTAACCCTTTACTGGTAAAAAAAGAATTAACCCTGGACTGTCTATTTATGGCAGTCATTATTAAGCCCCATCATAGGGGCACTTATATTTACTCTCCAAATACTATATCTCACTCCTTTAAAGATGATCTGTTTCTCTGGAGAACATTTATCTGTCTTCCTACTCAATGGCACTATTGAGCATCCAATAATAAGGCTCTGTTCAGGGAGTGGTGACATTACAGATATAGGAAAATTGTCATAGTAGAATCAGAAAGATGTAGTGCTTGCTGAGAGCTACCAATCTGCTCTATCCAGCTCTACAAAAGACCCTCTGACTATGTTGTGTGAGCATCAAACTGCTGGAATGGAATCTTAAGTAGAGCTGGTTGGGAATTTTTCATCTGAATGACTTTCTGTTTAAGAATCCCTTCTTCCTAAAATCACCTACACTCCCACCCTCTCTGCCAAGCAAATTGAAATGATGGATCCTTGGCTGGCTGCCTAGAACACTCTTGTCACTTTCATCCTGGGCAGGCAGAAAGTGAAATTGACCAAAACGATCCAGGAGGACTGCAGAGACTGAGCTCCCTGTCTGTGCCTTCATGGCTTTCAGTCTCCTTGCTTTCCCTGCTATTGCCAGTTCCAGGGTCAGAGAACCTAAGGACTCCAGCTCTCTGCCTTTCTGGTCCCAGATCTGAGAGAGTAGTCGGGAGGCTGAGCACCAGTGTTGCCAGCTTTTCCTTCAGTTGGGCTTGAAATTGACAATAGCCTTCTACCTGGGCAGCCAGAAAGCTGAAATGTTCCTTTTCCAGTTTCCTGAATGGATTTCCACCCCCCCCCACCCCCCCGAAATCTGTTTCCAAGGAACTCTGTGGTTTTGACTTTTTGTCCTAGTTTGGGACAATTATATATAGATATAGATACAGATGATAGATATAGATATAGATTGCAGGATGAGATTTTCATTTTCTGACTAGTTCTAATTTTAAGTGGCAATAATACACATTATCTTACTGTTTTATACTTTCACTAATCTCTGTAAAATTGAACCTCTATGCACACTGTTGGTGAGATGATAGCATTATCCCCCTCAATTATGTGGAATACTGGCATATAATAATTCTGATCCAGTCTGTCTACTCTATCAAGCTAAAGATTAGATCACATTCTAATCTATGTAGGGTTTGGATATTTCATGTCTATCATCATGATGTCTGAGTGACTTTAGTAGGGATGGACAAGCTGGTTCAAATAATGCATGGTCAGAACCTTTTTTGAGGATAAATGTTGCTTATTTGAACATGTATTCTGCACCTTTCTGGACTTCCTGCTTTTGTCAAGGACTAGAAGCAGAAATAGTGCAATAGTTACTTTTCAGATGAAACCAAGACACACTGAAATCTCATGAGACATCTTGTATTTGAAAGATTTACAACCCAATTTACAAACCAAAGAGGTATAGAAACGTTTAAATAAGGTTTGGATAAATTGATGAATTTTGGTTTACTCAGCCAAATGTGACCTGGAACTTTATGAAGTTCATCCATAGCTTAAAAACTCTAGTTGTTGCCCCAACAACATCCTACTGTGAAATACTTTAACAAATAGTTTATATTTACTTCCTTGCTCCAGTTCATCATTGTATGACAAGGCTTTTTCTTTTCTTTTCTTTTCTTTTCTTTTCTTTTCTTTTCTTTTCTTTTCAATACTCAAGACATGAGTCCTGGATATGAATAAGCAATAGCATAAAAAAGCCAGTATCTCTTCTATTAAATAAAACATTGCTTTGGTTCATAATATTTCTTGATTGATGTCAAAAGTTAAGATTTGTTACCTTAAATCATTTTATAATTTGCACACATTACTTCATACTCTTAGCATGCATAGCTAATTGGTATACCTGAAATACACGAATAACAATGTGGCTTAGAACTACAAAAGGCAAAGAAATTATGTTTATTTCTCATAAATAAATTACTAGCCACTATGTATTATTTATGTTACACAAATTTAAACAATGTATAATACATGAGGATAAATTTACTATATTTGGAGTAAAATTAACTGAGCAGTCTCTTAGGACTTTATTAATATTGCAAAAAAAGTATTATTTTGCTGTATAATTGATTTTTGAAGAAGATTTTGCATATGTTTTCCTAAATCCTATTACTTAAGCTAGGAAATGTTACAAAGCATGTGTCAGGCTGATAACACCGTAACAAAGGTGTGTTGTGAAGCGTGAGGCCAAGTCAAGTACCTTCAGCCAATCTGGGAAGCCACAATAGCTTTGCATAAAATGTTAGTTTAATATGACTGCAAAAATTTCTCCTTAAAGTACACCTCTACCCTGATATAGTGCGACTAATATAACACGAATTTGGATATAACGTGGTAAAGCAGCGCTCCGGGGAGGGGCAGGGCTGCGCGCTCCAGCAGATCAAAGCAAGTTTGATATAATGCAATTTCACCTATAACACAGTAAGATTTTTTGGCTCCCCAGGACAGTGTTATATCGGGGTAGAGGTATAGTTCATTTTTTTTAAAAACAAGGCAGTCTTTCCCAATAGTTTAGCTTTAGGTCTTTCATTGGCTAACACTGATTAATTCTATGCAAAAGCTATCAATAAAAATGTTGTGTCATTATTTCACAGTTTTGTGCCATATAATAATTGAGAAGGGACTTCTTATCATGGTCTAGATGGAAATGCTTAGAAATCAATTTTCTTTAAAATATAAAGAGTATGATCATTGCAAGCATCTTGTCTTTGTTTTCCCCTTAAATAAAAAACAAGTTACTTTCAAAAGTCACTAGTGATTTGGGGTACTTTGAGTACTGGATGCTTAACTTGAGCCACTTGAAAAGGGCCTGATTTTAAGATTTTAAGGCAAACTTGCCCTCTGAAAAAGTCTCGAATTGGCCCCAAACATTTAGGTCCTCAAATATCCACTAATTTTTGGAAATCTGAACCTGGAAAATGATCAGATAGGTAGTAGTCGTACAAATGAACCAATCAGGGACAAGTTAAATTGTCCCAATAAAAGATACTACCTCACTGACTTTGTCTCTCTAATATACTGGAACTGATAAGGCTACAATGATACTGAATATGATCAGGGACAATCATTTTGTCAAAGACTGACTCCTCTGAAGTCCATAAGACGTACTGAACTTTGTACTTTAGTTTGTTGAAGGGAGGGCTAAACTGTAACTGTGCTGATCATCATAGAAGTCTCCCAAACAGAAGGAAACCAAAATTATAAAAGAGGGAAAAGTCACAAAACTGTGGACATATTCACATCCTCTGGGATTTTTTTCCTTCTTCAAAACATTGGAACTTTAAAAAATGTACAGCATTTGCTATTTCATGGAATTTATATTATACCATGTGTATTTCCTTAAATGGTGTACAATTATTTGCACAGGGTCAAATTGTAGAACAAGAAAGAAAGAAAGAAAGAAAGAACTCACAGTATTCCATGAGATTTGACATGGGAGGGATTTGTGGCCTGGTGAAGAAGGCACCAATGTGCTGTCTACTGATCCCAAGAATCCATAGACAAAGCAATCTCCAAAATCACAGATCCCAGGGCAATCTGTTTGCCTCACGTTACAGCTGGTCAGAAAATGGTAAATATTTTCCCAGATAAATCTTCAAAGAAGCACAATAATAATAATAATAATAATAATAATAATAATAATAATAATAAGTTAAATTCTTTTTCTACTATCAGAGGGTAGCCGTGTTAGTCTGGATCTAGTCTGCTGCTTTTACATTCTTTTTCTAGAATTTCAAGGGACTTTTCTTTTCTTTTTTAAACAAAAATGAATATCAAATCATTTGATTTTCAACTTTTTTCCAGTTTTCATTTTTTTAATTAAATAAAAGTTTTCCATGGAAATGGTGATTTTGAAAAAAAAATAAAAGGACATTTTTCTTTGAGAAAAAAGTTTCACCAGACAATTTCAACAACCTCTCTTTGATGTCATCACTTCTCTACCCATCCACCATTCTGTGATGGGAATAGAAACTGTTTATTAAATCTTCATCTCTACTATTACATACATGAGCAAAGCCTGAGTGGTTACCTTTTGACAATGGGAATACTCCTTCCTTTCTGTTTCTCTCCTGTACATAAGAAATTAGGTATTTATACCGTGAATCTCATATAGCTCACATCAAATTCTATGCTATACGATTATCACAATTATACCTCATTATTACAGGATGATTAAAGAGTTACGCTTCTCAACATCACATTTATATTGTTGCCTTTTTTGCGGGGGAGGCAGGTTTCCACTGAAAAAGTGTGGGACTATATTTCACTGTCAACTTACTATATCAATAAGTGGTCTTTACCCTTTGTTCTATAAAAACAGTAAATAATATAGTTTTTGCAAGGGTGAGTTGAGCCATTATGTGGATGGAAGATCTTTAGGGAACAATGGAATAATAAATTAGTATGTGCCACATGTGATGTATTGAAAACTGTTAAAATTGTAGGTTATCACTCTGAGGTTGCATTGTCCCTTACAGCTGAGGTGGCGGGATTGATTCCCAGGTCACATGGACATACTTGTGCTAGCTTTCATCGAGCAATAGTGAAGAGCAATATGGGCTAGCTGCCTCACGTGCATATCCATGTGATCCAGGCAGATTTGTACTCGGGGCAGCTAGCCTGTGCTGCCATTTGCTGCTGCCTGTGCTGCCGTAGATACACTACTATTTTTAGAGCATTCACTCAATGAAAGCTATGTGAGTATATCTATGTAAGATGGGAATCATACACCTACCTCCAAGTGTAGATGCAGAATATATGTAAAGGGTTTTCTAGATCTGCTTGCAAGAAGGGGCCTCTGCAAGGAAGTGTGCAATCTGGGTCTTGTTCAGTCAGTCTGCAGACAGACAATCTATAGTTAGGTGGAAGAGTTGTGCTTTTCTGTTTAGGAAACAGCCTGCTTTGTCACTTTCTGTGTTTGGGACTTTGCGTGTTAGGGTTCTGAATGATAAGAAATAGTATTGTTATTATGCATCCTTCTGCAAGCATATTTTATGGGGGGTTTTAATCTAATTTCTGTGCGTATGCTGTGAAACTCACCGTCACCACTGAGACCTGGTTTGACCGTGCAACAGTATTGAGTACTGGGACAGCAACAGTATTGAGTACTGGGACAGCTCATTGCTGCTGGGTTCTTGGTTCTCTGACTATAAAGTAAAGTGTAGTTGGAACAATTTCCCCCCTCAAAATTCTGCTGCAGAGATATCTAGTGCAGAAGCAATGGTATTTGTTCATATAATCATCTCATTTAGGTTTCGGGACAGGTTTGTTTTAATTAAGAATTTTAATGAAAGTTTTTGAAAATCTCATTTTGGTAGCTGAATTCTGCTCCCATAGGCTGCAATGGTAAAACTCCAGTTGACTTCAGTGGGGGCAGACTTAAGCTGGCACTAACTGTGTTTTCGAAATCTTACCCTTGTTATTTTTAGTATAAAATACTAGATTCTTCATGGACAGCCATATGATACGAAGATCCTTTGGCTTTTTTTTTTTATAACTGGCTCCATGTCAGTTTGGTAAAAATATTGGTTTTAGCCACATTTAGCTCTTCAATTTAAAAATTGATTAAATTATATTCTGCCTATTTCACTTATCCCACAAGTTCAATGAGATTCTCCATTCCAGCAAGAGTGGCATTGAACACAAGAGTAAGGGCTACATAATGGTTTCTTTTTCTAAACCTTTTTTTCCCCAGTTGCTCATAACTTTCTGAAAGTCTCACCTTTGATGAGGTCTCTACTTAAGAATGGTTTTGTTTTGATAACTTGAGGGAAAATAGTTCAGATGTTTCTGAATTCAAAGAGTGAGTAAAATATAGTGCTATAAAAAAAGTCACCTTTCAACAGAGACCAAAACTAAAAAAAAACTTTCCTATCAGGGTTTTTGTTCTTTGTATAGCCTGCTTTATCTGTTGTATAGTTTCACTTATGCTCTTGGCAATGTATAAATGATCAATAATTATAGCTCAGTGTCTCATCTTGCACTTAATCCTAAAGATGCCACATCCATCTAAGGCACTGGACTATTACTAAGAAAGACAAGACCCACCTACTGAAGCATCAATGCTAGTTCTTGTAGCACAATGGGTTTTCCTTGCAGGTCTCCCATCCAAGTACTGATAAAGCTTGATTCTGGCAGGCTTGAAAAATGTGATGAAATTGCAACCCAAGACAGAGAGACTGCAGGAGGTATACTTGCTCATTCTGCTTATTTTGCCTAATAAAAAAAGCTTTCAGAAAGCTCTCTGAATCTTTCTTCTTTCCAGTGAAAATCTGTTGTTCTTTGTATTTTGAAGAATGTGCTCCATCAGTAAAGCCCAAAGGTCAAAAATGCAGATAGGAGCAGCACCTGCAATTTATAATACTAATTTCTAAAATTTGTCATCAAGCTCTGAATTTAAAACTTTCTTCTTCTTCTTCCCCTCTCCTCCCGCTCCAGGAAGCTGCAGGCTGAAATTTGAAGAATTAATAAAGAAGAATTGAGAGGATAAATTATGTTAGTATTTACTGTGTTTTCCACTAGACCTTCTTTAGTTAAGTCTCTGTGTTTCTATTACTCCTTCATACCCATTGTTGCAATGCTCCAAATGATAAAGGTTTCTGGACCACTGTTTCAAAAGGGGGGTGCCTAAATTTAAGCAGCTAAGACTGGAATTTTCAAAGGTTACTTAGGGAATTAGGTGCCCAATCTGGCTGAGTAGAAAATGTCTGGATTTTTAGTAAAATTAAATATTTTTTTAAAATGAAAACTTTTCCCATATATGAAACTAAGATTAGATTTCATTGACATTTTTCAAGAAAATAAAATAATTGCACAGTTAGTCAGTTCTAACTAGAACCTGTACATTCTGCACCTCACCCATCTGTACTCCATTTCTTGGCAAAGATTTATTGTCAGTGGCTGCAGTGAGGTTTCAAATTACTAGAAGCTTGTAATTTCAATTC
Organism: Chelonoidis abingdonii; assembly: GCF_003597395.2. Taxonomy (NCBI): domain Eukaryota; kingdom Metazoa; phylum Chordata; order Testudines; family Testudinidae; genus Chelonoidis; species Chelonoidis abingdonii. The sequence continues at coordinate 107,952,627 of NC_133773.1, forward strand.
TCTACTTTCATTATAACAAACCTTGCCAGGATGGTGCATCTCCACTTACAATAATTCTGCAATTTTAGGTACAATAACCTGCATTAATGCATGAGTGAAAAACATGTTATGTGAGTTTATTGGATGTTGACGGGTTAAGTTAGCCCCTTCATGGAATTTTAAAATAGTGGTTTATTATTATTTTTGTAGAGTTCAAAATTTTAAGCAGTCGGAAACCTTTAATGAGTAGACTTATTAAAACCTCTATTGTTTAACAGGGAATGATTAAAGCCCTATGATTTCTTGCACTTCCTCTAGTTATCTCAGATGTCAGAGTGATTGATGGTAAAGCAGCCTTTCTTCTGTAATGTTTCAGACTTTGTTGCTTGCCTTGAACCAGATAATGTAGCTGCAGCAAAATGTGAAATGGCAGATAAATAATTTCTCTTGTTCCCGCTACTCAGTTGCAGCTGGAGTATCCAGTGTATACTTGTTCATCTGTCTTGCTATTGTTATTTAATAACATTCAGGTGGCATGACACCAGAGCTGTGCAACACGAGACAAACTTTTCAGATACCGTAAAAAAAAAAAAGACTGATTTTTTTTCTCAGCATATAAAGATAATTTCTTGCCTGCACAGTAAAGCAGTCTGCTTCTAATTCAGTTTTCTGTGAACCACATTCACAAGAAACGCAAAGGATTATTTTGCCATTTTTTCCTCATGCCTTCTTGGATGGACTCTTGAGGTGCTAAAAGCATCCTGGCCAGTCTAATACATGTCCTCTAATAACCTGTATTTTTTCCTAGTTTGAGGGACTAGCAACCATGAAATCTTATTACACAACAGGGATAGCAGAAACTAAGGCCTGTATCTCAAGCTTGGATGCCTATAGTTAAGCACCTAAATAAAAATGACCTGATTGCCAGAGATGCTGAGCGCCCTAGTTTCCTTGGCACCTCTAAATTTGGAGTTGGGAATGTAACTATAGACCCCCAAGTTTGACAAAATTGGCTTTAATGCTACACCAGGGAATTTCATCTTCCCCTTAAATAGCCTTGTGATTTGTAAAATATCAGTCTCTAAAGCCACATCATTGAGATTTTCCTCTTTCTGTTCATTTTATTTCAGTTTATATTAGTGGCTGCTATCTCAAGACCTGGTAAAGATAAACCTTATACAGCATCTAAAAGCTGGGTAATCCCACCTTTCAAATGGCATCAAACCGCTAATATTTAGCCCTAGAAGTTAATGAGAGTATTGATTGTTGAAACTGAACTGGGATGAGAAAGCAAGATGATGATCAGAATGATCTGTCTAGTTATCTAGGTAGTGGTATGGCACCCCACCTCCAGAATTCCTGAGTAAGAAGTTTAGCTTTGCAGCTGAGGAGTCCTTAGATCAGCTGATGAAGATTCCTTGCTGCAGCTCAGGGGTAAATGTGCAAATATGGGTGTAGGCCAATTTTGTGTTCCTCTGATTCTGGAGCATCAAGGCTGTTTTAATTTCCCCTGACTGCCAGTAGCCCAGATAGCCATTATGGCAGCTGGAGATTGCTGTGCCTAGCAGGGTTCCACTCTCATGCAGCCAAAATATGCTTTGCTTAAGTAATATAGAGATTCCCTCCTCAGTGCTGTTCTCTTCATGATGTCATCCTCCCCCCCCGCCCCCTGTTATCAAGAGGATTGACATAAAAGAGAGGCTGTTATAGCTGTGCAGACTCTGACTTTGAATGTGGAGGGCTGCTGTTGAAGACACCTAATAAAGCCTCTGAGCATGGACCATTGTGCATAGATGAGGATACTTAAGTGTACCTTGCATTCCACTAAATTAGCAGGCTTTTGTGCTGTGTTTCACACTATGTGAGAACAGCAGTGCACCTTGTCAAATGTTCTGTTCACTGAAACCCCTTACTTCTCCCTCTTGTCCAGAAAGCCTTCGCTCTGTCTCAATGCCATGACATAAAACAATTCAAATATCAGGAAAAATTATCCTTGTGAAGCTGAGATATAATTATATCAAGCAAAATATGAAATGACAACACTTAGATGGGAGCTAATTGATGTATTTCCCAGCTAAGTGGGAGTATTAAGGAAGGAATGCATATTGGGTGTTAGGGCATGGCTAAGGGGAATTGAATAGCAGTTTGTACCAAAATGATGCACTGTATTTCTTCCATGTGGAAGCTGCAAGTGCAAACTATGAGGAAGTATGCATTAGTGTGAACTTGGAACCTTTAAGTTCATGCCCACAGTTTCCATGTGGTTGAGATAAAGCTCTCTTGTAATAAAAACCAAACACATGACATTTCTAGAGGGCAATTGGCCCTCTTTTGTCAGAGACTGACAGAAATTTATCACCTCTTCCTGTCTTCCAGGGTCTCTTGTTGCCCTTTTGGCCTGAACTGTTAGCTAACATACAGGGTCATGTCGATAGTTTTCTATTAGGAGGTAGAATTGATTAAATGAGTCATATATTTTGTTGGTGTGATCTTGTTTTACTGACAAAGAATGTACACAAAATCCTATTTCCCTGAACACCTAAGAACAAATAACAGGAAGCAATTTCCTTACTTACAGTTTTCAGGTCTGCCTTCCCAGCCAGTGATCTTCCCAAAACAAACTCTTTTTCTTTGCTTCCTACCATGACTCCTAATTCCCTCTCTATATAAACCAAAGGAAGTGTCCAGGTCACAGCATGGATCTTCTCTAATTGCCATGACTATTCCTGACCCTGGATGTTTGGCTTTTACTTTAGTTTGATTTGAATTCACTTCCTGACTTGGACCCTTTGTCACAATATTAACTGTCTTTTCAATTTAAAATATTTGTTCAATACACAGCTCTCAGTGTTATGTATATATCTGTATTAAAATAAATATGAGGTTATGGCCAGTGTTGGACCTAAATAGACACTGTTAAAGTCAAGGGGAGAAATCTTGGCCCCATGGAAGTCAGTAGGAATTTTGCCACTTTCTTGAATGGATCAAGGAATCAACCCAAGGTTACTTGCCACTTTATTCTGCAAACAGACTTGCTAACAACTTTATTACTCTTCAAAAACTGTCAAATAAAGTTAGATTTTAAAAGCTACTGCCTACTATTGCCAGCCCACCTGTTCATTGCAGAAATAAATTGGGTCTTTGATAAGCAGTGACTTTTCAATGATGCTTCCAGCAGAGCCAATTTAACAGGCCAAGAGAGGGGCTGGCTGTGGAAGAATCTTTGTATGAGAAACTGCAAGAACACATTTTACAGGTGAGAAAGAATGGCTGGAGAAATGAGGCAATAGTTTATGAATTAATAACAGCTACTGTTTTATATTATATTATATAGCGATTACATGAACTTTCTTTGAGTCTGATGTGCCAGACCATTGTCTCCTTTTAAAAGATTACCTGAACTTCTAGATATCTTAGGCCAAGATCATTAAGCGCCTTGAAGATAAAGACTGACACCTTGAAGCTGACTCAATATCCTATGGAAAGCCAGCATAGTGAGTAAAGCACACGTTTATGTGCTTGCAGTAGCCTGGATTACTGATAAGACACACTGCAGTGTTCTGTACTAGATGGAATTTCCTAAGAACTGACAGCTTCATGCTCACATGTATCACATTGCTGTAATCCAATGAGGAGATGACAAAAGAATGTATAACTGAAACCAGGCCATGGGACAGACTTTTAGCTAAGTAAAAAAGATAGAATGTATTACTTGAGCGCACTGCAAAGTCAGCAAGGAATCTAAGAGTACTCCTAAGCTACAGTGAACCCTCAACAGCTCCAGTGCCTACTATTTTTCATAGTATTAACATGCATACGCACACAAAGGCAGCCACTTAGAATTTCCCACATCATGACTATCAGCAAATTTCAAGTCTATTCCTAATGAACATGCTATTTCTTCCATTAGAAAAGTAATGTTCAAATGGCTAGCTCACTGGACCTGACCTGAGAACAAACTTTTATCTCAGTGAATTGAATTATTTAGTGGGAATTCTTTTGATTATTCTCCTACTTTACAGCAGAAAAGAAACACACATTCTTTGGGCTGAGGGAACAGAGGCAAGAAGACAGAAACATATCATAATGATGGAATAAGTGTCTGGAATTCTATTCCCCCCACAAAATATAAATGATCTTGAGTAATTCATGCTTATTGAAAATTGCAACTATGGTGCAGGAGCAAATGCAGTTTGACAAATAATATTATAGTAAAGCTCTAATTTTCTTTCAAACATTTACAGGAGTGGGTCTGAGTTTAAAAAAAATTCAGATGTTAGTTAGGATATGACCATGTGTCCCTACTGCATTCGTGTCAGGTCAGGCATCTCCCGTATAACCAAGGAGGTTCTTTATGCCATTATTTGCTTATATATGAAATATTGTTAATTAAACTCTGTAAAAAATAAAGCTGGAATGTCTTGGAATGCAAGCATGCTGAGAGCACAAAGGATCTCATGCAGAAGGATCCAACTATCAGTCCACTTAACAGAAGCTTAACATGCTGGAGAACATCTTGCAATGTTTGGATTCAATATCATTAAACATAAATGAGAAGGAGACTGCTATATACAAATGTGCAAATGCCAAATGGATACATATATTAAAGAATCTGTAGCCATCTGTACTCAATATGGAACATAAAATGTGATCATTTCTCACATTGTAATTCCCATACATACAACATTTCACATCAGGATTTCAGTGTTGATTAAAACAGAATTGTTTTGAATTAATCTGTGAGTTTCACACTGATGAATTAATCAGTGTGAACCTCACAGTTAGACACTACATATTCTTCTGAGATTCAGAAGCAATTCTCACTGACAGGATATATGTGGCAGCTAAGACCCTGATTCTTCAAAGACTTATGCATATACTTTACTTGGATCCTGTGAGTAGTCCCAGTGAACTCAGTGGTACTACTTGTGTTATTAGAAGTTAAGCATATGCATAAAATTTTGCAGGATCAGGGCCAAAAAAAAAAGCAGTATTTTAGTATAGGACATTATGCTCTGATCCAGTAAAACATTTTAAGCATGATTCATTAAATAAAGTCACATATATGCTTAAATTCTTTGATGAATCAGAGACTATGTTCCCATTGTCAGTAAAATATACTCCCAGGATACTAAGAGTGGGTGCATCTAAAGTCCTTACTTAGCTAAATTTACCCTTGAAGAGAAAGGGAGAAAGATAGTACAATCTATATTTTACAAAGTACCTGAACCCAAACTGAGTTTTCATTTACTTTAATGTGAATACTGCATATAGAATAATTGCAGGATCTTGACCATAAATACTAGTGACAATGTCAATGTATGGATTAAATATAATGGAAAAGAATGTGAATAGTGGACAGTGTGTTGCAAGAGAAGCAGAGCCTTTGGGTACAGCTGAACCTTGAATAAGTGGAAGCAATTTCCTAATCAGGAGGCCTATAAAGGCAGCCAGCTACCAGCCCGAGTCAGCAAACAGAGCTGAAAACAAGAGTTTCAGTGGAAGTTTGTAAGCTTGGAGGAAGGTGTGTGTGTGTGGTGTTTGGGTTTTTTTTCCCCCCTTCTTAGCAGAAGCTTAGGAGGGAAGGCTCTGACAACTACAGCAACAGCGGTGCCATTGACCTGTAGAATGGAAGAGACAATAGAGATGATGCGGAAGCTGCAAGATATACATTAGTGTAGAGAGTATCAGAGGGGTAGCCGTATTAGTCTGGATCTGTAAAAAGCAACAAAGAATCCTGTGGCACCTTACAGACTAATAGATGTATTGGAACATAAGCTTTTGTGGATGAATACCCACTTCGTCAGACGCATGTAATGGAAATTTCCAGAGGCAGGTATAAATATGCAGGCCAGAATCAGTCTAGAGATAACGAGGTTAGTTCAATCAGGGAGGATGAGGCCCTCTTCTAGCAGTTGAAGTGTGAACACCAAGGGAGGAGAAACCGTTTTTGTAGTTGGCTAGCCATTCACAGTCTTTGTTTAAAGATATTAGAAAGGTGCTTTGTTTGTATGAAGTGCCGCCTCATAGATCTGATGGAAGAGAAGATCTGAGGTTTGGAGATGCAGCCAGAAACTATGGTTGCGTTTCCAGTGGGAGATGAGTGGATGATGGAGGGAAGGAGAGAGGAGACTGAAAGGAAACATCAAGACTGAAGATGCATTCTGGAATGGAGAACTGTGAGAGTAGACTGTTGGATGAGGAAAGTGGCCTATGGAATCATGAGACTGAGAACAAGGTAGAGGAAAAGACTGGCTAGTGAAGGAAAGACAGAGATTAAGAAAAGGTTCACTGAGCTGGGAAATGAAGGAGACAGGCAGGCAGTAACAGAAGATGTGAGAGCAAGGAAGAACTGAAGAGTGGCCAGTCCTACAACAACAGGGGAAGAGACACCTCCCTAAGTAACCCATTCCAGTGCTTCACCACCCTCCTAATATCCAAGCTAGACCTGCTGCATTGCTACTTGAGACCATTGCTCTTTGTTCTGTCATCTGCCACCACTGAGAACAACTGAGCTCCATCCTCTTTGGAACCCCCTTCAGGTAGTTGAAGGTTGCTATTAAATCCCCCTTCACTCTTCTCTTCTGCAGACTAAATAAGCCAAGTTCCCTCAGCCTGTCGTCATAAGTCATGTGCCTCTGACCTCCAATCATTTTCATTGCCTTCAGATGGACTCCACCCCATTTGTTCACATCCTTTCTGTAGTGGGGGGCCCAAAACTGGATGCAATACTCCAGATATGGCCTCACCAGTGCTGAATAGAGGGGAATAATCACTTCCCTCCATCTGCTGGCAGCGCTCCTACTGATGCAGCCCCATATGCCATTAGCCTTCTTGGCAACAAGGGTACACTGCTGATTCATATCCAGCTTCTCATCCACTGTAATTCCCAGGTCCTTTTCTGCAGAACTGCCATGTAGCCAGTCGGTCCCCAGCTTATAGCAATGCGTGGGATTCTGCTGTCCTAAGTCCAGGACTCTGCACTTCTCCTTGTTGAACCTCATCAGATTTCTTTTGGTCAATCCTCCAATTTGTCTAGATCATTCTGGACCCTATCCTTACCATCCAACTGTGGGTGCAATCCATTCCATCATCCAGATAATTAATGAAGATGCTGAACAAAACTAGCACTAGGACCGAGCCTTGGGGCACTCTGCTTGATACCGGTTGCCAAATAGACATTGAGCCATTGATCACTGCTCATTGAGCCTGATGAGCTTGCCAGCTTTCTAGCCACCTTATAAGCCATTCATCCAATTCACAGTTTTTTAACTTGCTGGCAAGAAAATTGTAGGAGACCATATCAAATGCTTTGCTAAAGTCAAAGTATGTCACATCCACCAGTTTCCCCATATTCACAGAGCCAGCTTTCTAGCCACCTTATAGGCCATTCATCCAATTCACAGTTTTTTAACTTGCTGGCAAGAAAATTGTAGGAGACCATATCAAATGCTTTGCTAAAGTCAAGGTATATCACATCCACCACTTTCCCCATAGTCACAGAGCCAGTTATCTCATCAGAGAAGGCAATCAGTTTGGTAAGGCATGACTTGCCTTTGGTGAATCCATGTTGACAGTTCTTGATCACCTTCCTCTCCTCCAAGTGCTTCAAAATGGACTTGTTGAGGACCTGCTCCATGATTTTCCCAGAGACAGAGGTGAGGCTGATTGCTCTGTAGTTCCCCAGATTCTCCTTCTTCCCTTTTTTAAAGATGGTCACTATATTTGCCACTTTCCAGTCATCTGGGACCTCCACCAACTGCCACAAGTTTTCAAAAAAAATGACCAATGGCTCTGCAATCACAACAACCAACTCTCTCAGCACCCTCAGATGCATTAGATCTGGCCCCATGGACTTGTGCATGTGTCTTAGTATAATTCCTCAATCTGAACATTAGAGTTCAAATATGAGGTACTAGCATAAATTCCTCTAAGCTTAATTACCAGCTTAGATCTGATAGCGCTGCCACCAGCCAAAAATTCCAGTGTTTGGCTCACTCTGGTCTCCCCAAAACCTTCCCTGGGGGAATTTTTGGGTGTGTTCCTTTGTCTGTGTCTGTTGCTCTCTCGGCTCTGAGAGAAGATCTCTCTACCTTCAGGCTTTCTAACCTTCTGTTTCCCAGTGTAAGTACAGGTATAAGACATATAGTTTTATATTGTTTTTGTATTACATGTGTGTACGTTGCTGGAATGTTTTAAATTTAATTTCTTTTGGAATAAGGTGTTATTCTATGTTGTTTTCTTTTAAGCCAATGACCCTTTGTCATAAATAGATAGCTAAGTAATGTTTCTTTTACCTGTAAAGGAGTTAACAAGGGGAACAAACACTGACAGAGGACCAATCAGGAACGATGGTTTTAAAAGCTTAAGGGAGGGAATTTGTGTCTCTTTGTCTCAGGTCTAGTGTCTTTTTGTCGTCTCTCAGCTATGAGAAGCTCCTTCTATCTTCTAATCTTCTGTTTCCAACTGTAAGTACGGTAGAAAAACATATAGGCTTTATGTTGTTTTGGTGTTTTACATGTGTTGTGACTTGCGGAAATGTTTCAAATTGGAATCTTTTTGAATCAGACTTTTATCATTTTGTTTTCTTTTAAGGCAATTGGTCCTTGTATTGATTGTCATCTTGATACAGGAAATTTGATGTCTTTTTTTTCTTTTTATATAAGTTTTTTTTTAAAGACTTGTTTGCGTTTTTCTCTCGAGTAGGCTAAGGAACAAGGAGAGAGAATCTCTTGTGTTAGATCTACGGAGGATAGAGTCTGCAGCACCAGGGAATTTGTGGGAGGGGAGAAGAGAGAGATCTATTCTGTTCTTTGTAATTGGGGTTTGGTCTCTTTGTGGAGAGGGATATGCTTCTTGGTATTGTGATGTAAAGAGATTGCGCAATACTCTCAGGTAGCCAGAGAGGAAAGTCTGGTGGAGAGAGGAGGGAAGGAAGTGGATGCGTTCCCTTGCCGGATAGACTCAGAAGCTTCTGGTCTTGGGGTCCCCAGGGAAAGTTGGGGGACCAGAGCTAGGCAGGCACTCTAATTCCTGTCTGGTGGCAGCGACGATAAGATCCAGACTGGTATTAAGCTTTGGAGGGTTCATGGTAAAGCACCCAGATTTCTGGATGCTAAGTCAGATTTGGGGAAGAAAGGCTTATGATCCTGTTATATTGTCACCTTGATACAGAGACCATTTATTGGTCTTTTCTTTCTTTTATATAAAGCTTCTTTTTAAGACTGTCGTTGGATTTTTTCCTAGTTCGAGCTCAAGGCGATTGGGCCGTCTGCAGCTCACCAGGAATGGTGGGAGGCGATTAGCAAGACCGAGATCGGGGCATAAGCAGAAAATCTCGCCCTTTCACTATACTACAAAAGCTTGCATTTCTGCATGGACTCAATTTTTGGGTGTGTGTCCTTTGTCTGTGTCTGTTGCTCTCTCGGCTCTGAGAGAAGATCTCTCTACTTCAGGCTTTCTAACCTTCTGTTTCCCAGTTGTAGTACAGGTATAAGACATATAGTTTTTATATTGTTTTTGTATTACATGTGTTGTTGCTGGAATGTTTTAAATTTATTTCTTTTGGAATAAGGTGTTTATTCTTGTTGTTTTCTTTTAAGCCAATGACCCTTTGTCTAAATAGATAGCTAAGTAATGTTTCTTTTACCTGTAAAGGAGTTAACAAGGGGAACAAACACTGACAGAGGACCAATCAGGAACGGATGGTTTTAAAAGCTTAAGGGAGGGAATTTGTGTCTTCTTTGTCTCAGGTCTGTGTCTTTTTGTCTGTCTCTCAGCTATGAGAAGCTCCTTCTATCTTCTAATCTTCTGTTTCCAACTTGTAAGTACGGTAGAAAAACATATAGGCTTTATGTTGTTTTGGTGTTTTACATGTGTGTGACTTGCTGGAAATGTTTAATTGGAATCTTTTTGAATCAGACTTTTATCATTTTTTTTCTTTTAAGGCAATTGGTCCTTGTATTGATTGTCATCTTGATACAGCGAAATTTATGTCTTTTTTTTCTTTTTTATATAAGTTTTTTTTTAAGACTTGTTTGCGTTTTTCTCTCGAGTAGGCTAAGGAACAAGGGAGACGAATTCTCTGTGTTAGATCTACGGAGGATAGAGCTCTGCAGCACAGGGAATTTGTGGGAGGGGAGAAGAGAGAATCTATTCTGTTCTTTGTAATTGGGGTTTGGTCTCTTTGTGGAGAGAGATATGCTTCTTGGTATTGTGATGTAAGAGATTGCACAATACTCTCAGGTAGCCAGAGAGGAAAGTCTGGTGGGAGAGAGGAGGGAAGGAAGGGATGCGTTCCCTTGCCGGATAGACTCAGAAGCTTCTGGTCTTGGGGTCCCCAGGGAAAGTTGGGGGACCAGAGCTAGGCAGGCACTCTAATTCCTGTCTGGTGGCAGCGACGATAAGATCCAGACTGGTATTAAGCTTTGGAGGGTTCATGGTAAAGCACCCAGATTTCTGGATGCTAAGTCAGATTTGGGGAAGAAAGGCTTATGATCCTGTTATATTGTCACCTTGATACAGAGCCCATTTATTGGTCTTTTCTTTCTTTTATATAAAGCTTCTTTTTAAGACTGTCGTTGGATTTTTTCCTAGTTGACTCTCAAGGCGGATGGCGTCTGCAGTCTCACCAGGAATGGTGGGAGGCGATTAGCAAGACCGAGATCGGGGCATAAGCAGAAAATCTCGCCCTTTCACTATACTACAAAAGCTTGCATTTCTGCATGGACTC
>NC_133773.1:107963362-107996274 GCF_003597395.2 Chelonoidis abingdonii
TTCCCTCCCTGAGCTTTGAAAAATCCGGTTTCCTGATTGGTCCTCTGGTCAGGTGTTTGGTTCCCTTTGTTAATCCTTTACAGGTAAAAGAAACATTAACCCTTAGCTACCTGTTTATGACAGCATGTCCAGCTTTTCTAAATAGCCTTTACCCTGTTCTTTCACCTTTCATTTGTTCTTGTGTCCACATTAGACAATGATTTCTAACCGTCAGAGGAGACAAGTGCTGGATCAGACTTCCAAGGGGAGTAGTAGAGGCAAAATACTAACTTGTTTTAAGACTGAAATTGATAATTTCATGGAGGAGATGGTAATAATGAGATTGCTTACAATGGCATATAGGCCAGCTGTGATTGTTATTTGACAAATTGCTGCAGATGTCACACTGGCTGGGGAGAGCTGGTGGGTCTCGCGCACATGCTCATGGTCCTAACTTATCACCATATTTGGGATTGGGAAGGAATTTTACCCTGGTCAGAGACCTTGATTTTTTTTGTCTTCCTCTTCAGCCTGGGGCAAGGGTTACTTGTTGCTTTGAACTAGAGTAAGTGGAGGATTCTTTAAATGAAGAGTTGAGGATTTTAGTAATTCAGCCTTATATTATGAGTCTATTAAAGGAGTTGATGGGTGAAGTTCTGTGCCCTGTGATGTGCAGGAGGTCAGCCTAGATGATCATGATGGTCCCTTCTGTCTCATAACATCACATTGAGTTACTAAAATCTGAGACATCAAACCTCACCATAAGACATCAAATTTCATTGTTAGGAATGCCATTTAAGCACTGTAGGGGGTTACCTTGTCCTTATTTTTTAACAAGAATAAGAAAGGCATTGTAACAGCACTGCTGCACAACATCATTTTCTGAGTCCATTTAATCCGCTTTCCACCTCGGCTTCCCTGGTTACCTCTTCTCTTACAGTGTTTTTCATCTCTTTAATCATTGCAAGTGACAGCAAAAACAAACATAGCAGATACACTAGCTAAACAAATTACTTAAACTGATGAAATTTTTTTCTCAATTTTATCAAATATCTGGTACTCATAATACACAATAGGCCTACATTTATACACACTTGCAAAAGTATAAACCTGAAGTAGCTCCTTTGATCTTACCATTGATTTTCCTTGGTGTCCGTATCAGAGTTTCAAGGAATCTACATCAGTTTAACTGAGAATTTGGCCCACTGTGTGAAAAATGGTAATTGGATTGCTCATAGTGACCTGGCTGGTCTTGACATTTATTTGGATTTCACGTTTTCATTAATTTTTTTAACACTTCTACATCCATTATAGCCTAAACTTGACCTCAAAGACTGTCCATACATGATATTTAGCTCATTATGTCAGATATAATGGACTTTTTTTCTCTCATATTTATTTGAAAAAACACAATCACATCTGACATACTGATCTATATATCTTCCTATTTTCATTGCAAACAAATATTTTCCCAATTGTTTCCATGAAATAGAAATTCTGAAAATATCCATTTTGGAAAATTTAATTTAAGACAATTTCAAAATTAAATTTCAAAATGAAAATTTTATTTCAATGGTATGTAATTTTTAATTTTCTTTTTATGTTAATTGTATTTTTACATTACTTTTATTGTTTTTACATTGTGATGACGTCTGACGTAGTAGAGAATAACATATCTTGACATGATTTAACATATCATATTGTCATAAAAAGACACGAGCATGTCATATTATGCACTACATGACATGTCAAAATCATAAAATATAAAAATGTTTAAAAAAATAAAAACAAACAAAACATGTTTTGAAACTTTTCCTAAATGAAAAAAGCTATTCCAAATCACTCTTTTTTTGTTATCTCAAAAACCTTTTTTCTATGGAAAATGTCATTGAAATATATAGATTTCCCCCCCCACCACCACCAAAAAAAAAATGTTTTTGGCCAAATGACATTTTCCAACACAAAACTGTTTCAACAAATATATTCTGACCAGCTCTGCTCAGGAGGCTACTGCAATCCCCCCAAAAGTAAATAATAAAATATCAAAACAGATGAAGGATCAGTTCACAAAATATGTACTGTTCATTCTTTGTAGGAATTGCACAAGATGAAACACATTGCACCTGACCACACAAGTATCTATAAATGTTGATAATGATCACTGCTTGTAGTGTATACACTTTGAATCCCCTTTTCTCTGGCAAAACATTATATTTATAAATGATTTTCATAGATTTTTTTGAAAATATTGGTCTAATTTATATCTTATCAACAAGTCAGAAAAGTCAGTGTTTTGAGGACCTTATCTAAAGGTCACAGAGGTCAATTGGAGTCTTTGAATCAGATGTTGAATAGACCAAACTACATTATAAGAACTTACAATAATACCCTTTTAGTCATTTCACACATACATAGTTACAATAATTATTGAAAATAGTAGAGCAAAGCAATTACACACTTTCCTTTTTCATTACAGTAGAAGACAAATGACCTCAATGCCCGTGGTTAAATTTGCAATCCAACTGTTACCTGTTCAGGAATCAATTATAAATCATCAATGAATATGTCTCACTCAACAGCATAATTCACTATATACAACTAGAATTTATAATACTATGTATTGTATTCTTATTGATGATGTATCCATTTCAGAAAACCACAATATTACCTCTTCCCTAAATATATGTGGACTAAGTATTCTTTTAATTTTAGTCTGGATTCTAAGTTCAGATCTGGTTGAAAGGAGCAAATGAATATCAAAGAATTAATTAACAGTGTTTTTGAATAATTTGAAGTTTATTTACAAGAAGATAAATATACAAGATAAAGGTGGAAATAAAGAGCATTTTTAACAGAGTATTGATTTTCTAAAATTAATGGTTATAATGGGAAAGTTGGTATGCCATGCTGCAAACAGATGAAAGATCATGAATGTTAAAGCAAAACTGGGATTCTGAAGTGAACTGTGAAATAAATCACGTATCTTCGATTACGAAAAGAACAGAACATATTTTCTGCACATATTACTTCTTAGTCCATGACTGAAAATATATTCTTATTGGATCCCTAAAAGTTAACTTTCCATAAGAATGAACAAAATGATTTTAAAACCTGAGAGACAAGGTTGAAATTGGACTCTTGCTTGACCTCATATTTCAGGAACACACTAGTGTTCTTTGAATTATCGACCATATGATCCAACCTGCTATGACTGGCTTTATATTATAATTTTTCGAGTTAAATTTTTGTATAATTTAATTTCACAGATGGTATACAAAACATCAGGATACTACGTTTCTCAGTACCAAAAGTACTTTTTTTTTCTTTCTGAATCTACATTTGGCACCAAACCTTTCCAAACAAACCAAGGTGATTGAGAAAACTAATTGGATATTTCCCTTTTTTGCCAGATCTCATCACTGGGTACTTTTTCCTCACTTTCTGTCTGTTGATAACTCTCCCTTGGGTCCTGATCCAGCAGTGCAGTTAAGCACATGGATAGCTTTAAGCATATGAGTATGTCCTATTGAATTAAGTGGGATCGCTCATGCTTAAAGTTAGACACGCTCAGGTGATTTGCAGGATTGAAATTTTATTGTTATAGCTGAATCTAGACTTGAGTCAGAACCACTAAAGTAAATGGGAACTTTGATATTGACTTTAGTGGGCATAGGATTGAGTCATTAGAATGCAAGCCTTTTAAGGCCAGGCCTATGTATGGAGATTGGTCTAAATCTATGTAAATAAAGGGTGACTAATTCCTATTTGTTTCCATAATTCAGACTTTTAAAATATTTTTTCTTATTTTTATTTAAGGCATTTTTTTCAGACGAATACCTGAATCTAGGTACTTGAATCCATATTTAGGCACGTAGGGAGGTAGCTCAAGTTTCTTAACAGATGCACAAGCACAGAGGCCATTGACTTACATACAAGTTCTGCATATTTGACTTCAGTGGAAAACACAGTTACTTAGGCACTTAAATATGTACGTAGGTGCCTCACTTTAGGCATGCGGTTTTGAAAATGGCATCCTTTCTGGTTTCCTTAATGTTACATGCAAAAGCAGTCTTCGGTGTTGTGAGCTCGGCCACAACAATCAAATTCTTATTTCACAGTTTCCCAACTGCACACATTATATAGAATCTATTAAGACATCTATAACAAAAAAATTTTAATGTCTCGTGCATGGTATGTATTACAGCATTTTCAAGAAAGTTTGTTTTGTTGTGTATATTTGAGATTAATATTTGTTGCTTCTCATTTGTCTTCTTTTGCAGTAAAAATTTAGAAGCAGTAAATTTCCCATAGCTGGGATCTGTCTAGTGAACAAAATTGCACATCAGAGAGAACTACCACTGTAAATGACCCTAATCAGTAATATCAGCAGAGAAACCAGAGATTGAAGGAGCACTGAACTCTTCCTCCTAGAGAAGACAGCAGAGAAGTCAGAGACTGAAGGGGCACTGAACTCCTCCTTCTAGAGATGAGAGATGGAGAAACAGAGAAATTAATAGCCAAATCCTTAACCCCTTACCTGTATGGGGAGTCTGCAACAGTCTGACTGATACCTAGGATAGTCAGGTTAGTGGTTAAGGGGATATGGAGTGGCTCTGTAGCAGTTTGACAGAGCTGTACAATAGGTTGGGGACTGGGGATCCCTCTTGTGTTTGTGATTGGATCAACAGAGACTACTGCTACCTTAATCAGGGGATTGGGACATCTGGGGTAAACTATTATTCATGGATAAGGTGAGCGGTAGTCTGGCCCAAATATATCTGTCATCTTGGCTGAGAACTTCATTTATGTTTTCCCAATATTGTTAATCCCTAACAATAAAAAGTCAGGAATCAGCCCAACAAATCACGATTTCTTCTTTTTTTTTTTTAATGAAAGCTGAGACTTTCAGCTATTCATATAATTCTAGGTGGTGAAGCTTTAGGAAGAGGACCAAATATGAGAATTGTGATAAAATCATGCAAATTAGCAAAGCTACTTTTCAGCTTCTTTGCTGTCTCCAGAATTCTCTTTCTTGTCACAGCAGATCACCCTTTTTCAATAATGAAGCTCTGCAGCAGTTTTATATTAGCTGTTTATTATAATTTTAAAAGTTTGTGTTCTATTCTTAATAGCGTTGATTTTCTAGGCTATGAATTCTCCCCCCCGCCCCCGCACATACATACACTTTATGCACAGGTAAACCATATCATGCCCATTTCCTGTTATTTAAAGCCCTTTTAATTGCTCATTTTCAACACTGTCTTATGCTTGGAACTTTGACCCACTGTGAAATTTCTACCTGTATTTCAGAATATTTGTTATAGTTCTGACAATTTTGGCTAAATGGCAAATATATTTTAAAGGGTTAATGTGCATAATTCTATCCAATAAATGTGTCCGAGGACATGGAGTTTAATGTCAAAAATCAAGAAAGTTAAGATTGATCACTTTGGAGACTGAGGCCCAGATCTTCAAAGATATTTACATGCCTAACTCCCATTGGAATGAAGGGAGTTAGGTGCCTATATATTGCTAACAATCTGAGCCTGAAAGCCTCCCTATCCAAATATACAGGTGCAGTTGAGGGAGCATTGTAGGCTCCTACACCCAACACCATTAATGCATAGCACCTAAGTGCAGATCCTCAAAGGTAGGGAGCTTAACTCTCAGTCAATGGGAATTTAGGCTCCAAAATACCTTTGAGGATCTGAGCACTAAACCCTAAGTTCCAAAACTAAGAGGATAGTTCCAGGTCCATGTTCAATATTCAAATCATTTAAAAAAAATAGATGTGATGGCAAGAAAACCAGAAGTTTAGAAAGGATGCGAACAAAAATGTTAACTCCAAGATTGCCAAAAATATTGGAATTCTTGACTCTAGAGGGGAGGGATAGCTCAGTGGTTTGAGCATTGGCTTACTATATCCAGGGTTGTGAGTTCAGCCCTTGAGGGGACCCTTAGGGAGCTGGGGCAAAATTAGTACTTGGTCCTGCTAGTGAAGGCAGGGGGCTGGACTCAATGACCTTTCAGTTCTATGAGATTGATATATCTCCATGTATTATTTTGTATTAGATAGTAAACAAACACAAAGTCTGGATCTCTCGCTAATTAAAATCCAGGTATGATGGGGTGTTTCTTGCAGAGAAAGAATTAACTGGAGACAGAGAGTAATTAGTATACCTAGATGATAGGCCAGACCCAGATTAGGATTAGTCCCAGTTGGGGAGGAACTGGCTTAGTGAATTAAGGATGAGTTCCAGCTGACAGAAGTGGAGTGACTAATAGAGGAAGCACTTCAGGGGAGTACAAGGAAGCTAGAAGGCATGGGATCTTCTTCTGAGATGAGAATTTTGTCAAAGAGATAGGAGAGACACTGAAAAAAGAAAAGTATGATGTAAGCTCCTCTTTGAGCCTTGATAAAAGCACCAGCTACCAGGAAGACAGCACTGGGATGGAGATACCCCCCACCCACGCCCTTGGGAAGAAGTAGACAAGAAGCTGGACTTCCAAGGAGAAAGCTCTGGGAGGCATTGCTCTGTACAAGAGCAGGAAAGAACTCTGCAGAGTATGGGAAGGGGTGAAGAACTTGCAGAGTAGTGAGCCCTAGAAACAGCAGTGGGAGAAGGGCCTAGAGATGTACTGAATTAGGAAATGGTGTGGGGAAGCAGCAAGGAGTTTTAGGGAGGAGACCTTAGGAGCTTGTTTATAGGGTTCCTAAGCTCAAATTCAGACTAAAGGGGAGGCTGGAGTTTACCTATTGGCCACTAACGAAGGGTGTGTGAAAGTCCCTGATACAATGGGCTTAAGGACTATTGAGTCCAGAATTGGGCTTAAGACCTGGCATGAGCCTGTTACTTTGGAAGTGGTATTGGAGTGGAAGGACTATTAGTGATCTGGACAAAGGTCTAAGTCATGAGATGAAGCTGACCACTGGGTCTGGAGCAGCTGATAGAAGGGGGCTCCATGGGAGGATAACCTGCTACAGCAGGTCTAGCATGCCAGCTGGTGAGTCAGTTTTTTTCTCAACAAAGAAACCAAGTTTGTGGCCCATAAGAATGCTCAATTACAAAACTTTCTTTTTACTATGGATCAGTAGCAAGATGACTATTGTATGAATTTAAAGTGAAGGCTCCCAATTTCACCATTGGCATGAGTGGATTCAACTCCATTGTATTCAGCAGGGTTATATTGGCTTACACATGTAGTGAATTTGGCCTCCAAGGTATATTACATGAAATTCTGGAATTTTTTTATGACCTACTTGTTAAATGTTATGATTGGCTTTATTGATAAGTTCCTAGAATTAATGATGAAAATAAATAGATATTAATAGACTTGAAATACTAACTGGTTTTTGTTAGCCTGTCAATACTTGTCAGAGCTACTGTTTAGAGCGATATCCAAAAGGAGAAAGAATTAGCTGAAGGATGTAGAAACCTGACTTCCAAGTAGAGATGGAATTCATTCTACTGTTCTTTCTTTCTCTTTGTTCTTTTTCTCTTTCTAGAGGTCTCTGTGCTTTAATGTTTATTGCTGTGGCTCTGGTAAATGGTTGGTGTAGACAGGAGGGCTCACTCTAATTAAAATGTGAAGAGACTGAAAATAAAAATGTAATCTTTCTTACCTAGCAAAAAGAACTGAGGTCTTAACCTCAAAATAAACTTTATTCATGTTAAGTTAAAGTCATAACATACTCCAGCATTTTATCTATGCAAAATACAGCCTGTTTGAATAATACATTGAAACTATAGGCATCTTTATGTTGTTCCCTGGGGCACTGATACAAGTAAGTGCTCTATTTCCTTTGTTCCACCCACCAGCCTTGTGCCTTAACTGTTCTATCTGCAAGAGAGTCTTAGAAGAGTTAGCCCTTGATTTAACCTGCATTGAAGTCAATGCGCATTCTTTTAGGGGAGAAGTTAAGTCTGCATAGAGCAGTGTGAATGTCCTGTTATTGCCATCTGTTTACCAGGTAGAATGCTTCATGTGCCACCATATGTCTAGCTCAGATTTATACTCTAAACCCTGTTCAACTGCCAACCACATGATGTTCAGATGGAGAAGCTTACCCACGCATGACAATTTTGGCTAAATGGCAAATATATTTTAAAGGGCTAATGTGCATAATTCTATCCAATAAATGTGTCTGAGGACATGGAGTTTATTTAATGTCAAAGGTCAAGAAAGTTATGATTGATCGCTTTGGAGACTGAGGCCCAGATCTTCAAAGATATTTATGTGCCTAACTCCCATTGGAATGAAGGGAGTTAGGTGCCTATATATTGCTGACAATCTAAGCCTGAAAGCCTCCCTATCCCTTTCTCTTTCTGACATTTTTTGAGAGGATGAGACTTTGCCTCCCTTTTGGGGACCCTTTAAACATCTATGCACTGCAGAAATAAGTATTCACTATTTATTTACCAAGAAAAATGATATTAGACTAGTTTGGTCTCGTCTATACTTATACTTAAGTTTTGCTATATGAACTGTGCTGTCATAGTTAAAGTGGCAAAAAGCCTTGGTGCCAACACAATTGTATCAGGACAACTAGGGATTTGACTGGCATAACTGCATTGGTAAATACCTAACTGACACAGTTATGCAAGTAAAGCTTTTTATGTGTAGGTGTAGACTTGGCCTTTACTCCCGTAAATTAATATTCAGTTTTATGTTTGGAGCCATAAGCAGTTCTTAACTGTACGCTGGGATATCTCTAAAGACTACTCTCTTGTAATATACAGCTTTCAACTTTAAATCAGCCACTCTGCAGTCCATTGGCAAGCCACTTAAAGTGTATAGAAAAATAGTACCATATTTGTTTATTTAGAAATTATTCTGTTCACATTCATCTTCAAACTGGAATGTAAATATGATGGCACTCTGAGTTCTCTAGTTTATATGTTTGAATAGACTTTGCAGCATCAGATTCAACATAGAAAGGTACTAAACAATAAAAATATGTCTCAGCTACACTGGGCTTCTGGTGCTGCACAAGACTTTACCGCTGTAACTTTTCTGAGGTTGTCCTAAACTAGGCATGTGTATCATAGTAAATAAAACTACCTGAATCATTTGTGTTTATTAACTAGCATTTCAAGCTCTTCCTGCTTATTCTCTGTACTTCTCTCATTAGTCTAACATCTGACATGATTTTCCCCTGTGTTCTCTCTGGTCTCTCCCTTATCCCTGCTATAACACCCTCTGCTCCTCCCGCCCCAGATTCCAATCCTTCTTCCAGATCTCCATGTTTTTGTCTTACCATGCAGATGGAGGTCCCAGCCCAGTGAAGGCAGTCCATGGGGAGCTCAGCTGTAGTGCCTGAGCATAAGTGGCTCCCAGGGTGGGAACGGAGTATGTTAATGGCACCTTGCCTCAGTCCTTCTGCTTTTCTATACTCTCACTCCAGCTGCTCCTGCCTCTCCAGGGTCCTGCTCCCCATTTTTCCCTACATCCTAACTTCCATGTTTTAGCCTTATTGCCCCCATGTCCTAGCCTGTTTCCCACCTGGGGTCCTATCCTCCCATCCATCTCTCACCTCAAATGCACCCTGTCCTCCTGCCCAGGGGTCTGTTCCATTTCCCCAATTCTCCTACCCCCTAGGGTCCTAACCTCCCAGTGCTATCAACCCTTATGTATTGTCTTACCCATCTATCCCCTGTGTCCTGATCTCCCTTTTGGTCCTGGCTCCCATTCCTACCCTGTGTGCAGACTGTCCCCAGTATTACCCCCCTACACACACACACACACTGTTCCACTTATGTATTGCATGCCCCCAGCCTCATGTGGAGGATGCCCTCTGGCCTGGTGCATCTCCCACTGCACTCTAGGATGCCCTTCAGATTGACACCAAGATGATGTTCCTTAGGAGAGTTTAGCAGGAGTGGGGACCCACACCAGGAGTCCCAGCACTTGGTGCTCTTAAGGATAGATTTCCCCCAATGGGGATCTGGGCACGGCTGCTGGCTCCTCAAGGAGTGGGACCCCCAGTGGGGTCCTTCTAGGGAAGTCTGTTTATGTAGGAACACGAGGCCTCTCAGCCCCCACTCCAGGTCAGTACACCTTTTTTTGAAGGGAACAATCAGGAAGTCATGGGGGGGCGGGCAATCCTGTCTGCATGGGCCATCTGCTTTGAAATGTGGATTCCATTCCCAAGAAGTCCCTTAGTTCCCATACTCTATACCAGATCCAGGGCACGAGGAGATTAGTCACCTACCTACCCAGGCTAGGGGGTTATCTAGGTTTAGCGCCACAGTTTGACCTAGTTTATGTGGACCAGGCTATAGGGAGATCTCCATCTTGCATATCTGCTGAGGACTTTGACCCCAGGACCACACCAAAAGTCTTACAGACCCAGTGTCTATGTTAAGGAATTGTTAATGCATGCTGGGTGCACGTTGTGTAAAGGGAGTGAGGAGGGACCCACTGAGTGGGAAATTGTTTTGATCAACTTCGGCGGTAGTGGGAAGGAAATTGGTTGAGCAGAAGAATCAGCCGGGTGCAGCATAAAAAGCCTACTGTCTCTCACACGTATAAATGGAATAGCTATATGCTCTTCCCCCTACCTGGGATGTTTTTACTGCATTGGGAAGGAAAAAATCTCCCTCCCTCTCCCAACTCTGGGACTAGGATAGGATAAAATTTTGGTAGGTCTTGTGGACATCATGCCAGTCCCCTTTTGGGGGTTGGGAAGGAATTTTTTCCCTAACTACCTGAGCAGGGGGTGGGTGGGTGCAGCATGTATTTGTTTGTTTACTTTTCCTCTCAGCAGCCCAGGGACTTGGTGGGTAGGTTAGGTTGTAAAATTTATAATATTCCAATTTGGCAGGTGCCCAGTGTGGGTACTCATTCAAGAACAGGTCCAGCTCCTTGATAAACCAGAACTGGAAGTGAGATTACGAGAAAGCATCTGCTAGAGGAACAGGGTTGTGGCTCATGAAGCCTGGCACAGCAAAGATACATTGCCCTCTTCCTCACCTGCTTAACCCTCATAGAAGGGGAGGGTGATGTAGTCCCAACAATGGTTCTGGGAAAAGGTAAGTAGGTGGACAGCTGACAGCAGCCCTCCACCAGATGGTATGGACTACAAAGGAAAGATGAGCTGCACTGGATGAGTTACTGCTGTCTAGTTTCCAGAAGTTACTTAATAGCATTGCAGACTAGTGAAACTGTATTCCTGGATTCTTGTCTTTCTTCCAGCAAGGTCCAGGACAAAGATTCCAATGATGATGCACAAGGAGGAATAGAATTCTGGTCAATCAATTTTAGATCAGTTGGTTTTGTAGTGCTGACAGGATTAAAAAGCAGTAAGTGTCTCCTAGTCAGTAAAATTAGAAAATTTGACTCTTAATACAGTCATGAGAGAGTTATTTTGAGTGAGGTGCCAGTTCTACAGTCACTTTTGAAGGAAATCACACAATTTATGCTTCACATCATCCCTTAATAGGTAAGTGGCATAAACAACCTGTCATAAACATACAGCTAAGGGTAGCATCCCTCCTTACCCTGTAAAGGGTTAATCCCTCCTTTACCAGTAAAGGGTTAAGAAGCTCAGATAACCTGGTTGGCACCTGACCAAAAGGACCAATAAGAGGAGAAGATACTTTCAGGTCTGTGGGGGAAGGTTTTTGTTTTGTGTTCCTTTGTGTTCTCTCCAGATCAGCGAGGACCCAGGGCAGGTAAAGTACATCTCCCTAAGCCATATCTGAACTATTACAGAAATAGTAAGTAATAACAAATGTGTTAGATTATATTTTGTTCTAGCTTGTGAATTTTCCCTGTGCTAAGAGGGAGGTTTATCCCTGTTTTTTGTAACTTTAAAATTTTGCCTAGAGGGGAACCCTCTGTGTTTTGAATCTGATTACCTTGTAAATTACCTTCCATCCTGATTTTACAGAGGTGTTTTTTTTACTTTTCTTTATAATAAAGTTCTGTTTTTTTTAAGAATCTGATTGAGGCTTTTAGTGTCCTAAAAACCCAAGGGTCTGGTCTGTGCTCATCTTAGTTACTCTCAAGCCTTCCCAGGAAAGGGGGGGGAAGGGGCTTGGGGAGATATTTTTGGGAAATAGGAACTCCAAATGGTCCTTTTCCTGAATCTTTGTCTAACTCACTTGGTGGCAGCAGCAATACCATCCAAGGGCAAGGAAGAATTTGTGCCGTGGAAGTTTTAACCTAAGCTGGTAGAAATAAGTTTAGGGGGTCTTTCATGTGAGTCCCCACATCTGTACCCTAGAGTTCAGAGTAGGGAAGAAACTCTGACAGACCCTTGAGAAATCTTCTGCACTAGCATGAATTTCATGACCTGTATGCAGTAAACAATAAGATGACAGGATTGTGGAAGATAAATCATGGAAAGTATGGTAACACACCCCCACAGAAGCTACATTTAGACAGACCTTCCAGGCTGCTCTCAATAAGGATCCTTTCTCATTGCTGTAAATGTGTAGTCAAACTGTGAAACTGAGTTATATCCTAATGCCAAATGCTGCCAAAGGAACTCAGCATTTCTGGAAGTTAGTCAAATGCACACTAGCAATAACCTGCCACTGCAGCCTCAGTGTACCCAATATAATACATTAATATGGCTTAGGGTGTATTCCAAAAGTTTTTACAACTGGCTGTAAGGCTAACGAATCTGTGTTGTGAAGATATAGATCTGGAAGGAAAGAGAAAGCAGAAAGCCAAGTAAAATGAGTCCAGTGTAATGAGATATTACAAATCTGCAATTGGACAACAGGACTAGCAAGAGAACAAGCTCATTGAGGTTACAATGAAGAAAAGGGAACATCTTTATTCTTTTACAACTGTGAAATTAAAGTTGGTTTCTGGAGGGAGATTGGGTATCTTTGGTGCAGCCAAACAGCTAATAGTAATTACATTGTGTTCATCTTTGGTATGGGCAATAGTTCACACATCCAAGCTCTTGGAAGTACTTAATGGGGAACAATTCATAAAGCCTGCAGTAACAAAATCACAGGAAACTAATGAGAACAAACCAGTAATAAGTTAAATTGAAATGATGTGTGGGAGTGGGGAGGAAAGAAAGGTACAACTAAGAAAAATATAAAAAGCACCATGGTATTTGCATTGCCTTCATTCCCAGTTTGGCCTATCTATCAGGCTACAGATGTTGCAGAATGATGGCAGCAATAGATAAGCAGATTCAGAAGTATGTTGGATATATTCAAAATTTAACATGACAAGTCTGTGTTCAACAGTACTATATGGGCAATGATGTAAAAGACATCTGATTCACTGCCAAGCATCAAAATGTGGCAGAGATAAAGATGCATTTGAAAATGCCCTGTATGTTCTGGCTGACCATTTCTCTCCAGAAAAGAATATGGCTTATGAAACAGTAATCTTCAGGTAAGTGAGCCAAGAAGCAGGAGAAACACTGAGAAGCTTTTCTCTTGGCTTATACCAGTTGGTAAGCACACAGGAATATGTTGCATTGGACCTTCAGATCTAATGCAAATTGTGCATTATTAATGAGACTCTGGACAGGTTCTTAGTGAACCAGAGTTCATGCCAGACATATTTTGGACAGTAGATGAGCTATGGTAATGGAAGAGTTACAGGCTCAGAGCACCCTGGGGGCAGTAGGATGAGGGGTAATTTAAAATTTGTGTGTGTGCCAAAGGTAAATAAGGTCTGTCAAGGTATTTTTCCCCCAGTTTGAACTTTAGCATCCAAAAGTGGGGACCTGCATGGACAAACTTAACACCTCTGCCCTCGGGCTGCCTTCCGAGCATGCAGAAAGGAGAGAAAAAAAAAACTCACTGGCTTTGGTTCTTAAAAACAATCCCCTCTAGCCTGCTTTCAAGCAGCCAGAAAGAAGAGAAAAAAAGCTCACTGGCTTTGGTTTTTAAATCCCAATTCTCTCAGCCTGCTTTCAAGCAGCCAGAATGGAGAGAACAAAAAAAACTCACTGGCTTTTGGTCCTAGAAATCCCATCTCTGCCACCATGTCAAGGTATTTTTCCCTCAGTTTGAACTTTAGCATCCAAAAGTGGGGACCTGCATGGATGCTTCTAAGCTTAATTCCTAAGCTTAGATCTGATAGCGCCGCCACCAGCCAAAATATAATGTTTGGCACACTTTCTGTTTCCCCAACACCTTCCCTGGGGAACCCAAGACTCAAACCTTTTCGGTCTTAAAACCAGGAGAAATAAACCATCCCCCCTCCTTTCCCGCTCCCAGACTTTCCCCTCCCTGGGCTACTCTGAGAGGCTCCACTGATCCAAACTCCTTGGATCTTAAAACAGAGAGGAATCAACCTCCCCCCCGCCTCCTTTCCCCCGACCAATCCCTGGTGAGTTCAGACTCAGTCCTCTTGGGTCTTAAACAAGGGGGGGGGGAAATTAATCAGGTTATTAAAAAAGAAAGCTTTAATTAAAGAAAGAAAAAAGTGAAACTTAGCTCTGTAAAATTAGGATGGAAAATGTTTACAGGGTAGTCAGATTTATATAGCCTAGAGGGACTCCCTCCCCCCAGCCTGATATTCCAAGTTACAGCAAACAGAGGTAAAACTCCTTCCAGGAAAATACACATTTGCAAGTTAAGAAAACAAACATAAGACTAATCAACCTTTTCTAGCTAGTACTTACTATTTTGAACACGAGAGACTGTTTCAGAAAGATTGGAGAAACCTGGGTTGCGCTTCTGGTCCCTCTTAGCCCCAAGAGCGAACAACGAACAAAACAAACAGCACAAACAAAAACTTCCCTCCACCAAGATTTGAAAGTATCTTGTCCCCTGATTGGTCCTCTGGTCAGGTGTCAGCCAGGTTTACTGAGCTTCTTAAGCCTTTACAGGTAAAAGAGACATTAACCCTTAACTATCTGTTTATGACAAGATCAGTCCCAAGAAGTATGACTCAGTTTCAAAACACTTGCAGAATTTGAGATGGATCATACCTTTACCCAAAGCATACTCAGTTTGCCAAACATTTGTAAAAGAGCTGAAAATGTGCAAGAAAAAATGTTATGTCATCTATCCCAAATGATAAAATTCAAACACAAGTCAGGAAAATTGAGAGCCACCTACTATGGACAGTGCAGACATACAGGCAATGTGATAAAACTCCTAATTAGGCCAGGGGCATGAGAGAAGTCAATGCTGAGCTGAACACATTCATATGATGCTAGGACAGCTTATATCCTGATTGATCTACAGTGATCTGAAAGTAGAAGAAGGGGAGAGATCTGTCAAGGAAAAACAGCAGTGTTGTTGGATACACTTTTGTAAAAGAATAGACAAAAAAAAGCTATGCTGTGAAGAAAAAACTAGAAGCGAAGCAAAGCAAAGAAGCTGGAAGGTGCTGCAAATTCAGCATACTATTGCCTGAAGTCTTGAAAATATTATATTTGAAAAAGAAGTATAGAAGGTGAAGGAACAAATTGATGGAGTTAAAAAAGGGAAAGAGGGAAAAAGTTGTTGAATCAGAGTGCAAGTGAAGATGCAGTGGCAAAAATAGGCAAAAGAGAAAAAATAAAACTTGCTGGAGGAAGTCTGGACATGACAGTTCATTAGAAAAAAACAGAACCAAGATGAAAAGGCTGGATTTTTGAAGAACACCAGGAAAAAAAAATAAGCAAGTTCTTTTAAGGAAGTTGTACAAAACTGAAAGTACTTAGGAATATTGTTATTGGTAAACTGATATCAAATTGTAGCAGTCCATTAGAAACTTTTTAATAAACAGGCCTTAACACCATTTTAGAAAAGTGGACCAAGTAGTGTTTTGAATGTGACCAAAACAAGAAGATGAAGGCTAGTAAAGGGACTACAGGACTGGAACAGTAACAAATGTTTTGAATGCAAATTTTGAGAACTATAGCATTTTATTTAACACAACAAAGTTAAAAGGGCATTATTAAAGTTGCAAGGTCCAGCACTCAAAAATAGGTAATGCCATTATTAAGACTGCCTATGCATCTATAATTCATATCCCTTGTGTGTATGCATCATTATATAGTCTCTAGTTACATAATATCCTTTTTTGTTCTTCTTTCCCTCCTCATAGGACCCCAGCCTCATTGATACTGTAGTTACTGAACAAGCAGCTATACAATAATTTGCGTTCTCCTCATTGTTCAATGAGTTCAGGCCTTATTTACTCCACATTATTCAAACACCACTCTAAAGACAGAATTATTAATTTCCCCACAGTCTTTTCTATGGTGTCTATCTCTGTAGTATTTGAGTACTTCACAAATATTAATGAATTCATCTTCACAACACCTTGGTGAGGTTAGTGGGTGGTATTATCTCCATTTTACAGATGAGGTATGGAAGCAAAGTAATTTAATGCAAAAAGTAACCGCCAATTTTGGGTGCCCAATTCAGAATGCCTGATACCAGACTTTTCCCAGTACTTTTTAGGTTCAAAGTTCAGATCCCTATTCACTTCAACACTAGCTATGAGTGCTCACACTGTAATTTCCTAGTTTTACAAAAAAATAGAAAAAAACAAAAACAAAAATAGAAATGTATCGTCTTTGAACATCCAGAACTCGTCAGAAGGGTTGGAACCTTCAGATCCACTGAGCAGACCTTTATCACTTGAGCTAATGCAGTAACTGATAGCAAGAGTAGGTTGGCATCGTCTATGTGGAGAAATACTAGGAGGACAGGTGGGGGATGGACATAGGCCCTTACTCTATGGGTGCTCAGGGGCTGGAGCACCCATGAAGAAAAAATGGTGGGTGCCGAGCATCCACCGGCAGCCTCCCTATTAGAACCTCCCCTTCCCCCCAGCACCTCCTACCCACCAGTGGGCCCCACGGATCAGTGCCTCCCACTCTTTCCCTGTGCCTTCTGCCTACTACAAACAACTGTTTCATGGCACGCAGGAAGTTGGGATGGAGGAGCAAGGATGCAGCACACTCAGGGGAGGGGACAGAACGGGGTGGGGTGGGGTGAGATGTGGTGGGGTGGGGTTAGGGCCTTGGGGGGAACAGAGGAGTGGGGGCGTAGCCTGAGGCATAGCCAGGGGTCGAGCATCCCTGGGAATTATGAAAAGTCGGCACCTGTGTGGATAGAACATTTTTCCCATGAGTTTCACAGATATTGGCTGACAGCAGAAGAATTCCCATTTCCTTCCAAGAGTTACCACTTTGTCTTTACCTATTTCTGTCCCATTCCTGTCTCTTCCATACCTGCAAACTCCTCATCTCAGTCCACTCTCCTCAGCCTCCCATTCCCAGTCCCCATTCCTCAGGCTTCTCATCCCAGTCTTTTTTGCCAAGTCATAATTTCTCCCCTCCATACTCCCCATTCCAGTTTGTTTCCTCTTACCCTCTCCCAGTATCCTGGCCCAGGCATTCCATTTTCTTCCTGCCCTTCCCCCCGCCAGCTCCTTGTCTTATTGCCCAACCAGTTCCAGTTCTTTCCTCTTGTCTCTTCAACCAATTTGTCTCTCCCCTACCCTAGCTTCCATGGTTCATGCCTGACCAGGTTTTCCATCCACACTGGATCCCAATTCCAATGTTCCTTCCTGAGACTCTCATCCAAAATCAGCATTACCTCCCCCCAGTCCCACTCCACTCCAGCTCCATGTCACATTCTCTTTGCCCAACTTCCTGTTCCAGATCAACCCCTGCACCCAGCTCTAGTCAGATCTGTCTTCCTTCACCCCTGTAATTTTCAGTCCCAGTCTTCTTATCCAATTGGTTTCTGGCTCTCCTCCCTCTGGCTCATCCAGTGTCAGTTTCATTCCCACCCTCACCTACTAACTGCTAGCCCTCTCTTACATTCCTCCCCTGACTCCTCCAGATCCCAATCTTGTTCCCTGCACCCAGTCCTAGTCTCCTTGTCCAGCCAGTCACAGTCCCCAGCTACGACTCCCTGTCGCCTTTACTTCCCAGTCTCTCTCTCCTTCCCTGCTAGCTTCCAGTCCCATTTTCTATCCCTTCCCTCCTGAGGTCCTTGTTCCAATCTACCAACCTTGTTTATAATTCACACTTGATGGTTTGTAAGGTGTTGGAGGAGGAATGTATTGTCTCTTTAATGCCAGGCAAATTAGTGACTCAGGGACTCTGTGGTGCCAATTGTCAGAAGGGTTCCCTAGGTTTTACAGAGATCTCCTGGGTTTGATTGCTGCATAATAGTTCACTAAAGGAAAGAAGAACCACCTGAGGAACTACAGGCCAGTCAGCCTCACCTCAGTCCCTGGAAAAATCATGGAGTAGGTCCTCAAGGAAACCATTTTGAAGCACTTGCAGGAGAGGAAGGTGATCAGGAACAGTCAGCATGAATTCACCAAGGGTAAGTCATGCCTGACCAACTTGATTGCTTTCTAAGGTGAAATAACTGGCTATGTGGATATGGGGAAAGCAGTGGATATGTTAGATCTTGACTTTAGCAAAGCTTTTGATACAGTCTCCCACAGTATTCTTGCCAGCAAATTAAAAAAGTATGGATTGGATGAATGGACTATTAGGTGGATAGAAACTTGGCTAGATTGTCGGGCTCATTGTGTAGTGAGCAATGTCTTGATGTCTAGCTGGCAGCCGATATCAAGTGGTGTGTCCCAGGGGTCGGTCCTGGGGCCGGTTTTGTTCAACATCGTTATTAATGATCTGGATGATGGGATGAATTGCACCCTCAGCAAGTTTACAGATGACACTAATCTGAGGGGAGAGGTAGATATGCTGGAAGGTAGGGGTAGGGTGCAAAGTGACCTAGACAAATTGGAGGATTAGGCCAAGAGAAATCTGATGGTGTTCAACAAGGACAAGTGCAGAGTTCTGCACTTAGGACGGAAGAATCCCAGGCACCACTACAGGTTGGGGACCAACTGGCTAAGCAGAAGTTCCTCAGAAAAGGACCTGGGTATTACAGTGGATGAGAAGCTGGATATGAGTCAGCAGTGTGCCCTTGTTGCCAAGAAGGCTAAAGGCATATTGTACTGCATTAGTAGGAGCACTGCCAGCAGATAGAGGGAAGTGATTAGGAGGGTGGTGAAGCACTGCAATGGGTTACCTGGGGAGGTGATGGAATCTCAATCCTTAAAAGTTTTTAAGGCCCAGCTTGACAAAGCCCTGACTGGGATGATTTAGTTGGTGTTGGTCTTGCTTTGAGTAGGAGGTTGGGCTAGATCAGTGGTTTTCAAACTAGGATCGCCAAGGAAAGCCCCTAGCGGGCCGGGCCGGTTTGTTTACCTGCCGTGTCCACAGGTTTTGGCTGATTGTAGCTCCCACTGGCCACACTTCACCGCTCCAGGCCAATGGGGACTACAGGAAGAGTGGCCAGCACGTCCCTCAGCCCGCACCACTTCCTGCAACCCCCATCTGCTTGGAGTGGCTAACCATGGCCAACGGAAGCTGCGATCAGCTGAACCTGTGGATGCAGCAGGTAAACAAACCTGCCCGGCTTGCCAGGGGCTTTCCCTGAACAAGCGGAGGCCCTAGTTTGAGAACCACTGGACTAGATGATCTCCTGAGGTCTCTTCCAACCCTAATCTTCTATGATTCTATTATATGAGTTCTGAAACTGGCAATTATAATCATTGAAACATTATGTAGGGCTGTTTAAGAAGGTATGTATCTCTAATTTAAAAAAAAAATGTTCTTAAGGTCTTGGAGTTGAGGCCAGTCACCAGAAGTTGACATACCTCAGAAATGTTCCTATCAGGCCCTGACATTTATTTCCTTGTCTGACCATTTGTGTATTGCAGAGATCGGCAACCTTTGGCATGCAGCCCGTCAGGGAAATCCTCTGGCAGGATGGAAAGGTTTGTTTACCACAGTGTCTGCAGTTTAGGCTGATTGCAGCTCCCTCTGGCTGTGGTTTGCCATTCCAGGCCAATGGGACTTGTGGGAAGTGGCGTAGGCCAAGGAATGTGCTGGCCGCCACTTCCCACAGCCCCCATTGGCCTGGAACGGCGAACCGCAGCCAATGGAGCTGCGATCGACCGAAACTGCAGATATTTCGGTAAACAAACCTTCCCGTCCCACCAGCAGATTTCCCTGATGGGCCACGTGCCAAAAGTTGCTGATCCCTGGTGTATTGTATGCCTATCTGCATACACAGCAAGATGTAAATTGAGAGAATGTATGAAATCTACAGGAAGAAACAAACTGCAGGGAGTATCCTGTTATGAATAAATACAAAGGATTGGTCTGGTATATGTTGGAGTTCAGAGACACTGAATCCTTCACTTAGGAGATAAACAGACACTGTCCTTATCTCATGAAAGAATGCTCACAACCAGTCTGGCTGTAAAGCTCTGAATGGATTTTGGGTGAGCAACACTTTATTAAATGTGAGCGTTTTATTAATTAAGTCTAGACTCTACAATGCTTTTAATGATTTTTATATGTAACCATTTGTTTCCAATATGTCTACTCACTACTACTTGAATCTCTACACTTTGTTAAATAAGCATAGACTTAATGTCACAATAAATATATCTAAGTGCTGTGTGTTAAGCAGACTGGTGATCTAAGGTGATGAATTCTGAGAAGGTCCAGCTGATCAGTGACTCCCGCTCCACAAGGGTGCTTAGAGGGCTCAAGGGTTGAGTGTGCCAATCACTAATGTGTAGAATGATAGCAAAGCCTGCGAGGCCTAGAGGGAAGTGCTTATGTTAGCAGGCTATTGGGGTGGCATAACTTGGGTGAGTACAGAGCCATGTAGGATATGCACTCAGATACATACTCACACTCTTCAGGTGTATCTTTACTGGCCTAAGCCATGTCTCACCATATACACTGCTATTTATACCTGTACTATGGTAGCTATGTGAGTGTTATACTACACTCTGCTGAAATAAATATGTTGTGTGGGCATATCCTTATAGTATGTAAGGTGATTTGGGCCACCTAATGCAGGAGCCGTCACTAGAGGACCCAACTGAGATCAGAGCCTCATTCTGCTAGGCACTATATCGATACCTAGTAAGAGACAGTTCTTGACCCATGGAGGTCTGACCTTTTTTAGCACTTTCATAATGAAAGACTCTGCATCTTCCACTCTCTGGAAACAGATAAAATCTCCCATATATCTCTGTCTCCAACATGCTCTCAGCTGAAAGGCTCCTGTTTTCAGCTCTGTGGTATAATGAGGACTGTGCTGGATTTACAAGCTACCACCTGAAGAGTAGGGGAGTTTCCTGCTTTTTCTTGCAGGCTAGAACAGAGCCCTATATCCCACTCAAGCCTAACAGGACCCAACAAAAAGTTTCTAGTTAGGTTGGGTCTGCAAATGACACAACCAGCTTGAGTTTGGGTCAGGTCAGCTCCAATCACCTCCTCCTGCCCCTGGAGTCACTGTTGTGGCGGCTGTGTGCTCCACTCCTACTGGCCACTGCCACCTTGCTGTGCTATGTGTCTGGTGTAGAGACAGTGTGATGACAAGCTGTGAAACCTCTCACTCTGCAGCTATCTGGCAGCTGGTGAGGATGGGGCATGCAGCTGCCTCTCACTCTGTAGCACGCAGCTACCATCAGGCCAATCCCACAGGTAGGAGGCATACAAAGGTGGATTTCAGGCACTTGTGGGGTGGAAGAGAAGCCCCCATCAAGCCAAGCCCCAACATCAGGTAGTGGCACTGACATGGGTTCAGGTCACATCTGAAAATGTCTAAACCCTCTTGGGCACAGGTCAGGTTTGGGTCCAGGTTGGGCTTTAAAATTAGAACTAAGCAGACCTCTAGGCTAGGGGGTATTGTAGCAAAATGTGCAATCAGACTTAATCTGAAAAGAGAGATTCTATAAAATGATGGGGTAAGTCGTGTCTCTCTGTCTTTGGGAGCAGTCTTCTCTGTCTCTTCCTGTTTTAGGATTCTTGTGTTGTTGGTCTGGATCTGGGTGTTCTAGTGGATCACAAATTGAATGAATCAACAATTTGAGGCAGTTTAAAAAATAGCAAGTATTGTTCTGGGCAGGGCCAGTTCTATATTTTTTGCCGCCCCAAGCACAGCAGTCAGGGAGCCTTTGGCGGCGTTTCTGTGGGAGGTTCGCCAGTCACGTGGATTTGGCAGCAGTTCTGCGGGTGATCTGCCGGTCCCATGCATTCAGCGTACCCGCCACTGAATTGCTGCAGAAGCCGCGGAACCGGTGGACCTCTCGCAGAAACACCACTGAAGGCTCCCTGACTGCTTCCCTTACAACAACAGGCACTCCACCACCACCCCCCAGCTTGCCGCCCCAAGCATGTGCTTGCTGCGCTGGTGCCTGGAGCTACCCCTGGTTCTGGGGAGTATTAACAGGAGTGTTGCACATAAGACAAGGGAGAGAATTGTTCCTCTACACAGTGGCGAGGCCTCAGCTGAAGTACTGTATCTGGCTCCAGACTTCAGGAACAATGTGGACAAATTGAAGAGATTCCAGAGGAGAACAACAAAATGACAGTTTGTCTGGCTGCTTGACGCCCTCATTCAATAATGCTAGTGAGTTTCTGTTGCATGGGAAAACAACATCTCCCTATGTAAAGAGCCAGACTCCTGATATTTAATATACTTCAACCATGATTTCCAGGTAACCATCCAAGTTGCAGCGAATGGTTAGAAACACTTGAACCATCTCTACAGATATAACATTACAGTAATTACCACCCTAATTTTCTGATACAAACATGAAGTGGAACTGTACAAGAATACAACAGAACAGCATGGAGTTAGCAAATGTATACAGGTGCTTCTACATAAAACACTGTATTTAAATATACTGAAAATATAAACTACAGCAATGGGTCAAATAAAAGGGATACTTTTGTCTTTGCATTTCTTTTTTACATCATGTTTGCCCATAAACATCCTCAACTTCCTGGTATTATCTGTTCTGAATAGTGCTATATGTATTGTTCATATCAAAGTGCAGAAGTGCTAATGCAGAAGTCTGCGTTTTAGTTCAATTTTCTGAGCACCAGCAAATTAATTTCAATTATTTTGTTTTGCTTCTATTTTTTGTTCTTTTTCTCTTTTGCTCATTTGATCAGGTTGCTGTTTGCAATATATTTAGAGTTG
Source organism: Chelonoidis abingdonii (assembly GCF_003597395.2). Lineage (NCBI taxonomy): Eukaryota > Metazoa > Chordata > Testudines > Testudinidae > Chelonoidis > Chelonoidis abingdonii. The sequence continues at coordinate 107,986,306 of NC_133773.1, forward strand.
TTGTCTGGTTTGAAACTATGTACTGGACACATGGTGAAAATTGTCCAGTATTTCTAGTGTCCTTGATTAGCTGATGTGATCATGAAGCTTGTCACAGCTGAAGCTATTTTCCCTTATTTTCTGAGAGAATGTGTTTCTATTTCACTTAATGTTTCTGCTCCATCTGGAAAAATGTTTTCTTCTAGTCATTTTTCTTACTCTATTCACTCTTCTATACCACTGTGATGTCTGAGAACCCATGTCAGTATGATACTTCCAGGGAGTGGCCTGCAATAGCATATTAATCATATTCTCTAATTACTTTGGACCAGATTCTGAAACCCTTACTCATACTGAATAGCACCTTACTCCACCAGTGGTCCCAGGACTTCAGTAGAACTATTTTGAAGTAAGCTGCATCAGAATCTCATCCTTTGAAAACTGATTTATTTTATTCTCTTATGTTTGGCTTATGCTATGACTTAAACTTTAACTGCATCACTGCACCACGGTCCAGAACAAAGTGTGTAAAGTCTATTGAATTGCAAGCTAAGGATTTGGTCTTTGTTTGCTCATCTTCTGGTTTCTTCATTGATTCCCAAAACTAAAAGGGAGGATGAGACTTTACCTTACAACTAGCCTTGCCTCCGTTGTGTTTTGCCATTTATTAGCTTGAAGTAGTAAAATTCCAGAAGAGGTCTGGCCCCTTCACAAAAGTTTCCCTTCCTCCAACCAACCTTAGGGTGCCAGTGTGTCTGCAAAGATTTAATATAGCCTTGAGAAATGCAGGACATTAAAGTTCTGCTGGAAGGCTATGATTTCACATTGGGTTAAACCCAAACTGCATAGCTGGACACTGAAAGGTTCTTCCATCCTACTGGCCACTTGTTATCCTGAGATTCCATTCTTGTGAGAAGGAGATGAGGCCATAATATGCCAGACACAGAGATGTTCTAGACTAGTGACTAAAATCACACCAATGCTTGTTTTTCTGAGGGGTGAATTCTCCACGTAACCCAGTGACACACTGTGTCTGCCAATCTCTGAGAGATTTGCTTATAAAGGGAGAATTGTTCAACCCTTAGTATCCCACCTTGTCTCCCTATCTCCTAAAGACTTGGCATTAGGAGAGGAAAAACTTCCCCAACACTTATTGTCCACTTGTGTCTGCCAATCTCATAGGAACATAGTTTTAGAATAACTTAAGCTGTCAACACCTCTATGTGTGAGCAGATGCCAGATTTCGGCAGAGTAACTGTACAATGGGAAAGTGCTAAAGCTCAAACTGACAACATCTCTGTGCAACCAGATGCTAGGTCTCAGCAGAGTTACAAGACGGCGGAGGGGGGGATGCTTCAACTGTCAACACCCTTCAGGGGTGCAGATACTGGGTATTGACAGAGTTAATTTTAAGTGAGGAATCTGGCGTTAGCCCCTGGCTTGCAAGCAAAGTCTGGGGTTTGGAAGACATTGAATTAAGTAATGAATTTGGTACAAAACCCTTTTCCAATCTTCTCCCTCACTCCCATCCCTCCTCCAAAAGAGCAGGTGCTGGTTTTACAGGACTATTTGGGCCCAGAGTTAAATTTAAATCAATGCAAATTGGGGGAAAACAGAGTACAGTGAAAAAATAACCCAAATACTTTCCTGTGTTCCTGCTCATGTGCCTAATTTGTGGTACTGAATACTGGGTTTTAGAATCAGCATGTATCACCAAGAGTTGTAATAGTGAAAGGATACTTACATAAAAGTCAACTGAGATGAGAAAAACTGTACAATCAGGGTATGATTAGGTTCTAAACAGCCAGAGAGAAGGTAGGTACGTAGGTAATCCTGTAATGGATAAAGATCTATTCATTGACTGAAACTCAGTTTTCCAATTGTGCCCTGTTGTATAACTGCAAGTTTCAGGATTTTTTTTGAGGGGATGGAGTAGAATTACTGGGATTTTCTAAATCACCTGGGCTCAGGCAAGGATGATAAGGACATCCTGTGGGAACGTAAGTGATTCCAAGTGCCCAAGTGATAGATCCCCCCCAGTTTTACAAAAATAAATGTATTTGTTCCAATGATAGTGTAAGAGGCTTCAGATAGTGTATGAGGGCTATGCACCTTTATTAATTTTCCCAGTTAATAGGACATTATCACAGTACTATCAATGTAAAATATGGCCTCCAACATGTGTCTTTTGGATTGAAAAAAGAAATTTCCCCTGAAACCTTAATCTTCAGTCCTGGAAGATGTTGAGAGCTTCCAATGGCCATTGAAGTCAGAGGTGGGGGCAATCAGAAATTCACAGAAGTGCTCAGTACCTTGAAGATGGAACATTTAATGTTGTGCCATCAATATTAGATATAGCTCACATTGCTCCCCAGCAATTTGTACTCCTCAGGCAGAGCAAAGGAGCTGATTTTGACTGTAAATGGGTAATGGAGAATTCCTATAGTGAAGGAGAACTCCCCACTTATGGAAAAGGTAGGGGATACAGCCAACTGTTTCCCCCACTCCTGGCATAGGAGGCATACTGAGTATAACAGGGCTGTAAAAGGCATGAGATATGGGTTTGGTGAAGCTCCTCTCTGCTGTGACAAGCCTTCAGAAGCATAAGTTACTGTAGCTCCATGGCTGTTTTAACTCAAGTCCAGGTTAGGCTAGTGCATAAGCAAGTGGATCCATAAGCAAGTCCAGAGTGTATAATTGCTACTTATTATACGCCAAACTTAAGCAAGCTGAACTATTTCTAGTCCAAGTCCTCTTTCCCATCACTTAGCTTTCTGAACCTGGCAGCTGCGTGTCTGAAGTTTTTGTCATGACGTCTCCATTCACAAGCAAACAGGTCAGATGGTTCTTTGTCATTTTACTAAGTAGCAATTACATTTGTTGTTGCACTCTGACAAATAAACTGCTATTCCACTTTTACATATAAATATTTCCAATCTATAAAGAAGCCCCTGAGCAGCAGGAGGGTCACTACAAAAGCTAACATGGCAGCTTCAGGAAAAAAACCAAAGCAATCTCATGAGCCATGCAAGGCAGCTATATTAACCCTCTAATGCTTTGTAAAATGATTAAAAGAATTGTTCTGATTTGCTCTCTATTCTGTACAATTTTCAGAAGTTTCAGGGATCATTCAGAAAATGTTGTTAGCAAGTGAAATCTGCACTATAACAATGATATTTTTGGGACTCATGAGAACAGCAATATACTGCAAAAGTACTGTACTTCTGTGAGGATTATATAAGGAGTGTTTCAACACAAGAGGCTTCCATACACAATGCATTACTGATAGAACACTTCTGATTGGATAATGAAGAGCCTCGGTATGAATTTGGAGAAATAATTCTTGTTCAAAAAAGGGAGCAGAATGTGTACAGTCAATGAAAAGCTTTTCTTCGTTTACACATTATATCAGTGAGTTCTAGACAATAGTTTTTATAACTCTGAACTTTCAGTATTGTTGGAAGTATTCTACTTTCTATATTTTGCTATGCCTGGTGAAAGAAGGACTCTTCAGTGTTCAGTTGCTTAAAGTGGATATTGTTACACTTTCAGATACAGGAGTGTGACGTTATTGATATAAACTGGGACCATATAGAACATGGGTTGCAACCAAGGTCCTGTAGTGGCACCAAATCCTATATAAAGGGGGTCATATAAGGTGTCTAAGACCAGGTTATGGGTTACTGGTTATGATTATGCTGTCTGTATGTCTGTATCATTTTGTAGTTGAAGTTATGAATATTGGCTGTATACTGTCTATATTTCAAACTTGTGCTGTGTTACTGGGAAAGATCCCAGACAAGCGAGTGTTAGCTCTGCTTAAGCCTGCTGATGGCCTATTAAGGACCATAGCTCACACTGGCGACCCATTGAGAAGACACGATACGTACTTAGTTGGACTAACACGACGGAGGTGCCAGTAAACTGCCCATGTGACTGCAAGAATTCCATTGTTGCTGTAACTTTCCAGACAGTTAAGAACCATACAGTGGCCCTTACACCTGAAAAGCCTATGATAAGGCTCGATGCTCAATCTCCATCTTTCTTCAAATCACGGCTTCGCTACCTCTGGAGGGACTTTTGCTACAAGCTGAAGCCTCTACACAAGGACTGAGACCCATCCAGCGGTGGGATGTTCTCAGGAGCTTGAATATGGAACCTGCAGTTTCTCCACACGCTACAAAGCCCTGAACTAAGAAACTTTGCCATTCTGTATTAATTGATTCACTTAACCAATTCTAACTCTCATTCTAATCTTTTCCCATTATGAATTAAACGTAGATTTTAGATTCGTAAGACATTGAGCAACAGCGTGATTTGTGGTAAACTGATGATGTATGATAAACTGGGTCTGGAGCTTGGTCCTTTGGGACGCAGAGAACCTTTTTTTTATGGGGTGTTGTGTTCATAACCATATCGATTTTCCCCCAGGGGTGGAAACGGGTGTGACTGCGATGGGAACTGGGAGACTGGAGATACTGGGAGACTGGAGTGTCTAAGGAAATTGCTTGTGTGACTTGTGGTTAGCCAGTGGGGTGAAACCGAAGTCATTTTTGTCTGGCTGGTTTGGTTTGCCTTAGAGGTGGAAAAACCCCAGCCTTGGGCTATGACTGCCCTGTTTGAGGAATTGGTCCTGAATTGGCACTGTCAGTTGGGTCCCGCCAGAACCACATCGTCACAAGGGGAAAATAAATATGATGAAGATACTTTTCCCTTAAAACCTAATATATGATATAGTATGGCAAGTAGAGGCACAGGTACACTCTAAAACAAGTCTAAACAAACAACTACTTGAAGGACAAAGACCAGACTCTGAGTAGAGAAATGTTTAAAATATTAGATAATTATAAAAGTCATAGAGTCTGATCCAAAGCTCACTGAAGTCAATAAGAAGACTCATATTGACATCCATGCCTCTGAATCAGACCTGTAGAGAGGAAAGATTGTCTTGTTTACTCCCTTGCCAATGCAGGATTGCCTATATAGAATAATGTTCGATACTAGCCCAGTCTACTTTTCAGTGGTGCTAACTAAAATATATACCTTTTTCTCATTTTCTCTGGGGGATGAGAACAACTGTACAATTAGCAAATGATGGACAGACATGGGCAAGGAATCTTTTCCTGAGTTAAAGATCTATACATTGACTGCCACTCAGTTCTCCAACTGCACCCTGGTGTTTAACCACATTTCAGGGCAAAAACAAACTTAATAAGTTTCCCTAAATAACCTAGGCTCAGGCAGGGACTTCCTGGACATTCTGGGAGATCGTAACTCAATTAAAGTGCCTAAGTGATATATCCCTCCCAATCTTAAAAGGGGAAATGTATCTGTTCCAGTGATATACACTCTGAGATCTTTTGTATTATCAGATTGAGGGCTACGCAGTGTTGTAAGAAATCAAATGCAGCTGTTTTAACACTATAATTCTTTGTAAAATTCTTTAAAGAACTGCTCTGATATGTCTGCCATCTTGTATAATTGCCAGAAGTCTCAAGGATCACTGAGAAAACTTCACTATCCAGTGAGATCTGAGCGACAACAAAACAGTTTTAGAGACTTATGAGAATGAATAGAAACTGCTAAAGGAATATTGTACTTCAGTGTAAGGAGTGTTTCAACACAAAAAGCTTCTATATACAATGCATTATTGATAGAACTCCTTTGATTGGATAATGAAAAGCTTCAGTATTAATTTGGAGGAATAATTCTTTGCAGAGGTGGTAGTAGAATGTGTACAGTCCATGAAAAGTGTTTCTTTTTCAACATCATATTATAGAGCTCTGAACAATAATGTCTATAGGTCTGATCTTTCAGTATAGTTGGAAGTATTCTAGTATCTATATATTTTTCTATGCCTGATGGAAGAAGGACTCTTCAGTGTTTCATACTGAAGAGTGGATATTGTTGTACTTTCAGATATGGAAAAATAACTAGGTTGGAAAATGCACTTTCATCTGAGATTTATACATTGGGATATTTTCCTTGATGTTCAGCCTAAATGTCCCTTTCCTTAACTTCACATTTGTGCACCTTAAACCAAAATAAATATTTTTTCCTCCTCCTTCATGTTTACCCCTTTCAAGTAGGGGTATTACTAACAATTCGAAGTTCATAGCTGCTTCCTGCTCACAACTTTTTCAGCCTCCAAAAGAGGTAAATAATGGGGTAAATTGTTTTTCTGTCCTGCATCCACAGAGGCTAGCTTGGAAACAGAACAGATATGGTTCTGTGGTCGAAAGGGTGGTAATGTTCTTGTGGCTGTCTATGCAAGCAGTACACAACAATTGTATTACATGCCACTCCACTCTGCCAGTTGAATGGCAATATGCAGGTATGGCTGTCTAGATTTTTACACTTTTCTGGATATGGACTCTGATTCAACAATGCACTTCAGCACAAGTAGGAATATGAATAGTATCATTTAAGTCAATGGGACTAATGTTACAAACCTGCTAAAATATCTTGCTGAATTAGGGCTGTGAGCAGCCTGCTTGGGGGAAAAAAAAGCCTAACTTCAAGAAGACCACTAACTTCCACATCTCTTTACCCATCATATTGCTTTTTACCCAACATCTCTTTGAAATGTTTTATTAAATTAAACTGTATTTTGCAAGACTTCCTCTAGATTTGGGGCATAGAATATATACCTTGCAAGTGTTTGGAAAATGTTGTAGATTATATTAATTCATATTAATACTTTAAATTTATATTGAACCAAACTACAATTGGTCCTCAGATAGGAATGGGTTGAAGCGTTTTACCTCTTCAATAGGCATGTCTGCCACTAGCAGTCAGGTTTTTTTTTTCTTTTAAGGTATCAGGTTTTCAACACTTTCTGTAAAATTTGCCCCTTAAGAAATCCAGAATTGGGTACCCTAAAACTGAGGCACCCCAAAATCACTAGTCAAATTCAAAACCTACAGATAAATCAAATAAATTATCTCAAATACTAAAACCCCATTTGCTGATATATTCAATTGTCTAGTAATACTCCCAATGTAACAACTTTTCCCTACACTCATTAAGGAACTTGTCTTAATACTCAACCTAATTTGATGATTAAACCACACTTTACACATTTGAACTTTCATCACCCCATTCATAGAACTCTCTAAATTAATCTGTGTTATATCAGCTATATGACATTTATGAATGTTTAGTAGATTACATGCAAAGATTATTAAAGTACAGAATAGTCACAAAGTCAATATCCAATCTAATTAAAAATTAATTTAAAGTTATGCAAAAAATTAAGGTTTGAATTAAAAATTGCTGTGCTTTACTGTAAGTGAAGGGATGAAGAATAGAAAAAAGAATGGGGAAGAAACTAACCCACAATTTTATCTACTAAGTTTTAGATCAAATGTTTTCCAAACACAATTTGCAGGTAATTAACAGTCAGTGCTACTTAGAGCAAGTATTTGTCTGTTGTATATAGGTAATACTTTGCACTTCAGCAATACCTTCCATTTGAGGAGCTCAATTAATCTTCATAGCACTTCCATGCGATACATCAGCATTATTTTGTAAATTTGTAAGGTAATTCCCTTCTCTTCATGTATCAGTGTATTTATGCCTGCCTCTGTAATTTTCACTTCATGCATCTGAAGAAGTGGGTTTTTTACCCACAAAAGCTTATGATCAAACAACTCTGTTAGTCTTTAAGGTGCCATCGGACTCCTCATTGTTTTTGTAGCAACAGCCTAACACAGCTACACCCTGATACTTGATCAGCATTATCATCACCCTTTTATTGCCAGAAAAAGTTGTCAAGTGACTTAACAACATCACACAAGAAGTCTACAGAAGAACCAGCAACAAAACCAGACCAGCTGACTCCTAGTCCTGAGCTTTAAATACCCAACCATTGTTTGGGGCAGAAGATGTGGTAGTGGGTATTTCTATTACATTTCTCATCCTTATTTTCTCATCTTCACAATTATTCTACCTGGATTTTTATACAAGACCCACTCCACTGCTGCAGTATCTATCTAGACATATGGCTGCTGCTGAACAGTTTAAGTACATAATACTTAAAATAAATCAGACTTCTGAACTTAGTAACATGATGTGGATAAGCCTGATGTTCACCTTCAGGTTACTAAGTTACAGTTAATTTTTCAAGGATATGTTTCAAAAATTGTAAAGGCCTGAATTAACTTGCTATTGATTCAATGCAATATTAGTGCAGACAGAGATTTAAGATTACCACTGAAAGTGTGCTACTGTAATCAGTTGAGGCTGTGTGAGGAGAACATGTTCAAAGTTATAAGACATTCATTTGGTAAAGTAAAAGAAGACAACACACTTTATTTACCACTACACGATCATCTTTTTCTCCCGTACGCTGGACACTGCTCCAGTTATGGGTATCTAATTTTCTTTAGCACCTGCAGAGACTAAGTGAGTAGCAACAGCAGTAAGATTTTTTATTCTGTTTTCATGACTCATACCAGTAGTGCCATTAACATAAATAGACCATTGTAGTCAATGGGACACTTGCATAAACAAGGTGAGCAGAATTTGCTCATCCATGATTTCACCATTTCCATTAAGTATTTGACTGTGTTTTGTTCCATTGTCTTTCTGATCCTACACAATGGCTCAACCAGACAGTAGCACCTTCTATTATCATAACATTTGTTTTCTTCAGCTCTCAAGGTCAAAAACATCTAACGGTTTTTTGATTTTTTTTCATAAAAGAAAATGTAAATATATTCAAGATTTCTCTGTGACTGAGCATGATAAATTCTAGAGGCTTGAATCACCCATCTGAGAACAGGAGGCTACAATCTGTACACCCATGTATACCCCAATGGAAGAATGCCCAAGCAAGGCTCCACTACAGGGACAGGGTATCACCACAACACTTTGTTAGGGAAATGTGACTTCTGATTTCCTCTCAGGTTGCCAGTTGAAGGTGCCCAGAAGAATTGAATCAAAGAAATCTGTGTATCTTTTAGAGCTCAGTACCTGCCCCCAGGGACGGATTTCCAATTATGCACAGTAGGCATGCGTCTAGGGGCACCGGTGTTCTAGGTTACCTCTCTAAAACTGTGGAACATAAAAGGTCAGATGTAGGCAGGGGTAGGGGCCTGAAGATGCTGTACCTAGGGGCATGTAAGGTGTAAATCCAGCCCTGCCTGCCCTCACTGCAACCAGCTCCACCCTCCTGTTAGACAAGTGATTGTGGGAAGTCTGTAATTCTGTGCCAGTATCCTGTGAATCAAGCCCAGTAGCTCCTCTTTATAAGACCCAGGTATACTCTTCTCTGTACTCTCTCAAAGTCAAGCTACTGGGCTAAAACTCAATTTAAAAAAGATTTAGGTCATCTTAAGAGGTAGTAAGGTGGTTGGCATGTTGGTCCCACAATATGAGAGATACAAGCTGGGTGAGGTAATCTTTTATTAGACTAACTCCTGTTGGTGAAAGACACAAGCTTTCAAGCTAGCCAGAGCGCTTCTTCAGGTCATTACTACTTCCTTCTTCAGAAGAGCTCTGACTCATAGAATATCAGGGTTGGAAGGGACCTCAGGAGGTTATCTAGTCCAACCCCCTGCTCAAAGTAGGACCATTTCCCAACTAAATCATCCCAGCCAGAGCTTTGTCAAGCTTACCCTTAAAAACCGCTAAAGAATAAGATTCCACCACCTCCATAGATAAACCATTCCAGTGCTTCACTAGTGAATTTTTTTTCCTAATATCCAACCTAAACCTCCCTCACTGAAACTTGAGACCGTTACTCCTAGTTCTGTCATCAGGTACCACTGAGAACAGCCTAGATCCATCCTCTTTGGAACCCCTTTCAGGTAGTTGAAAGCAGCTACATCAAATCCCCCCCTCATTCTTCTCTTCTACAGACTAAACAATGCTGGTTCCCTCAGCCTCTCCTCATAAGTCATGTGCTCCAGCCCCCTAATCATTTTTGTTGCCTCCGCTGGACTCTTTCTAATTTCTCCACATCCTTCTTATAGCGTTGGGCCCAAA
>NC_133773.1:107997968-108210121 GCF_003597395.2 Chelonoidis abingdonii
GAACTCGACCATCTCATGGTCACTGCCTCCCAAGTTCCCATCCACTTTTGCTTCCACTACTAATTCTTCCTGGTCTGTGAGCAACAGGTCAAGAAAAGCTCTGCCTCTAATTGGTTCCTCCAGCACTTGCACCAGGAAATTGTCCCCTATACTTTCCAAAAACTTCCTGGATTGTCTGTGCAACTCTGTATTGCTCTCCTAGCAGATATCAGGGTGATTAAATTCTCCCATGAGAACCAGGGCCTGCAATCTAGTAACTTCTGTTAGTTGCCGGAAGAAAGCCTTGTCCACCACATCCCCCTGGTCTGGTGGTCTATAGCAGACTCCTACCACAACATCACCTTTGCTGCTCACACTTCTGAACTTAATCAGGAGACTCTCAGGTTTTTCTGCAGTTTCATACCAGAGCTCTGAGCAGTCTTATTGCTCTCTTACACATAATGCAACTCCCCCACCTTTCCTGCCTTGCCTGAGCTTCCTGAGCAGTTTATATGCAGTTTATATCTGTGTATCCTGAAAGCTTGTCTCTTTCACCAACAGAAATAAAAGATATTTTCTCATCCACATTATCTCTGTAATGAGCATTTTGAGTATCTGGTGAAGCCTATAAACAACTCTTCCCATGTATTTATCTGCCTGCCTATTATCACAATGACATCTTGGTTTCTTACTAGTTTAATCATTGATCCTAGACACTCTCATTTCCTCTGTGGAAAATAATGATTTTAACATATGAGTCTGGCTAGGAAAGTATGCCTCTCAGAAGTGAACCATAGTTATCCATGTCTTTGTTTTTTCCAAGCTACACTATTGCAAAACATTCTCCCTAGGGCTGATTATGAAGTTCTTGCCTTATACAAAATGCATCTGTCTTCTGAGTGAAGCAGATCAGTGAGAGATATTATGCTAGTTTTCCACACTTTGTAATCCATTTCCAGGTGGAACTCAAGGAGCTGCTTACACTCTGCAGAATCCTAAACTGCCTTGGTCCAAGTTACCTGAGGCCATATCTCCCTTTCAGACTGCTATTGCACCTGCATATATCAGACACACTGCATATATCAGACATCCAACCACAAAGTTAACTTGAGATGGGTCAGGGCCACCTTGATATTGTGTTTGTGCCATAAATATCTGTCAGGAACTTGGTCACAAGTTTAGAATGTGTTGCAAGATCCTTATTTATTTTCAGACTCTTCCACTGCTACCTGTGGCCTCTGGAATCCACGGTGTTTAGACTGAGAGATAGGCTTTTGTCCATATATGACTGTGATCGGTTGGACCCCTTAAGGTGCCACTTGATGTGCTGAGAGATCACTGAACCTGCCTCTTATGCCAGCCTGGGCACCCTTTTTACCTGTTTTGCTAAGCTAGGCTATTAAGTTTCCTCCAGCAAACACACAGGCAGGGACACACCAAACTGCAGAACAAAACTGACACTGAGATCAGCTCTGGGAAGATTCCGCTTAAGAGACTTGCCCCAGCATTCAGGTGTCCACCTCCCTTGGAGTGCGGATCCAAATGCATATTATGAACTCCACCTCCTCCCTCAATGTGGAGGAAGGTATGCACAGCCTATATTCTCCCCACCCCCCAGTCATGAATTGCATAAACTGGGTTATATTATAAATGAAAAAAATGTTTTGTGACAAAGTACTTCCTCTGCCTTAGGGGTTCTGTGCTTATTGGGAGATTTGCTCCCCTCAGAGATTCACGGCAGCCCTCAGTTTGGCCACTTTTGCTAGTGGCTCACACCTGCTATTCAGTTAACCTCATCACCGACCAGCATAGGGAAAAGGAAGAACAACAATCCCACAGTCTCTGCTGATCCACCTAGTGGGCCGGGGGACAGGTCAGGTACCTTCCCTTCTGGTGGGACCCACAGTCCAGGTCAACTCCTCTTATATCCAACAGGGGGCAGAGGAATGAGAGGGAACCCAGGCTCACTCTCTACTCTGCGTTTCAGCCCAGGGCCCTGTGGATCACAGCTGTCTACAGAGTTTCTTGTAATAGCTGTGTGACACCTACAACTCTCTGGGCTACTTCCCCATGGCCTCCTCCCAACACCCTCTTTACCCTCACCACAGGACCTTCTTTCTGATGCCACATAGCGTTTGTACTCCACAGTACTCTAGCAGCATGCCCTCTCACTCTCAGCTCCTTACGCACCCCTCACTGACTGAAGTGAGGTCCTTTTTAAACCAGATGCCCTGATTAGCCTGCCTGTTTTTATTGTTTCTAGCAGCTTCTTAATTGGCTCCAAGTGTCCTACTTAGCCTGCCTGCCTTAATTGATTCCAGCAAGTTCCTGATTCCTGGAACAGCCCCTCTTACCTTACCCAGGGAAAAGGAACCTGCTTAATCTGGGGCTAATATATTTGCCTTTTATCACTCTTCTGGCCGTCCTTGGGGGCAACAAGTACCTTCCTTCAAAAGAACTTGAAGAAGATTCTTGACAGTGTAGGCATTGAGATTGATGATGAATGCCTGAACAAGGTTATTGGTGAACTAAATGGAAAAAATATAGAGGATGTCACTGCTCAGGGTAACAGCAAACTAGACAGCATGCCAGCTGGTGGAGTTGTGGCAGTCTCAGGTGGACCATGTTCTGCTGCTCCTGAGGAGAAGAAAGAGCAGAAGAAGGATGAGTCTGAGAAATCTGATGATGACATAGGATTTAGCCTATTTGACTAAACGTTTGCTACAGAAGTTAATAAAACATTTTGTTTAAAATGGAAAAAAAAATCACTCTCCTGTAGCCATCTGGCCTGACCCTGTCAGTTTATTAACTACAAAAGGCGGATTTTAAGTGAATATAAGAGATAACAGAGAGAACAAAGCAGATTACTAAACAAATAAAACCAACATGCAAAGAAATTGGTTACAAATAGTAGTTTCTTACCTTAGGTATTGTTGCAGGCAGATTACAAAAAGTCTTGAAAAGCAGCTACACAGATCTCCAGCTTGAGACCTCAAGTATTGTTACTCACAAGCTAAACACCTTTCCAGCTTGGGCTCAACCCATCTCCCCCCAGTTCAGTTCTTGATTCCAGGTTTTTTTCACTGTCTCTTTGGGTGAGGAGGTAGAGGAGAATCCAGATGATGTCACTCCTCTGCCATATCTCTCTCTTGTATATTGCGGGAGCCCTTTGTTTCCCAGTGGAAGAACACTGGCATTGCAAGGGGTGGGTCCAGTACAAGGTGACTCAGACCCATGTCTCTGCAGGGCTGTGGCAGCCATTGCTCAGAGGCTGCCTGGAGCGGCCACAGGAAGACTAAGTTCTTTCACAGTCCATTGTTCTTGCTAATGGGCCATTAGCCCTCTCTGGCTTTTCCATTGTTGCACCTGAAGGGCAGGGATTCTCAAACTGGGGGGTCAGGACCCCTCAGGGGGTCGTGAGGTTATTACATGAGGGGTCGCGAGCTGCCAGCCTCCACCCCAAACTCCAGGTCGCCTCTAGCATTTATAATCGTGTTAAATATATAAAAAAGTATGTTTAATTTATAAGAGGGAAGTCACACTCAGAGGTTTGCTATGTGAAAGGGGTCACCAGTACAGAAGTTGGGAACTACTGCTGAAGGGCTAGTTGGGAGTGACACCCAAAGTAACACATTTAAAGTGGAGATACATGGTCAATATTCCTAACTTCAGATACAAAAATAATATAGGCATATAAATAGGATAAGCACATTCAGTAACCTTTCCAGTAACCAATCACATGTCATAACCTTTCCAATGATATTACATGAGCCATCTTACATAAAGTATATCTCAGTTAGGTCATTCATATCATAAGCATATTTTATAAAGACTATGGAGTGAAACATCACAATGACCTTTAAAGTTGGTGGGTGGGGGTGAATAGGGTGGCTGAGAGAGGTTTTGCTGATAATTGGGAGCAAGATCTAACCCTTTAAGTTTGTTTACAAGACGTGAAAAGTAGCTTTGGTCTCCATGTGTTGCTAGTTAAAATTCAATATTTGGTGTAAGATCAGGGACAAAATAACTTTAAAACTTAAATGTTAACTTAAGGTATCTCATTCACAGGAATAAGTTTTTCTCTTTTTTAAGTGTACGTGTGCATATTATATAGCACATCAAAGGCTGATGGATATGCACACTGTGATAATTCTCTGTTTCAAATAGAGCTAAATGAAAGGGTTTTTATCATATTTTAATACAATCACATTTTAACCTGTTCTCCCCTCATTAGGCAGGAGACATTAGGATTGCCTTGTAAAATAGTAATGCAAGAACTAGAGATAAAAACCATCTGATTTATTAGTCATTTTAATATCAGGTCTCACATTTGGAGCCATAAACAAGTAATATCATTTTGTAAAAAAGTACTCAATTTCTTACCAACTATAGAAGATGTGTTATCCACAAGTGCTATAGCCACACAGTTAAAATGATCATAATTAAACCGAAAATGAAAAGTACTCCAAGAGCGGGCCAGACTGTAAGTTTAAAAACTGCCCCTTACTTAGGGCTATACAAGACAGAGATTTTCCCCCAAATCATCAAACCTGAATTGTTTCTGTGAAACTTTTCAGGTTAATCAATCATTTTCCATGGAAACTTTGTCCAGAAAAATTTTGACCAACATTAATTGTATATGCTACGTATTTGGACTGTTGTTGATGAGAGCTCCGCACATGGAATGAATGCAGAATACATGGAGAGGACACATACTGTGGGCAAGTGATCTGCAATGTGGATTTAAATACAGAAGTTTTTTGAACCTCAAACCTAGGGTTGACTGGTTCAGTTCAAACAAAATCTCCAAAGACCTTGCTTCCTTCTTTCTTTTCTTTGGTCAGTGTTTTTGATGTGGTGATAACTTTAAATTTGTACATAGAGTAATAGATACATAGACACTAGAATATATGATTGATTTATGACAAAGAATAACTAAAGGCAATTTATAATTAACAAATTTAGAACATACCTCTTTCTTTTTTTCTTAGACAGCAAGAGAAAAATGGAAGCATGGGTGAGACCTTCAGTTGGTGTAAGTTAGCTCTCTAAGAAGCTGTGCTGATTTACATCATTTTAGGGTCTGGCTTATATATCTAAAATAAATACTAAAGTAGGTACTTTAATTCTATTCTTTAGGACAAAGATAGACTCTTTTCTTTACTAAAGTGTCTTTTTTACTGAATGAAATTAATGCAACTTTTTTTTATGCTAAATAAATTTGCTGCGGAGTACCCAACAAAGTGTACGTAACCATCAAGCTTCCTTGAATGTTTTATACTGTTTTATATATACAGGGGGAGGGGCACACAGATTGATTATTAGTGAGAGCTCTTTTTGGCCAGATCTACAGGGGAAAATCAAAACAGGAGGCAGGAAATTCAATAAGTTCTCACTCTGTGGTTTCTGGATTCTTCTGTTGGGGAAAATACGTGCAGAAGCCAATCTGAATGGTTTAAAAGAGTTGCACTAATTTATTAACAAATTGCAGCATTTATTAGAACAGAATTAAGGTACAAGCAGGTAGCATCCAGTTCCCTTCATCTATCTTCAGACTGACTCCTTCAAGTTAGGCGTTTATATATCATTTGACCATTCACCTTCTTCACATCAATTCCACAGAAGGACAACACATATTATAAGGCCTAATCCTTATCTAGAGCTATTCATCAATAAATCTCATAATGCTTTACAAAAGGAGTATCAACCATGGTACATGTAGGGAAACTGAGGACCAAGCTATGAAGAGACTTGCCCATGGATGCCCAGCAGACCACTAACAAAGCCAGAATTAGAACCCGAGTCTCTAAAGACTCAGTCCATTGCTCTATCTACTTGTATGTGCACAAGCATGCCCCAAACAGGCCTCTGGGCTGAATTTGACTCTACTCATTCAATAGGTAAAAGGATTGTGTTTTCCTTTAAACCTGCTTATTTACTCACCCTTATATTCTTAACCTCATACTCAGTAAGGATACATAACAGTTTTCTTCCTTTGTCTTCCACTCTGTAATCTCCATCTGGGGAAGAACAAAGGTTTAATTCAGGGAGCAACCTGGAGATAACAAGAAGATATGGTGGAAAGAGGCAGGAGGAGAAGTTGACAATAAACCAGCCTCAGGGGAAAAAAAAAAGACGAATTCCAAGAGTTCTTAACTTCATGAAGTAATAAGTTTCTGCCTCTCTCCTAGGGGTCACAGAGCAGCCAAACTTTGGCCATGATCACTGTGATGTAGTTGAACTGAAATCCTGGCCAGAAAGAGGATAATGGAAGACCATGGGCTGCATCAGACACACACTGTTGAGCGTCTGTGAGGGGTCAAACCTGAAGGGAGCAGTTAGAAGAGGAAAAGTCCAGCTGTGTAGTTGCTGATGGGGAGAGGGAGTGGACCTCTTGATGTAGCCCGGGAAAGAAAGACCTGGATGGGGCCAGAGAATTCTAAATGTCAGATTCTTCTTGGGGCTGTGTGGGCCCTTTGTTTCTTTTGTTCCCCATAACTAGTTTGGTTCCCCTTTTTTGGGACATTCAGAAAGCAATCCTGGGAAGAGACTGAGAAATGCCCATGTATGGACCACAGTATGAAGCAGCCAAAAGATACTTCATCTCAGAACAACCAGTCCCTCTTTGCTTCATACAGGGTCTTTGGGCTTGAACCCCAAGTAGAGGGTGGGCCTTGGTTCCTCTAAAGGTACACTGGGGACAGTGGTGTAAAGACCCTGGAGCCCTGGGGCTGGAAGGCTTACAAAGCTCAAAGTTGGACTGAAGCTCCTGTATGCTGCTTCCAGATTTATTAGTGTGTTTATCTCAGTAGGGTAGGACTACAAGTGACCTGACTGGAGGACTGAGTCAAAAGAAGTGTCATACTAATGTAGGGCTGAAGAGATCATCTTCAGGGGTTGCCAATGGAAAAGAGTCTGCTTTGCCACACACAGCCATGGAGTAGCTTTCCCCTTACACTGCTGGAAGGCTCTTGTTCTCTCTAAACATAAGTGTGAGAATCCCTCTTACTAAGTCCTGCTTCATTCAGGGGCATCATTTCAGGGTCCATGTAAAACAGAAAAGAATTAGATCCTCAAGGCCTTGACTTATACTGCATCAAACACACAGACCCCCTGAGAGTAAGCACTAGACCTTTTTTCCTAATTATGGCAAGTCAAAAAATCCTCCTAATTTACTGTACTGCAAACATCGCATTTCCTCTTTATCCCCATATCAGAATAAATCACCTGTATTGATAATCATGGTACCAGTCCAATGACTAATTGTGAATTTAAAAGGTTGCAGAGCTAAGTATCATCTTGTCATACAGGCTTTCTTTTTCCACATCAGATTAATCCATGCCAAAGGGCAATGATCAGTCAGTAGGAAAAATCCTGTTCCCATTAAATAATATCTGATGGCTTCCAAAGCCCATTTTATGACACATGCTTTTTTCAATAGTTGAATAATTTCATTCTGAATGAAATAGTTTTTGACTAGTGTAAATTATGAGGTCCTTTTTTCCCTCTTCTTCCTGGCTCAATACAGCTCCAAGGCCTGCTTCTGATACATCAGTGTGGACAGTAAAAGGCTGGGTGAAATCAGGACTATGCCAGTGCTGGATCATTGCAAAACTTGTGCTTCGTGATACCAAAGCTTGAATGTCACACTTTTAATTCTATCAGGCTTCTTTTTCTGATCTCTTACAATATGTTTATAACGGCCTTGAATGGCTGCACGTTATTATTAGGGCTGTCAATTAATCACAGTTAACTCATGATATAAACAAAAAATTAATCATGATTAAAAAATTGTGATTAATCGCACTGTTAAACAATAGAATACCAACTGAAATTTATTAAATATGTTGGATGTTTTTCTACATTTTCAAATATATCTATTTCAATTACAATACAGAATACAAAGTGTATGGTGCTCACTTTACATTATTTATTATTGCAAATATTTGTGCTATAAAAAAGAAATAGTATTTTTCAATTCATCTCATACAACTACTATAGAGCAATCTTTTTATCATGAAAGGGCAAGTTACAAATGTAGGGGTTTTCGTTACATAACTGCACTAAAAAAATGTAAAATTTTCCCTCCTACAAGTTCACTCAGTCCTACTTCTTCTTCAGCCAATTGCTAAGAGAAATAAGTTTGTTTACATTTAAGGGAGATAATGCTGCCCACTTAATTACAATGTCACCTGAAAGTGAGAACAGGCATTTGTATGGCACTGCTTTAGCTGGTGTCACAAGATATTATGTTCCAGATGCACTAAAGATTCATATGCCTCTTCATGCTTTGGCCATCGTTCCAGAGGACTTGCTTCTATGCGGATGATGCTTGTTTTATAAAAAAAAAAGTGTTAATTAAATTTGTGACTGAACTCCTTGGGGAATCGCTGTATGTCTCCTGCTCTGTTTTACCCACATTCTGCCATATATTTCATGTTATAGCAGTCTCGGATGATGACCCAGCATATGTTGTTCATTTAAAGAACAATTTCACTGCAAATTTGACAAAATGCAAAGATGATATCAATGTGAAATTCTGAAAGATAGCTACAGCACTCAACCCAAGATTTAAGAATCTGAAGTGCCTTCCAAAATCTGAGAGGTATGAGGTGTGGAGCATGCTTTCAGAAGTCTTAAAAGAGCAACACTCTGAGGCAGAAACTACAGAACTCAAACCACCAAAAGAGAAAATCAACTTTGTTAGTAGCATCTGACTTGTGATAGTGAAAATGAACAAGTGTCAGTCTACACTGCTTGGATGTTTATCAAGCAGAACCTATCATCAGCATGGACGCATGTCCCCTGGAATGGTGGTTGAAGCATGAAGGGACATATGAATCTTTAGTGCATCTGGTATGCAAATATCGTGCAACACTAGCTACAACAGTGCCATGCAAATACCTGTTCTCACTTTCAGGTGACATTGTAAATAAGAAGTAGACAGCATTATCTCTTCTAAATGTAAACAAACTTATTTGTTTGAGCAATTGTCTGAACAAGAACCATGACTGATTGGACATGTAGGCATCAAAGTTTTACTTCTTTTTATTTTTGAATGCAGGTTTTTTTGTGCTTAATTCTACTTTTGTAAGTTCAACTTTCATGACAAAGATTGTACTACAATACTTGTATAGGTGAATTGATGCTGAAATTGAGCAACTCATCAATGATAAGAGAATGGCATTTCGTGCTCGGCAGAATGACAAATTGTAATATAAAGAGAAACTCTTGCCAAGTTGATGGTGGAAGCACAGTGTAAAATCATATAATTTAACAAATAGTGGACTGAGAAAGCGCAAGAACTCCAACATCTCGAGGACATCCTCAATACATGTGGTTTCTTTAGTGCCACCAAGGCTTTTTATGGGCCAGTTTGTCGTGGTATGAATCCTCTTTGCTCTAAGGACAGAACCACACTTCTGAAGGACAATGAAGCCATCATTTCTCACTGGAAAGAACATTTTTAATATCTCCTTAACCATGATTCTATGGTTGTAGATGAAGTCCTTGAGCAAATCCCTCAACGACCATTTCAGGACGAGCTCGGAGACCCTCCCAATTTCTGTGAGCTACACAATGCCACCATGCAGATGCAAAACAACAAGGCAGCACATCTAGATGGGATCCCTGCCAGGGGTGAAAATAACTTACAGGATTTACCGTTACTGCCAGAGTCCTGAGGGGGGCCTGGCCTCAACCGGAAGAGGCGGTGCCTTTCAAGATTTAAAGGCCCTAGGGCACCAGCTGTGGCTGGAAGCCCCAGGGCCTTTAAATCAACCCAGGACTCCCAGCTGCAGAGGTGGCTGGGAGCCCCCGGGGCTCAGGGGCAAATTAAAGGGCCCGGGGCTTGGGCCGCCATGGAGCTCCAGGCCCTTTAAATCCGCACCGCAGCTCTGGCTGCTGGAGTCATGGGTGGGATTTAAAGGGATCTGGGCTCCCCGCAGCTGCGAGAGCTCTGAACCCTTTAATTCTGGCCCCAGCCCAGCCGCCGGAGCCATGGAAGGGATTCAAAGGGCTCTGGGCTGACTGCTGCAGTGGGGAGCCCAGAGCCCTTTAAATCCCTGCCGTGGAAGCCTGTGAGGTCCCGCACGGTGTGCTGGCTCTTGCCGGTACACCGTAACGGACTGTTCCAGCTTATTTTCACCTCTGATCCCTGCTGAAATCTTTAAAAATGGTGGATCAGAGCTAATTCAGCAGCTTTATATGCTTATCCTTAAAATCTGGATAAAGGAGGTGTCATAAACAGATAGTAGAAGTTAATAGAACACAAGTACTTTATCTCTTTTGACTGTAAAGGGTTAACAAGTTCAGTAAGCCTGGCTGTCACCTGATCAGAGAACCAATCAGAAGACAGAATACTTTCAAACCTTGAGGGAGGGAAGTTTCTGTGTGTGCTGTTAGTTTTTGGTTGTTGTTCACTCTGGGGGCTCAGAGGGACCAGACGTGCAACCAGGTTTCTCTCCAATCTCCCTGATTACAGGTTCTTATAGATCCAAATAGTAAGTACTAGGTAGATGGCGAGTTAGGCTTATGTTTGTTTTCTTTATTTGCAAATGTGCATTTGGCTGGAAGGAGTTCAAATTTGTTATTTGCTGAAAGGATTTAATTTGTACTGAATACTTAGGCTGGGAGGGTATTCCAGGCCTATAGCTAAAAACCCTGTATCTATTCCATTTTAAATATAGAAAGATATTTTACTGTTCTTTCTCTTTTAATAAAGTTTCTTGTTTAAGAACCTGATTGTTTTTGTATTCTGGTGTGAGACCCCAAGGGACTGGGTTGATTTCACCGGAATTTGGTGGGGAGAAAGAAGGAAGGAGAGAGAGGGCTATTTCTCTCTGTGTCAGGATTACTTTCTCTCTCAGGAAGAGTCTGGAGGGAAGAGAGAAGGAGCGGGGAAGGTGAATTTCCTCTCTGTTTTGTGATTCAAGGAGATTGAATCACATAGTGATCTTCCAGGGTAATCCAGGAGGAGGGAAGTAGTCTGGGAGAGCAACGGTGGGGGAAAGGTTTACTTCTCCTTGTGTTAGATCCAGAGGGTTGGGTTTTGTGGGGACCAGAGTGTACCAGGCACTGGATTCCTGGTTAGGTGCACGCTACAGGTTCTAAGCTGGTAATTAAGCTTAGAGGAATTCATGCTGGTACCCCATCTTTTGAACGCTAAGGTTCAGAGTGGGGGAATTATACCATGACAGGAGGAGATACCCAATGAAATGAGGGATGCCTTGATTGTCATCCTCTTCAAGAAAAGGGATAAAGTGGATTGTGGAAAGTACCATATCTCCTTCTTTGCCATTGCAGGCAAAGTTATGGCGCAGATCCTTGCAACCTGCTTTCTGCCCTGTGAGAAGAAATTTTACCGGAGTCACAGAGTGGTTTCCAACTATGTCATGGAACTGAAGATATGATCTTCACAGTACGGCAGCTGCCAGAAAAGTGTCAGGAGCAAAACCAACCACTGTACATGGCTTTTATTGATCTAACTAAAGCCTTTGACTCAATGATTCGCTGTGCCCTCTGGACTTTACTTTCTAAGATTGATGTATTTATCAGGACATCCAATGTCCTAAAATTGCTTCATGATAACATGAAGGTGACTGTTCTGAGCAGCACTGGCTCCCAGAGTGAACCTTTTAAAGTAGAAACAGGAGTCAAACAGGTCTGTATCATCGCTCCAATCATGTTTGCAGTTTTTATTGCTGTCATTCTTTATCTAATTGCTGGGAAGTTTACAGCTGGTGTTGAAATCACTTATGGAATGGATGGAAAACTGTTCAAGGTTAGTAGGCTGAAAGTCAAGAGTAAGATTTCCACCACATCTATTGTGGAACTTTATTATACTGATGACAACGCAATCTTTCCCCACTCTGAGAAGGATCTTCAAATGATCTTGAATGCATTTGCCAATGCTTACACATGTCTTGGTCTCTCTCTTAATATCAAGAAGACAAAAGTTCTCTGTCAGCCCTCTCCAAATGAGGTATTACATGCCCCATCTATCAAAATCAATGGAGTGGCACTGGAGAATTTTGATCATTTCCTCTAACTTGGAAGTCATCTTTCATCTGAGGCAGATATTAATGCAGAAATTCAACATCGCCTGAGCTGTGCCAGTGTAGCTTTTTCTCCTTTACAGGACAGGGTCTTTGAAGATCACAACATTTGAACAGACACCAAGCTTCTTGTTTATCAATCTGTTATTCTCCCAACACTGTTGTATGGGCCTGAAACTTGGACAACCTACAGACGCCACTTGAAAGTCCATGAGAAGCACCATCAACACTGCCTTTGTAAGATTCTGAAGATCAGATGGAACATGGAAGCACCAATATTACTGTTCTGGAAAAGGCAAAGACCACCAGTATCGAGGCAATAATCATCCATCAGCAATTCTGCTGGACTGGTAACATTGTTCAGATGCCAGACCATCGCCTCCCTGTTTTCTCAGCTGAAAGAAGGGTACTGTAATGTGGGTGGACAACGGAAGCATTATAAGGACTTGCTGAAGGACAACCTAAAAAAAATATAATATTGACATTGATACTTGGGAGACACTTTCCCAAGATCCCTTAGAATGGAGTGAATTCCTACATGATGGTCCCCTGCATTTTGAACTTGCTTGCCAACAAGACGAAGAGGACAAGAGGTGCAGGAGAAAGGAGATACTGGTGTCCAGTACTGGTCAACAGCCTCCTGCTGAGCCTGAAAACATCTGCCCTCATTGTAATAGAACGTGTGGTTCAAGGATTGGCCTTCGTAGCCACCTGAGGACCCATAACTCCCATGGAAGATGAGCATACTCGGTAAGGAGTGATCGCCCATCATCACCAAGTGAATAGAAAAATGCTATTTCTTTTGTTTTTTACAGTGCAAATATTTATAATCAGAAATAAAGTGAGCACTGTACACTTTGTATATTGTGTAATTGAAATCAATATTTGAAAATGTACAAAACATGCAAGAATATTTAAATGGTATTCTATTATTGTTCAACAGTGTGATTAATCACAATTTTTTAATCATGCAATTATTCGTGATTTTTTAATTTGCTTGACAGCCCTAATTACTACTATTAATTTGCTAGACCCAGAGATGATTTAATTGCTTCTTTGTATACTGGGTAGAGGAACCTGGAGTGCTCCTATCTTAACTCTTCCTGGTCTTACCAAACTATTATCCCCAAAATGGTGACATTTTCCTTTCTGCAAATGCATAATTCACAGTACCAGTTGTAAATCCACCTGCTTTTAGTGGTCTACAGACATTGTGCAATATTCTAAAGGATTGTACCTAACATGGTTATGACATCAACAAATTGTCAGATTTGGAAAGATCATTAAAAATACATGGTTTAAATGGAGCAGTCTATGGTTACTGTCCCACGCTCACTCTTCTTTATGTGAACACTGCTCCAACTAACATGGTAGGATGAAGGTGATAAGATGAAATTAAGATTAGTTAGTGTATTGCTCCATAGAAAAGCCTAAAATGAATTATTCAGTCTATTACTCCTAGTCCAGTGCTCTATACTAAAGATAGAGGCAACTGCAGTGATTTACAATCAAAATCCATTTTGATTTTTCAGGTAACTTACTGGATGTCTGCTGCATCGTGTGTTGAGTGTAAGCAGGGCATATTTCATAGAGAACCTTCCATTTTGGAATTTATTTCCCTTCTTGCTGCCTCAAAGCCCAGATTTATTACCCTTCCTGCCATTCTGCAAAACTAATTTGTTTTCCGGAATTTGGGGCTGAGTTGTGTTGAGTGATATAACTAAGCAGTCAGACGTTGAGTTACTATGGTGGGCAGCTAGTGTGATATTATGTGGGCAGTTTAACAGAGTTTTTGTTCAAGTGTTTTTTTGAAGATTTTATTCTTTGTATTTATTATTGTAACTGTATGCCCCCAAACTCATTTTATACAATTCCTTACTCACTACTGACTTCCGTGGAACTATTTGTATGTTAATAAGGTTGATAGAATCAGGGTCTTTTACTAGACAGCTAGACAAATTTATTTTCTCACTAATTATTAGATTGCAGGTTCTCATTTAGTTTGCAAGCCCTTTGGGGCAGGGACTGTGTCTTGCTATGAGTATGTACAGGGCCTAGTCCAATGGGACCGTAAGTGATACCATAATACTAATAAATTATAGTAATAACCAAACATTTTCTGATTTGCTAATTCCTGAGGCTTCCTAACTAACATGGTCAGGCTCTTAAAAAAAGGTTTATAATAGTAAACACTCTAGTTGCTGTCACATAGGCCACGTCTAGACTACGCGCCGTATCGGCACGTTAAAATCGATTGCTCGGGGATCGATATATCGCGTCTAATCTAGACGGGATATATCGATCCCTGAGAGCGCTTATATAGATTCCGGAACTCCACCAACCCCAACGGAGTTCCAGAATCGACAAGGCGAGCCGCGGACATCGATCCCGCGTGGTGAGGATGGGTGAGTAAATCGATTTTAGATATTCGACTTCAGCTACGTTATTCACATAGCTGAAATTGCGTATCTAAAATCAATTTTACCCCGTAGTGTAGACCAGTCCAAAGAGTGGGAATGTCTTTTTGTTCTGAGATTGTATAATGCCTACCACAGAGAGGTCCTGGTCCATGGCTAGGGGCTCTCAGGCACAATGGTACTACCAATACTATCACTGAGGTCATTTGAGTATTGTAATCATGAAAACTAAATTCATTATCTGAGTAAGCAGGGTAGAGATTTAAAATTACTACTTAGTTTTATTACTATCATCAAAATTCTATAGTTCTCTTTTTAAAAAAATGTTTGTTTTTCTTAATGATATTTGCTTTTAGAAATAAAGTTTAATAGAGAAATACAAAAAAGTGAGACCCAAAAAGAGTGAACATAAGAACAGTAGGCATAACTTGAAATAACTATCTTAAGACTCCTAACTGTGCAGCTACAGTGTGATAGAGAGCTTTTTTAAAAAAATAAAAAATAAAGTGTTTTGCCTTTTCCAGAGGCTTGTTAAGTAGTAGCACACAGAAAAGGGAGGGGTGGGGAGTTGTGAAAGTGAATTGATTGCAAAATAATTTTTCAGGTGATGAAAATTTTGTAAATCATCTCAGATGTGTTGATGTAGTTCTCATGCATGACTGTGATTGCACGTCACGTATAAATGCCAGGACTTCAGGATACCTAAAGGAAGGTTAGTTGTTTAGCATCTTAATATAGCACTATGTTTGACTTTAAAAAAACACAACCCTCTTTACTTTGATTGATACATATATATATATACACACACACACACACACATTTTATGCTTACAGGACATTCAGGGTGGATATAAATTGATTTCATCATTAAAATGATTATTAATCTGATCAGATACTGGGAGTTAATCACATGCAGTGACATTTCTACTGTTCAGTGGATTTGAAAACAACGGCAGAACTCCCAGTTTCACAGATTCTCCTACACAAACCCACTATAGTCTTTCACTCAAATCCCTCCAGGAATGCACTTAATCCACAATATGTGAGTCCATAATATTATTAATAGCTATGGAGACAGAGTCACAGAATTAGTGAGCTTTTTAAAATGTAAGTTGTTTCCTTCTCTGGATTTCCAAGCATGTCTTTTTTTCTACATCTCTCTGTGAAGGATCAGCTCCTTGAGGCAACAACTATTCTTATTATCTTGGAGTGTGCTGAACACAATGTGAGCACTTAAATCATTAAGAGATATGAATTAAAATTAAAAAAATATTCACTGTGAAATAATTAAGGTTGTTACATGCAAAACACCACCTGTCACATGACACAGATGTGGGTAGCTGTGCCTACTGGTTGGATCAGGAGTCAGTACCCAGAAATTGGAGCCCAAGGTCAGAACCAGAGTCAGAGGCCAGATGCCAAATCAAGGGTCAGAGATCAGGAATCAGAGACAAAAAGTGAGTCAAGGCTGGGTACAACCAAGCACAGGAGCTATCACATCTATCAGCAAATGCTTTGAGCAGCAGTTGAACTGTTGCTGCTGCTGGGTTTAAGAGGGAGATGACTTTCAGCCAACGAGGAGACGCAGCTACTCAGACAGCCTACTGCAGGCCAGCTGTGTGCCTTAGGCTGCCCAGAGATTGGGTCTGCTGCAGGACCTGATTCCTGACAACACGTGGCACAAACCCTTGAAATCAAAAGAATGAAATATTAAACCATCTAATGTATAATCTTTACTCTTCCGACATTGGGACATTTACCATTACCATAGGAGATGCTGCCTTGTATATCAAAGATACGCTTGCAATGAGATTGAGATAGAAGTGGGAAGCTGATGTGTTGAAAGTCTCTGGGTATGGATAAAAGGAGTAAAAAAAAACAAAAAACAGGCCTCATGTCATGATAGCCATCTACTATACAACACCTAACTAGAAAGAAGAAGTAGGTGAAGCTTTTTTGTAAAGCAACCTACACAATCATCCAAAGCACAGGACATCAACTACCCAGACATAATACAGTAAGACATTGTTATCAAACAAGTTCTTTGAATATATTGGAAACGTTATTACAGAAGTTGGAGAGAGAAGCTAGGGGAGAGGTTTTTCTAGATGTGATACTGACACGGAGGAACTGGTTGAGAATTTGAAGGTGAAAGGCAGCGTGGGTGAAAGTGATCATGAAACGTAGTTCATGAATCTAAGGAATAAGAGGAGGGAAATGAGCGGAATAAAGAAAATAGACTTCAAGAAGCAGACTTTATCAGACTCAGATTTGGAAGGTAAGATCCCATGAGAAGCAAGTCTAAGGGGAAAAAAGGTTCAGGACATTCAGCAGTTTTTAAGAAAAGACACATTACTCAGGGTACAAGAGCAAACTATCCCAAAGCATAGGAAATATAGGCAGTATTGTAAAGACCACCTGGGTTTAACTAAATATACCAAAAAATGGAAACTAGGTCAAATTATTCATGATGATAATAATTATATATAATCTCAAACATATGGGGACAAAATTAGAAAGACCATGGCACAAAATGTGATAAAATAGCTAGAGACATAAGAGGTAAGAAGAAAACATTTTACAAATACATTAGAAGCAAGAGAAAGACAAAGGACAGGGTAGGCCAATTACTCAAGGAGGAAAAGATAACAGAAAACACAGCAATCGCCAAAGTGTTAAACCTTGTTTGATTCTGTTTTCACCAAAAAGGCTAGCAGTGATTAGACTATAACACAGTGAACACTGGTGTAAATGGGGTAGGTTCTCAGGCTAAATTACAGGAAGAACAAGCTAAGAATTACTTAGGCCAGGTCTACACTCTAGACCTATATCAGTATAACTACACTGATCAAGGGACTGAAAAATCTACACCTCAAAGAGATGTAGTGACAGTGACCTAACTTCCTGTATAGGCAGTGCTGGGTTGACAGGAGAGCTTCTCCCATCGACCTGGCTGCTGCCTCTCTGGGAGGTGGATTAACTACACTGAGGGCTGGTATACACTATGGGGGAAAATCGATTTCAGATACACAACTTTAGCTACGTGAATAATGTAGCTGAAGTCGAAGTATGTAAGATCGAATTACTCACCGTCCTCATTGCGCGGGATCGATGTCCGCAGCTTCCCATGTAGACTCCGCAACTCCGTTCGGGTTGGTGGAGTTCCGGAATCGATATAAGTGCGTTCGGGGATCGATATAAACTCTCCTGTCAGCATAGGAGCGTGTTCACTTAAGAGCTCCAGCAGCATAGTTGCATTGGTGCAGTTGCACTTATGCAGCATTTTAAATACAGACATGCCCTTAGACAAGCTAGATGTCTTCAAGTTGGCAGGGACTCACTTAATACATCCTAGAATACTTAACAAGCTGGCTGAAGAGATCGCTGAGCCATTAGCAATTATTTTTGAGAACTCAGAGAATGGGAGAGATACCAGAGGACTGGAAAAGGGCAAATATAGTACTTATCTATAAAAAGGTGAATAAGGACAACACAGAGAATTAAAGACCAGTCAGCTTAGCTTCGGTGCCTGGAAAGATAATGGAGAAAATAATCAAACAATCACCTTGAAGATAATAAGGCAGTGACAGTCAACACGAATTTGTCAAGAACAAATCATGTCAAACCAAGCTAATATGCTTCTTTGATGATGACAAATATTGTGGATTAGGGGCAAGC
Organism: Chelonoidis abingdonii; assembly: GCF_003597395.2. Taxonomy (NCBI): domain Eukaryota; kingdom Metazoa; phylum Chordata; order Testudines; family Testudinidae; genus Chelonoidis; species Chelonoidis abingdonii. Next base: position 108,016,098 of record NC_133773.1, read on the forward strand.
ATTAGATATTCTATATCTCAGCTTTGGTAAGGCTTTTGATGCTCTCCTGTGCAGGGCCGGTGCAACCATTTAGGCGACCTAGGCAGTCGCCTAGGGCGCTAGGATTTGAGGGGGCGCCATTTTCTTTGGCAGCGACTGTGGTAACCGGTTCTTTGGCTGCCCCGGTCACCGCCAGCATTTAGGCGGAGGGAGCTGGGGCAGAGGAGCATGGAGAGGACCGCCTGCAGAAAGTAAGGTGGGGAGGAGGCACGCAGGGGAACTCCCTGCCCCAGCTCACCCCTGCCCCACCTTCTCCCCGAGCACGCCGTGACTGCTTCACTTCTCCCGCCTCCCAGGCTTATGATGCCTAAACTGATTGGTGCCACAAGCCTGGGAGGTGGGAGAAGTGAAGCAGCCACGCCGTGCTTGGGGAGCAGGTGGGGCAGGGGTGAGCTGCTTCACTTCTCCCATCTCCCAGGCTTGCGGCGCCAATCAGCTTAGGACCTGCAAGCCTGGGAGGCAGGATAAATGAAGCAGCGACGGCATGCTCGGGGTAGAGGTGAGCTGGGGTGGGGGGTGCCTCAGGGTGGGGAAGGGTGCACATTTTGCCTAGGGTGCGAAGCATCCTTGCACTGGCCCTGTTCATGTGACTTTTCATAACCAAACTAAGGAAGCATAGCCTAGACAAATCTAATAACGTGGTTGTACAACTGCTTGGAAAAGCATACTCAGAGAAGTTATCAGTGGTTCACAGTCAAGCAAGAGAGGACATATTGAGGGGACTCCCACATGGATGTATCTTAATAAATGAATTGGTTAATGGCACAAAGAATACAGTTACAAACTTTATGGACTATAGCAAGATGGGAGGGGTTGTAAATACTTTGGAGAACAGGATTCAAATTCAAAATGAGCTTGACAAACTGGAAATATAGTCTGAAAAAAAATAGGATGAAATTCAATAACTACAACGTCAAAGTATTACATTTAAGAAGGAATATCAGTTGCACAAATACAAAAAGGAAAATTGCCTAGGAAGGAATATGGCAGAAAAAGATCTTGGGGTTATAATGGATCACAAACTAAATAGGAGTCAATAATATAATACTGTTGCAAAAAAAGTGAACATCTTTGGGATGTATTAGCAAAAAGTGTCATAAGCAAGAAATCTAAAGTAATTCTTCCACTCTACTGAGTACTGAAAAGACCACAACTGGAGTATTGTGTTCACTTCATGCACCACACTTCATGAAAGATATGGATAAATTGAAGAATATCTAGAGTAGATCAATGAAGATGATTAAAGAAGAGAAAAGGTTGAAAAAACCTGGGTTTGTTTAGTCTGGAAAAGACTGAGGGGAAACATAAATCTTCAAGTATGAAAACAATTGTTTTAAAGAGGAGGGTGATAAACTGTTCTCCTTATCCACTGAGGAAAGGACAAGAAACAATGGGCTTAAACTGCAGTAAGTGAGATTTAGGTTAGACATTAGGGAAAACTTCCTAAGCATAAAAGTAGTTAAGAACTGGAACAAATTACCTAGGGAGGTTGTATAATCTCCATCATTGGAGGTTTTTAAGAACAGGTTAGATAAACACTTGTCAAGGATAGTTTAGATAATACTGACTCCTGTCTCAGTGCAGGGGACTGGACCAGATGACCTGTTGATGTCCCTTCCAGACTTATATTTCTATTTATTTTATGTGAAATGCACTCCAGGAGTCCAGGATTTGGCCCATTAGTAAAGATGTTTCAGTATCCTATTTGACTCGCCTTTCAAGTGCAGTAATGACCTATTTATATACCTCTTCAACTGGAAATGAAACACTAAAATAAGAGATTCATATGTCTACTCTGAGAAAATGCATTACAGATTCAGTCTTTGATCTTGAACTTTTCATTATCTGCCTTTATTTTCTATGTTCCCGTTGTGGAACATTTCCAATGCATTTCACTCAAAAAGTAAGAGTCTTACATAAGGTTCACTGCTAGCATTCCAGCTTTGCTTCATCTATTGAGAGTCTTTGCTTATTTTCTACTTCTTTTTATGCAGCTGCTAGCATACTCTGTGTTGATATTTCATTTCGCATTTCTTTTGCCGTTCATTAAAAATTTGCTCTACATAAATATAAAGAAAAATATACACCAAGAAAATTAACATACTGTAGAACAGGTGCCAGCATTATGGGGGGAAAAGTCCTCTAAAGAGGCATGAAACTAGGGTCCTTACATAATTCTTTGCCTTCTAGGGTGACCGGATGTCCCTATTTTATAGGGACAGTCCCGATATTTGGGGCTCTCTCTTATATAGGCTCCTATTATTCCCCACCCCCATCCCAATTTTTCACACTTGCTGTCTGGTCGCCCTTAACACATAGCTAATACATTACAAAAGTTGATTATCTGACAATATTTAATTTTAAACATAATACAGCAGATAAATTTGACGTTTCACACTCCTCCACAGACTAAAGAAAATACATGATTCCTCTCCGACTCCGAAAGTCAACAACACCTGTGCTTCAAGGGATGAAGTGTGTGTGTGTGTGAGAGAGAGAGATAGCAATTCTCCTCCCTGTGTTGATTACATACATTGTATCTTTTATTCATTGCATTCTCAGATGCTGGCTGCTGCAGGATGGTCCAGTGACTAGATCCTGTATTGAAAATCCTATTTCTATAATATCTTTTACTTCCATGCAACCCTACAATTCAGTGGTGGACTAGTGGGTTGTCAAGCAACATCCTCAGAGATGACTGTCTACCTGGGAATGACTGGTACTGCAATGGATTAAAACTCTCAGCCAACAGTGATTCTGCCAAATTAAATTCTGTATCAATTTTGTTTAACAGGATAGTAGGTTTTGGCTCCCTGTAATGGAATGCATAGCTCTACTATTAAATTATCCTAATTTCAAGTACTAGAAAGCTTATAAATATCTGGTGCTGATAGATATTGGCAGTGACAGTTACTCTTTTACTTCCAACTAAAATATAAGAGGAGCTGGAACATCTCTGTTGTAGAGGGGAGTTGGGACAAAGGGAAAGTTGTAGTCTCTGCTCTGCCAGTAACTTTATTGTCCTCTAGCACCAAAAGTTTCACCTCTGGTGAGGGAAAACTGAGTAACCTGGAGTCCCTGGCTAAGGTGTATTATGGGTGATGCAGTCAAGATGGGGGATCCCAGACAATAGAGGAAAATGGAGACATGAGAAGCAAAGTAAAAATTTCATGAGATCTGACAGCTCCCATTTTGGGCTGGAAAAGTTTTGTTTTCAGCTGAAATAGTACAATGAAATATTTCAATTTCTGCAGAAAGCAGAAACTTTTAGTGAAAAAAAAAATCAAAAACTCATCCATCATAACACAGTTTTGAGGGAATTTTTTGACCAGACCTAGCCACCAACTTGTCCTCCTTTAAAAACTTCCATAAGAATTAACTCTGCCATGCTGCCTACAGAATGTGGCTATTTGGCAATGGCTAGGCAGGTGGCGAGCTGAGAAAATGCTTAAGCAAAACTGGTTGCTTACTCCAAACCCCATTATATGTTCAGTTACTTCTTATTGTAATTGCAGGCTTTGAGCTCTCTAGGGCAGGAAATGTCTCTCTCATCTGCCTTTTACAGTGCCTAGAAAATGAGGCCTGCCAGTTATTTGTGGCCCAGATCTGCTACTGTAATATTAAATGATTACAATTAATAAACCCCTTAGAAACAGCCAAGCTTATGGAAAAAATTCAGACTGATGTTAAGGCCTGAACCAAGGAAGGGTCATAAACAAGTCTTACATAATTTATACCTATGTTCTGTTTGTAGTAGAGTGCTAACTTCATCTGCTTATGGTCTAGGAGGCATGTAGCCTACTATAATATAGAAGCCTCAAAGTTACATTAGAGTAATGATTGAGCAAAGAAGGTTTTTTTCTTATGTAGATTCCAATTTTGTTGTTCTAGTAGTATTTCTAGGTTTTATAGACAAACTATCATTGGTCTCTAAACAGAGCAGTGCAAAATGTTGTTAGATGCTAACTGATTTGTTCCCCCTGCCCTTAAACCAGTGTACTTTTACTCACTTTTGCATGAGTTGATTTTGCTGTGGTACAGCTTCAGGCTTAGAGAAGGCAGAATTTTCACATCAGAGATGAGAGAAGTAGTGAATGTCTTGTTTTGAATCACTCTAAATATTATCTGTGAGATCAGCAGGGTTCACATTCAAAATGGGGAAAATTCATATTTTGAAAGAAAATACGTAAATTACATATTTTCAGAATTTGTTTAATATTTACTGTTTTAGTTGGGGTTTCTGAAGTGGAATTGACTGTGTATCTTCACAATTTATTACCATCTCTGTTTATGGCAAAGAGGACTTTTGTATTTATCATGAATACACTAATTAGGAAATATCATGAGCCTCTTTGTCACTAAATACTGTTCCACCAGGCAACCAACATATTCCAAACCACCAGGAAACTGCCCCTCTTGGCAAAGAGTTAAGCAACTTTGCTGCTAAGATTTCCTCTTACCTCTGATTTTGAAGTACCATCAAACATGTGAAGTCATTAATCAGAAAAGCAATAATCTGAAGACAATGTTAAAATTCTAAAATTATGTGCTGAGATATTCTGACATTTCAATAAAAATTTTCAGAACTTGTAACTGAAATGAACACAAATGTTAACATTTCCTTCAAACTTTTCAAAAACATATTACAGATCAGTCAAAATATTTTGTTCCAATTTCAATTTGTATTTTATATTATATCAACATACATTTAGACAGTTATTTAAAAAAAATATTCTAAAATACTCCAATTCTATCCAAAAAAAAATCTGTGCTACATGTGAAGTTTAGATTGACAAAATAGCATTTTCTGACAGAAAAAAAATCCTAACCAGCTCCAATTCTAATACTTGCATTTCAGTTCTGTATTGTTTTTCAATTTTTTCTAATTTTTACTTTCTCATGTGATAATCAATTATCAAAAATCCATCTTTCTGGTCCAACAGAGGAAAATAAAGATGTTATTGGACGGGCATTGAATTTGAGCAGGTATTTTTTGAACTGAGGAAAGATAAAATAAATTCTTTGATTACAAAAATTCTTTTTCTGGTACAAGAACATTTTTCTCCAATTTTTAGTAGCTGCAGAACAACAGGTATTAAAATAAGACAGTAGACCACGTTTTTAAACTATAGTATCCTTGGGAAGAGATGTTCATTTTCTCTTAGAAATAGGTTAAAATTTGCTTTAGAGGCATAACACCACAATGTATTTTATAAAGAACATAAAAACTCAAGGAAAAATGGCAGTAATGAACCACAGTGTATTCACTGAAGGAAATAAACAGGACTAAACATTTGTTTATTGCTAACACAATATTATGAAAAAATGTGAAACCAAACTACTGAGGCATCAGAATGTTATTTACATTTTTATGGTCTACAATTTATATTTTTATTATAGATCAAGTAGTTTAGATGTTGTGGACATTAAAATATGAATTATATGAGTCTACAGGACAAATACCATTTAGCCAATGCCTACAGTTAATTGAATAATGACTAGATAGCAAAAAGATTTTCTGGGCAAGGGGCAGTAAAGTACTGCTATTAAATATCAATTATTCAATAGCAGTCAGTCAGTTAATCCCATATTTTCTTACATGAGCATAAAGGCACATTTGTGCTTAGTTCATAGTGGAAGATTCTCTCCATACTAACAGGGGAAGATGCTAAACTTTCTCCCTTAAGTAAATTGGCTTTAATCTGTTTTCTGAGCCTAATTGTAGTAGGGAATATTTCAAAGAAGAATTGATGAGAGGTTGAAAAAGTAAAGGAGTTTGTGTGTGCAGATGGGGGAAGGTGTGTGGGTGATTACAAATTTGTTTACCTTCTCATATTTTCTCCAAGTTCTCTAAAGACCAGTTTGATTTTCTGCATGGTCCTTTGCAGCAGTTAGAGACTATAGGGTATCATGAGTAGTCAAAAATTAAGAAAGAAGTGGAAACGTCAGCATCAGGAGACCCGTTCTCTCAGAAACATGCCCAAGTATGACCTTGTGTCCAAGTAGTGCCCTGTAACTGTTGTCTATACCATTGATCAAATCATCAGCTTGTGTAAACTGATCAGTGGAAATATTAAAGTCAATGACCTATCTCTTATATAAAACTTCCATTTTATTATTTTTCATAAAGAGATTTCTTCCCATTTAACTAAGAAGTTGCTCTGCTGGAATGAGTTTTAATTTTATTATGTTCAATAAATTCTAGGAGCATCAATGTCCTTTATAAAACAATGTTTATTATGTAGATTTTACAAATATAAGATCATCAAAATCAAAGACAGAATGACTTCCTTCCCCCCAATGAAGGAAAACTTCCCCATGTTTTGTCCCATAATAGTATTTTACTAGCAATGAAAGTTTTCATGTCTTGTGTTCAGAAAGAAGCAAATGACCCTTTGTGCAGCATATCTAAGGCATGTATATTTGACTCTCTCGTTTTGGGGGAACAGGGCAATATGAAGACAATAAAAACCTTGGTCCAGCTGTACTATGAGATCACCTGAACAAAAATAGGTGATCACAGTCAGAAGTCGTCTTTGGAAAAAAAAAATGATGAGATATAATCTAGATTTAACAAATGCATCTCACAGGAATACATTTCATAGAATCACTGAAATCAAAGATGGAGTGACCTGTTAGGTTATTTAGTCTATCTTCTGCTAGCAAGTGAGATGTTCCCAATACTTCATCCTGGTATATTTATACAAATACATGTGGCTGAATTTATAAAATGGGGAAGGAAGACTTGGATCAAGGATACACGTGGTTGACAACAAATGGCTGACATTTTCCCTGGTCCTAAACTTGAGTGGACTTTTTTCATCAGGCTTTGATGCTTTCACCTCCTTCAAAACTATGAATCTAATTTGATTCCCACATTAAATCTCTGAAACTTCTGACGTTTACTTGTCAATAAACCTTACAGTTTATTTCACTTCTTTAATCTTCATATGCCCCAAAATAAGCTTCACCCATATGTAGTGGCTCTTCAGGCCCAGTTTGGCTTCTTCATCTCCCTCACCTAATCCATCCTGCATCTGCAACAGTATTTTCCCTGCATCTCTCTTCACCAACATTATCAGTCCTGGTTTCTGTCTTTTCACTGAAAAGTAATCATGAAGGCAACTGTCTTCTAGCAATGCCAGTTTCAATCACTTATTTCAGTGGCTTGTGGGCTCAATCCAAGGCTTGAAAGTGAGCAGAGACATTGGCCTATATTTTTTGAGTGAGCAGTGGTTGGAAAGGGGGACATTTTATTATTGGAGCTTATTCATTAGAGTTGGAATCTGCTGCAGTTTGTCATGAAAAAAATCAATTTGGTAACACTTCAAATTCAGACCCCCTACTAATGATAAAAGCAAGAATAGGAAGCTGCCTTTTCAAAGTGCTTTCTTTTCTTCAAAGCCTCTTGAAAGCCAAACCTTATTAAACCTAACTTTAAAGTTATTTTCTTAACTTTTTTTTTTAAAAAAGTTTCCTCTACATTTATTTAGATAGAATACCTCAAAATGTCAATCCCTTCTAAAATTTAGTTATTTCTTCCTACAAGATAGGCAGCTAGGTAAAGTTTTCTGTTGATACCTTCTTCCCTGTATACTTTTTTGTTGCTATTTCTGTCATAAACAGATAGCTAAGGATTAATGTTTCTTTTGCCTGTAAAGGGTTAACAAAGGGAATGAAACACCTGACCAGAGGACCAATCAGGAAACTGGATTTTTCAAAGCTCAGGGAGGGAATTTTTGGGTGTGTATCGTTTTGTCTGTGTTTCTGTTCTGTGCTCTCTCGGCTATGAGAGTGATTTCTATCTCCAGGCTTTTCTAATCTTCTGTTTCCAAGTGTAAGTACAAAAGGTAGAAGATAATAGGTTTCTATATTGTTTTTGTATTTACGTGTGTGTAGTTTGCTGGAATGCTTTACATTGTATATCTTTTTGGATAAGGCTGTTTATTCATTTTTCTTTTAAGCAATTGACCCTGTATATTGTCAACCTTGATACAGAGAACAGTTTTATGTCTTTTTCTTTCTTTTTATATAAAGCTCTTTTTTAAGACCTGTTTGGATTTTTTCCTCAGTTAGAACTCACCAGAGAATGGTGGGGGAGGAAGGAACAGGGGGAAGGCGAAAGTCTCTTTGTGTCAGAGTTGCAAAGCGTACTTTGCAGGGACTCTGATTGAGGGTGAAAGAAACTTGATCTCTCTGTGTTTGCATTTCAAGGACTTGAAACGGTATCTCCTAGTGTACCCAGGGCAGGAAGCCGGGGAGGAAATAAAGAGGAGACAAGGGGAGGGGGTTATTTCCCTTTGTTGTAAGACTCAGGGTATCTGAGTCTTGGGGTCCCCCAGGGAAGGTTTGGGGAGACCAGAGGGCGCCAGAGACTGGAAATATGGCTGGTGGCAGTGCTATCAGATCCAAGCTGGTAATTAAGCTTGGAGATTTCATGCAGGCACCCACATTTTGGACGCTAAGGTTCAGAATTGGGATTTATGCTTATGACAATCTCATTTTCTGGATGTTGTTTAAGCTTCACTTTCTGTGACCAAGGCAATAAAAGGGCAACAGAACTGTACACAATATGAGTCTAATCCTGTAGTTTTCACACTGGCAAAATCCCTACTGAAGGCAAGGGAAAATTTGCTTGCTTCCGCACTACAGAAAGGAACACTGAACTGTCAAAAATTGAGAGGTGGCCCTATTTCCATTAAAAACAAAATGTCAAACTTGGATGCTTATGTTATTGCCATAAAAATGATTTAATATGATTTAAATCTATAATACTTACTTGTTTATAATTGTCAAACAAAGTGTCATGCACTTATTAAGTGCTGTGTGTTATGAGATAAAGTGCAGCCTGAAGCTTTAAGGAAAATTTTGCAAGGTTGGTTCCCCTCTCACCATATGATGGTGGGTATGTAAGACCAGACATTTTGTCTATAAGGCTGGTTGTGGTCAGCCACTTAACTTAAAGGCCTCGGATAAGGGAAGTGGACACAGAACTTAGGACCACCTTGACCCTCCTCTTCAGTTAGACAAAATGTACCCTCCAGTGCAGCTGGGCATTGAGCATTGTATGTAGGTAAGTGTTCTGAATGCTTTTTTAAAATAAATTGTAATGTAAAGTGATAAGAATGTCTGCTTATGTAGCAATAGTGCTAAAACAGCCGTTTTCCTGCTAAGATAACTAGTATCAATGGAAAATGAACACATGTAAGCCTCTTGCTGCAGCATGTTAAAATGGGTAAATTTTCATTGCCATTTATATTTTTGGTGGTTCCTTTACTGTTGCAATGGGTTGGATGTAAGTTTTTATGTCACATGTATATTTCCTGTCTCTTGGTGATCGTGTAAATATGGGTTGACACATATATCCCTGTACAGGGCAGCTTCAAAGCTGGGGTTAGATTTAAGCTCTTCATAAATGATTCTTCTGAACCAAACTGAATTAGTTGCGAGATAGGCTACCCAATTTTAAAAGGGTAGCTCACCTCCTATCATGTTGTGAGAATTCATGTTTACATCTAACAGACCAAGGAACGCTAAAATAAGATAAACTATTTACTGAGGAAAGATAACATTTAGAATAACACGATATTCACCATTAGTCTTTATGGGCTTGACCCAAAGCCCACTGAAGTAATATAGAGGCCTAAGTGTGAAAGAATTGCAAACTTTTGCAGAGTGCCAACTATGATTCTAGTGATGGATGCCAAAGATGGTTAATTTTTTTTCTTTTGAGGGAAGGGATAGCTCAGTGGTTTGAGCATTGGCCTGCTAAACCCAGGGTTGTGAGCTCAGTCCCTGAGGGCAAAAATCTGTCTGGGGATTGGTCCTGCTTGGACTAGGTGACTTACTGAGTTCCCTTCCAACCCTGATATTCTATGATTCTACTTAATTTTAGTTAGGAAACTTTGGGCTGTGACATTATGCTCCCAATTAATGCATATTTTACATTGTAAATGCTCCCAATTAATGCATATTTTACATATGACTGTAAATGCTAATTGAACCCATGTATTTTGACAGAACAAAAATTAAGCTGTAAAAAGACAACTTTGAAATGTTTAGTTCTGGTTTCACTTCGATGCTCATACAAGATGGCACTTTTACAGGTAGCTAAGAAAATTAGTGCATTCAGAGAAATAAGACAATGTCAAAAATATTTATTCTCCAGAACTATCACTCTTACAGATTTAGATCTCCAAATGCAATGGGGGGGAAGGTATTTTAAAGCTAATCAGGAGCTGCAGATGTTGAAAATCAGGTTCCTAAATATAGATTTCAGTGGCTAATTGTAGTTAGCCAAATTTTAAGATTTTGGCCTAATATTTCATTTCAATTGCTTTGGACTGTTTAGTGTAAAATTATAAATAAATGTGATAACATTGATTTACAAAAATTCCACTAGGGAAAACAAGAGACAGGAATCATTAAAAAGAAGAAAAAAATCAGTCTCAGCCCCATAATTATCATAAGATTCAAAATGGGTAAAATGAGTGTGCTGTACAAAGATGTATCAAGGCATTCAGTTAATTGATAATACAGAGGTGTGGAAAGTTAACATCAGGAATCAGTAGAGAAATCAAAGAGGAAAAACAAGAAAAAAGAGCAGTGAGGCAGATAAGCCATGTGAATTTTTCCTTTCATTTATCTATGTTTGTAACAATCCCCTTTTCGCATCTGGTTAGGGAGCATAGCCTAGTGGTCACAGCCACAACGTCTGACTGTCAAGGGGGTCATGGGGAGAGGAGCTGGGCCCTCCTAATCCAACAGGGTCCAACCTAGGGCCCTTTGTGTTATCAGTAATATGGCAACCAAGGCTGTCCTCCCTGAGCCTCTTCCTCTCGTCCCCACCCCAGGTCAGCTTAGTGCAAGGCTTTCCCCAGTGGAATAATCCAAACCACAATAAATAAGAGGGGTTACCCATGTCCAAGACCCACAGGATACTTCTCTCTCTGTTTTCATCTGGGATGGCCCCCCTCTTCCCTCAGGGATGGCCCCTTTGAGCAGCTGTATTAGAGTTTTAGGATTCTCTCTGCTGCTGGAGCTATGGGCTACAAGTCTGCTCACCTGAAGATCTACCACCTAAATGAACAAATTCCCTGCCTTTTAATTCCTCCAGCAGATGAATCATTTGGTGCAGGTGTGGCAGCATGGTGCTGGCTAATCCCAAAATAATCCCTTAACCACTTGTTGCCCAGTGTGGGGTTTGTATATCCCATCACAATGTTACACCATTATTTTATTTCTTGGGGAATTATCCAAGTGAGATTGGGTTCTTTAAAAGTGTTGCACTGAAGAATTTGAAAGCATATATTTATACTTTCTACCAAATTAGAACCTCACATCTTGTATCTGGGATTTTAGAAAACTGGCATAAATTATCATATGTGAGGGGTAGGTAGGATCCTGGATTGCCTTATTCTGTCTCTAAGGAGAATAGATCATTTGGTGTCTCTTGAACACTAAGAAGGGGGCAACCCAGATCCAGAAGGGAGCAGGAGAGGGGACATTTAAACACTGTTGCCTGTTCTCACTATATCATCACTTTCTCCAAGTTTCTAGCCTTTATGTCTGAACAGAAAAGCTTGAAAAATGAACCCTAAATGTTTCAGCACCCAAAGGCAAATGAAAATAAGTCAGAATTTAATATTTTAAAGGGTCATGATTTTGTGTAGCTTGATTCCAAAATTTTGATTGATTGGGTTTGTCAATATTTATCTCCTAGAATGAGAAGGGACCCAGAAAGGTCATGCCTATCACATAGAGTTGAAAGGTCATTGAGTCCAGCCCCCTGCCTTCACTAGCAGGATCAACTACTGATTTTTGTCCCAGATCCCTAAGTGGCCCCCTCAAGGATTGAACTCACAACCCTGGGTTTAGCAGGCTAATGCTCAGACCACTGAGCTCTCCTTTGTATATTAGGGGTAGAGGGAAAGGAAGGATGTGATCCTGGACCCCTTGTTGAGGTGAATTTGAAAGAATGGGGAGGGGACTAGGAAATGGGTAATTTCTTATTGCTCTAGGCTCCTGAAAAAAAAAAATCATTTCAGCCCATCCATTGAGCTCTGCAACTGAAATTTTCACACTTCTTCTAATGGATCCTTTATTAAACACTTCTCAGAATATATGATTGAAATTCTTCCTCCCTTTCATGAGGCTAGACTGCATTCTATAACTTTGATTTCAGTTTTCTGTACAGCTTTTCTTCCTTTTAACCAAGAAACCTCCCCATTTCTCTAAGCACTTTCTGTACCTGACCTGAGGATTTATTTATTGTTTTGTCTGCTTTAAGATGCTGATCTAGAGAGGGATTATGCACCTGTAACTCCCACAGAGTTTGCAGCAACAGAAAGAGAGCTCCATTTATATCTAATACATTTTTTCTAGTTTTGAAAGGGAACAAAGTTGTGGGGAGTGTTAAATAGCTCCATATATGAAAACTGGACTATAAAGATCAAGCAAACACTTTTCAGTCTAATCTAATATGCCTGTGGATATTATAAATGTGTTAGAAACATTCATACAAGTTCTAAATTTATTTAGATTTCATATTTTCCATTCATGAAACAGCTTAAAATCAGGCACCATAATTTTGGAGAGGTATTCTCTTATTGTACATGAGAAATTGCTCTCTTGTGGTATGTGGGCCTTGGTATCTCCCAGTCTATTCATAATGGCAAGAATAGGCAGGAAGTAGAATCTTTATAACTTCCTGTGTGACCTTGGGCAAGTCACTTAATCTGTCTAGTTTCCAATCTATAGAACAGGGATAATCAAAGCATTTCTTCCACACTTTCTTCATCTTGTCTATATAGACTCTAAGGTCTCTTGGGGAAGGATTGGGTTCCTATATCTCTTTAAAGCATGGAGCTCAATTGGTCCCTGTCCTTGGTTGGGGGCTGTAAGGTACTAATATGTTACAAGTTATGAATTATTATTAATATTTAAACAGTTATTTAAAGTTCTGCTGTTTATGAGGCTGATTTCTTAACTTTTAACAATAAAAAGATATACTGAATTAGAAATATGATTTCTTTTTAAGTGTCAGTCTATTTTTAGGAATCATCATGTTAGTTAGGACTGGAATCAAGTAAAGTTTTGCAGTGAAGTCAATTTGGCAAACTGATGTCCTTTAAAAAAAAATGGTGTGTGTATAGTACCATATATACTTGTTCATAAGCTGAATATTTTTGGTAAAAAAGTGATGCATCAAAGCGCAGGGGTCCTCTTATAAATGGATCTACACCAAAATTTGATTATTTTCAACTCTATGGTTTCACTGAATTGAATATCTAATACATTGTTTACCTGGTGAGTCTGCAGCATGGAGCCCCTCACCTCCCTGTGGCCGCGGTACACCATTCCCAGCCAATGGCAAACCGCAGCCATTGGGAGCTGAGGGGCTCCGTGTCTGTGAATGCTCCAGGTAAACATAGCATCCAGGCCCACTAGCAGCTTGCCCTAATGGGCCAGGAGCCAAAGTTTGCCAACCCCTGAAATATAGGGTCGGCTTATGAAAGGGTCATACAGTTTTTGCTATTTTTACCTGTCCATCTTGGGGAGTCAGCTTATAAACGAACAGGCTAATGAATGACTATATATGGTAATTTAATTCACATAAACTGCATTATTTATTATTATTTAACATTTATATTGTGGTACAGATCATAGGCCACAACCAGGTTCTGAGGCCCCATTGTTCTAGATGCTGTATAAACATACCCAAAAAAACAATTCCTGTCCCTCAGAGGGCTTGCCATCTAAAAGACAAGATAAAGTAGATCTATGACATAAACAAGTAGGTTAAGGTAGAATGGGGGTGATGGGATAAGAAATAAATATTCTTAACTATCAGTACAGTCATCAGTTTTCCACCGGCCTAATCACCATCAAGTTGCAATTTACTAATAGTTCATTTCATCAGGTTTTGAAATATTTTTAAAACTGCAAATACAGCAAGTATGTGACAGGTAGCCAGAGATAGAAAACATGTTACTGTCATGGTAGCAAGAGAGATTCAAGACATCATTTTAGATAAAATAATCTTCTTTATGATGATGATGTTGCTGAAACTGATATTTAGTTTTGTTTTACCTCTCTCTCTCTCTCTCTCTCTCTCTCTCTCTCTCTATCGCTGCACTAAAAATAATTCATGGTTCAGGAAAGATGCTAAAACTATATAAAATGATATTAATTACCTGAAGCAATATTTTTAAAACTGAGTTCAATGAAGTAGTATTAGAACTTTAGGACTACTAGTAATAATTCTTCAGCAGCATTAGCTGTATGTGTAAAATAGATTCCAGATTGGATAACCATTATTGGCTACATAATGATCTCCCAAGATATTTTTTAATGGAAATAGTTCTGAAAAGATCAAAATTACTTCTTACTTAAAAGTTAAACTAGAAACTCTCTGCTGACCCCAATAAGATTCATTTAAACTGAACCATATCTGAAATTGTGTGTTCTGTGCAAAGCCATAAAAGGTGACTATAGTGATGGGACAACTCTAGCAGTGCAGTGCCTCCTGAAGGTCATCCAGGGAATTAGCTCAACTCCAGCTTCAGAGCATCCTGTGCTGGCCAGTGTGTCACCTGCCACTGGCCCCATGTCCCTCTCGGACCCCGGTGCCCCTTTACCTTAGGGTTCTGCCCCAGCAGTACCCCTGCACGCTGGGTCTCCCCTCTCAGGGAAACCCCCAATCCTCTCACCCACCTTGCCTCAGTGGCTACTGCCAGTCATCATCTAGCCCCCAATCACTGGGGCAGACCAAAGTCTGCAATGGCCACTCATCCTTAGCAAGGGGTTAGAACCTGCTGCCTCTGCCTAACCCCAGACTACTCCTCTGCAACCCTAGTACCTGTTTACCAGGCTGGAGCTCCCCAATTTCCTTGCCCTATTCCCCAGCACTGCTCCAGTTTCAGGTACTGTATGTTCCCCAGCAGCTAGGCCCTCTCTCTCCAGGGCCAGGGAGAGACTCCTCCAGCTTGTGGCCCACAGCCCTCTTATCAGGGCCAGCTGGGCCCGAATTGAGCTGGGCACAGCTGTGGCTCCTACTCCAATCAGCCTAGCTTGGCTTTTTTTAACCCCTTTTCCCCAGCTGCAGCCCTCTCCAGGGTTGCTTTTGCTATTGGTTTCCCAGGGCTGTTTTAACCCCGTCAGGGTCGGAGTAGGGTGACCACCCCAATACAGTGACAAATATTGTCTCTATATCAGGCTAGCCTATTCTGTTGCATGGTTTGTTGGCATGCAGAACACATTTTTGATCAGTAGTCCCAGGAAAAGCAGACCCCTGAGGGGTGAAGTGGGATTGTGGTGTGGAAAAAGAAAGGAAAGCACATGCTGAGGCTCTTTACACCTACAATTTATGGGACAGTCAAATTTTTGGTAGCCTTGACCCTTACTTCAGACAGACTAGATCTGAAGAAATCCCTCTCTGTTCAGGAATGAGTGTTTTCCACTGTTCTTGAAAAGTGACATGAAAACTTGTGTGTCACATAAGTGATTATTATATAGCAATAATAATTGGGGGCAGGTTGTGTGTTGTGGCAAAATGTTCTGTAGCTTGGTCTTTGGTAAAGCCTGACCTAAAACCCAGTGAAATCAAAGGGAGTCTTTCTGTTTTTCTTCACTGGGCTCTGGAACAGATTCATAATAAATTTTTCATTTTGCAGCACCATGGCAATGGCAAAACACAGCAACTGAGACTTCAGTCCATGTATCACAGCTACTGTAACAAAGCAACTCTGTTAAGCAGCTTTGGTGGTAGCATTGTGTGTGCTGTTCTCAAATGAAAATCAAGAACTGGGTCATGCAGCAGGAGCAGAGATGTCTCCTGCTGTTAGAGGGTCCACTGTCCTGGTAATATATGAAATTAAGTGTGTAATTATAGCCAACATATATGCAAATTGCATAATTGTGCATTCTAATAGATTGAGTTGGCTATTTGTGGGTGCAGTAGTTTTCAGTTTTGTCATTTAATTGAGGTCATCATTGATAATTAAATGCTTTACATTTATAAAATATCTCACTTGTGTGCAGCATTGGAGTTAATGAGATAGCAGTCTTTTTTAAAAATAATTTCCCAGAATTCCCTTATTCCTTTACCCACTCATTTCATTGTGTATATGTATGCACTATATGAAATCTATGCAATATTTTGAACTTAATCTCCATATCTCATCCATTCCAATTCTTCTCATTGGTATAACACCCTATAATTTTACTCTCCACTGGACTAAAATAATTTCTGAATTTAGATTATTCTAAATCATTATCAAGATTTATTTTCTTCACTACACATCCAGTACTTTGTTCTAATACAACTCACTGCCACTCTATTGGGAAAAAATAGTTCAAAACAGCTAGCCAGTTGCAAAAATGTAGCAACCATGCATAGATAATAGAGAGAAGGGAATCCGGCATGGTGACTTCTTTTTGATTTTCCCTAATACCACATTCACTAGCGATAGCTGAGGGTACTCAATTCTTGCTTTAATGTGTGTTTTGCTGTTTAATATTGGACAGATAAAAATCTCAGAATCCAGGTTATATAAAATGCATAAGACACTGGAGATAATATAGTAGGGATACAAAGGGTCAGAAAGACTGGCTTGGAAATAGGCTTTATTCATATTGGGGAGGAGGGATGTCCCTTAACAAGAATATTATATTTAACTCAACTAAAATGTTTTAATTTTCAAATTGTTGTTGTACTTAAAGCAAGCATATTACACATATAATTAAAAGAACATTAACATAACCTGAAACAACTTTGTACATGGAAGTTAATATATACTTTACATTTGGCAAGATATATGCTAATTCTCTAATTTACATAGAGTTAAAATCTGAGGAACCTTTTCTTCTCCTTGTAATTGTGTCAAACTAAGAAGGCTGCATTAGTATGTCTGTTCATCTGATTATCTGACCATAAGGAAAACTGGACCTGGTGCATCTGTAACCCATCAATGAGTATGTATTACAGGTCTCCATCTGTGACGATCCACAGAGAATATGAATTATTACAGCCTCCCGCTATAAAAGGTTGGGTTTTTTAGCTTAAGCTGCAGCAACTCATGCTTTTAGCCCTGGAAGCCCCCAGTTCAATCCACAGTATGTCAGCCAAGATGGTAGCTATCGCATAAGTGCAAGTTGTCCAGGATTCAGATGGAACCTTTGAGCAGAGGACGTATGTAACTCACTGGTGAGTGTGTATTTCAGGTCCCTGTCCTCTTGTTCCAATCCATATGAGCTGTTATAACACCCACATACAGGACTTTTGATAAAGATTTAGTAGCTGATGTGTTTAGCTTGGAAATCCCTGGTTCAGTCCCTGATTCATTGGCAAACATAAGTTTGAGCTAAATAGCTAAGGCACTGTAGCTGAGGACTGTAACAATTCATACCCTCTGTGGATTGCACAAAGGGGGACTTATAACACACGCTTATCAGTGGGGTACACATAACGTATGGAAGAGAGAAGTTGCATACGCTACATGGTTGGGAGTTGCAGAACTTCAAGGAGCGGCGCTTATGCAAGCGAGCTCCCTGTGCAAGCAGATGGTGTATCCTGGTCATATCTCTCTTCTGACTGAGGTAGGATAGCTTGCTCTGCATCTCCTTCAGTAACCCCCTCTGGCTAATCTGGGCAAAAGGAGAACAGAATAAATTAATTTCACTTTCCAATAAATGCAATAAAACAGTTTGTCTGAAAAATAAATTCAATTAGCTTAACTGACTACCAAGCAATTCAAGAGGTGGCATTCCTGAGACATTGGTAGTATAGTAAACAAAACAGGTTCCATGATAGTGATCAGACCTTATAATGAATTTTCAGTCCCACAGGAAGGTACACCAGCCTAATATTACATTTTTCAATTATTGAATATAACTTAAGTCTCATGAAAGAAATGCAAATGTAAGAGTTTTTTGTAATTAGTATCTATCTTGGTAAATTCAGAGTCCAAAACTCATTCATTTACATATGAATTAATGGTTACTGTTTTGCTTCCAAGATTAAAAAGGGCTTGACTTTGTATATTGTACTTACTGATGTTTAATTGGCCTTGTTTGACCAATTAAACATTTTTGTGGCAGACATCCTCTGATTTGCATTTTCCTTAAAAGTTTGCTTTTTCGTTATGTTCCTCCTAAGTTACAAGCAGTATATATCTGGCATCACATTTAAAATTTTTGGATTACAGAAGCTGTTAGAGGGTATATTTGTGCTTGTTGTAAATGATGGGCAGTTCTGACAAATTTCCATTAAAAATATCTGATCTTATGAAGATATTTTGAAGTCATTCAGGAACTATTTAGGTTGATCAGCATTCCATTTATTTTTTATACAGAATAGCAATCTACTTCTGTATTACAATGCGTTGTTCAATTTTTAAGGTCCATACATATTCATACATGACCATTGTATTTTGTTCTATTATTACTGAAGATACTCAGATGAATGTGAGCTAGATAATCAGCTGATACATATGACATATCTTCATTGAAATCAATGGAGCTGGCCAATTTTCATCATCACTACATGATTTTCTGTGCTCTATTCCTTTTGGCATCACATAGTTTCTTGTGAGCATACTATAGCAGACATTGCTTTGTCATCAGGGAGCTGTCACTGCACGCTGGCTCCAAACACGTGCTGCCACACCCAGTCTCAGTTAAGGAGGTTTACTTTTTTATAACAAAGGTTAAAACAAACAAACAAAGCAGTCTTAAGTCAATACCTGGTCCTGAGCCTTCAGGGCCACCCTTCCTATGGGTCTCTGACATTGCAGTTCCTGACAGCTTCCCAGCCTCAGCTCCCCCCTTATAACAGCAGCCAAAGGGTTGCTTCCCTGAGCCCTGCTTGCTCCAGGGACTCATCACTGGAGTTTGCTCCCCTCCAGTGTGACCTTTGCTGTCCAGGGCTCAGCCTGCTTCAATCTTTCCTTCTCAGTTTCCCAGTTGTAGCCCTTTATAAAACCAGGTGTATCCCAGACCCCATTAATTAGGTAAATTAGGCTCACCTGCTACAGTCCGGGGGAACTTGACTCAGTCTATCCACAGAGACCAGCTACCCAATGACATGCATAAAACATATTTTGGTTAAATAGTTTTAGCTAACCATGGACCCACACCATATATGCAGTCATTCAGTCATGAGTTATTGAGATACATACAAAAATCAGTGCTTGAAATTGTATAGCCTGTGTTATACAGGAAGTCAGACTAGATAATTGTAATTCTTCTTTTTGGTCTTAAAAATCTATGAATACCATGTTTCTCATGAATTTGTTGAACTGGAATTGCTTAGCTAAAGTACATGCTCAGGAATCCTTACAAATTGACAAGTCTTAATAATAAAAATCTAAAGTAAAGTAAGATAAATAATCAAATAAATAATAAAAATAAGAAATCACATATGTGTATATGGGTTGTGAAGCACTGGAATTAGTTACCTAGGGAGGTGGTGAAATCTCCATCCTTAGAGGTTTTTAAGGCTCAGCTTGACAAAGCTCTGCCTGAGATGATTTAGTTGAGGTTTGTCCTTCTTTGAGCAGGGGTTTGGACTAGATGACCTCCTGAGGTCTCTTCCAACCCTAATTTTCTATGATTCTTTGATTCTACTAATGATAATTTAGAGTCAAGCCCTGTCTGTCTCTCTCACACACACAGACACAAATATGCAATTAATGTTTCAAAATTCATTCTAATTTCCTTTGAATTTCTCCAGCAGGTATAAAGATACTTTGTAATCATATCCTTAGGTTAATTTTATGTTAATGTTAGAATAAAGGTAAACACTTAAGTTATAAATCACATGTTTAATATAGTCTTAAAGGCAACTTTCAAAAGTGCTCTTACCTAATAAGCACAGGTAAGTAAGAAAAATTACTGTGCCTTTTCCACAATTTTAGCTATAACTAACTGCCACTGTCTGTGAAGTGTCAGTGGATTGCACAGTACATAATTATGCTGCTTTAACACTTGTAACTATCTCAAGAGTCTTGATTTAAATTTTTCTCCATTAACAAGCTCTCTCGTTATTTCTCTCAAGTTGGAGATATGTGTCTTTTCAACTATTTGATCATGAATCACTTAATCAGGGAGGCTACCAAAATTGCATGTAAAAACTAATTTGTACAATGCACTTACCTACTTTTCATTTGGTTCTCTGGAGTTTTGCACTCGGCAATAGAAATAATAATTCTCTGCCAAATTATGACATCAGGCCAGGTATTTCATAGAATCCTAGAAGTGCAAGACTGGAAGGGATCTCGAAAGGTGATCTAGTCCAGTCCCCTGCACTTAAGGCAGGATTACATAATAACTAGATCATTCCTGACAAGTGTTTGTCTAATTTGTTCTGAAAAAGCTCCAATGATAGACATTCCACAACTTCCTTAGGCAATTATTTCCAGTGCTTAATTACCCTGACAATTAGGAACTTTTTCCTGATATCCAGACTAAATCTCTCTTGTTGCAATTTAAGCCTTTCCCTTCTTGTCCTATCCTCGGAGGTTAAGGAGAACAATTTTTCATCCTCCTCCTTGTAACAACCTTTCATGTATTTCAAAAGCTGTTATCATGTCCTCCATTTGTCTGCAATTCCTCAGACTAAACAAACCCAGTTTTTTTTTTCAGTCTTTCCCCATAGGTCACGTTTTCTTGACCTTCAATCATTTTTATTGCTCTCCTCTGAACTTTCTCTAATTTGTCCACATCTTTCCTGAAATGTGGTACCCAGAACTGAGCATAATACTCCAGCTGAGGTCTTATCAGCATGGAGTACAGTAGAAGAATTACTTCTCATGTCTTGCTTACAACACTCTTGGTAATACATCCCACAATGATGTTTGCTCTTTATATAACAGTCTTACACAGATGACTCATATTTAGCTTGTGTTCCACTGTGACACTCAAATCCCTTCCTGCAGTACTCCTTCCTAGGCAGTCATTTCCCATTTTGTAGGTGTGCAACTGATTGTTCCTTCCTAAGTGGAGTACTTTCCATTTGTCCTTACTGAATTTCATCCTACTTACTTCAGACCCTTTCTCCAGGTGGTCCAGATCATTTTTAATTTTAATTCTATCATGCAAAACACTTGCAAACCCTCCCAGCTTGGTATCATCCACAAAATTTGTAAGTGTACTCTCTATGCCATTATCAAAATTGAACAATGATGATAATAATAATGTATTAAGTATGTCAACTGCTTTATCATTGGTTATAAAATCAGAAAGGGCAGCTGTGTCCTTTGTCTGTCCTACCCCAAATAATGCAGCAGAAGTAGGTGTCCAATGGATCCTAAGGAGCAGAACTTGATGATATTGAAAATGAACCAGAGCTTTCTCATAACTGGTTACATTCATCCATTTGTTAAATTCTGGGTGCCCATAACAATGGCAAAGGTATTCCTTTGTTTATGTTATGGCTACCATCCTGTATGATAGGAAAAGGGAATAGTTGAAGATCTCTACTCTAGAAGGTACACAAAAATTTACATCAACAGTACCTTCCTAGGAACTCCTAGTTATCAAATTCACAGTCTAAAAGTACATGTTTTTTCCTGGATGGCATCAGTGGTGAGGGTACAGTAGCAGCTCTATTTTGAGGAATTGTTTGTTAACAGTTGTGTTAGCAATGTGGACTGGATGTTGCAGCCAGCCTTATGAAGTCACAAAACTATGACATTAGCAAACACTATGCCACCTATTAATAGTGGTTTGCTCTTCTGTGATGGGGCTCAGATTCTTGGCCCTGATCTATTGATCCTGAAGTCAGCATGACTACAACAAGGGGAATGTTAACAGCAATCTCTTTGGGCAGTTAACGAAAAAGCATTAACTGCCTCTAAAGGGAGCTCATTGCTGTCCTCCTTTGCTAGGAAGATGGTGACTACGCTGTGGAGTCTCAGAGTTGCTTGTGGCATACTTCTAAGTGGGAAATATGGAGAAACAGGAGAATGGAGGAATCCTATATCACATGTAGCTGATAGACTTATAACCACCAATAGACAGATACAAAAATCTTTTCATTAATGCCTCATGACTAAAGCTACATTTTAGACATGGGTATTTTCAGTAAAAGTCATAGGTCATGGGCAGTAAACAAAAATTCACGGCTTGTGTGATAAATGAAATTGCGGAAGTAGCTCCCTTTTATGGACACCCACCCAGCCAGTTAGCTAAAAATCCCTCTCGGTAGTTCTCTGCTTGCTTTACCTGTAAAGGGTTAAAAAGTCTCCCTGCATAGGTAAAAGGAAGGGAGTGGGCACCTGATCAAAAGGGGCAATGGGAAGGTTAGAACATTTTCAAATTGGAAAAAAGCTTCCCCTTTGTCTATCTGTGTTATTCTCCCAGAGAGAAAGGACAGAGCAGCTATGCTGTAAGAGCTTGGGTCAGGTATGAAAAATCATCAGACCATACCTAGAAACTACTCACTTAAACCCTCCAGATATGTAAGTAGATCAGAAAATGTCTAGGAAAATGCAGTTAGGTTTATTTCTTTTTCTTTCTTTATGGCTTGTGGATTCCTCTGTGTTAATCCCAGGTGCTTTTCTTTGGCTTATAACCTTTAAGGTGGACCTCAAGAAAGCTATTCTTGATTCTTAATTTTTGTATTTGCTTTTTTTTAAATCTAGCAATAGCTTGAGTTTTCAGATGTATTTTTTTAAAATAAAATTTACCTTTCTTAAGAACAGGATTGAAGTTTTGTGTCTGAAGAGGTTTGTGCACATATTGCTTAATTAACTGGTGGCAATAGCTGATTTCCTTTGTTTTCTTTCTCAGCTCTTCTCAAAGGGGTGGTGGTGAAAGGGCTTGAGGGTACCCACAGGAAGGAATTCCCAAGTATGCCTTCCTGAGTTCTCAAAGAAGTTTTTGCACTTGGATGGTAGCAGCATCTACCCATGCAAGGTCAGAGAAAAGCTGTTACCTTGGGAGTTTAATACAAGCATGAAGTTGCTAGTATTAATTTTTAGAATCCTTGAGGGTACCCACCTGCTGCACTCGAAGTGCCAAGCTAGTAAATAACAACTGCCAAGAGGGATTTATAGCTAACAGGCTGGCTGGGTGTCCATAAAAGAGAGCTCCCCCCTCCCTTTCATTTAGCACTGCCCTTGACTTGTCCATGACTTGTACTATATTCCCCTGACTAAATTTTGGGGAGGGGAGCAGAGCAGTGAGTGCCTCAGGTGTTTGAGGGAAGGCAGCCGGGGGGAACACTACAGATGTTGGGCCGGGGGTAGCTCAGGGAGGTGCCAAGGATGCTGGAGGGGGCTGAGACATCTACCGGTGCTGTGGGGGGCAAGGGGAAGGGGCAGCAGCCCAAGGCCCAGGACCCCCACTGGTGCTAGAGGGGAAGGCAGCAGGCACAGCTCAGGACCTTCACTGGTGCTGGGGTGGAGGGTTTGGCTGGGCTGGTAGGCTCCCTACTCAGCTCTGTGCCTCCTCAGAAGCAGCAACATCCCTCAGCTCTTAGGTGGAGGGGCGGCCACACAGCTCTGCACACTACCTCCTCCTCGAGTGTGAGTGCTGCAGTTCCCATTGGTGGAGGCAGCATGTAGAACCCCCTGGCCATGCCTCCCCTTAGGAGCCAAAGGATGTCACTGCTTCCAGGGCGGCCCCCTGAGATAGCACTGCCCAGAGCCCTCACCCCCTCATGTGCCCAAACTCCCAGGCCTGCACTCCCCACTCAAACTCCTGCTGCTGCTGGGGAGGAGGGTCGGTGGCCACTGCAGAAGTCACGGACATCATGGAAAGTCATAGAATCCATGATATCCATGACCTCCATGACAAACTCGCTGCCTTACTCGTGACTATAGCATCTCCCTGGATTATATTTTAAAGCTGGTTTGTAGCTAATCCTTTTTTAAATCTCAAAGATGGTAAAATGCTGAATCCCTTGGACATTGTAAACTTGTAACTTGCTTGGCACTCAACAGGTTAATGGCAATGGGATGACAGACTTAATTGGTTTGCATCATGATAAATGTACTTTTTAATATAGTAGTCACATATTTAAAAGAACTGTTACTGATTTAACATGCTTTGCTTCTTTATTCTACCTGAAAATCCAGAGCAGATATATTATCTTGGACCAAAATGTGGAGCGTGTATTAGACTCGTAGAACAGCTTATTGGTAAGCACTGTGCAGCATGGGTTGAGCTTGACAGATGAAATGTAGGCTTCTTTTTTAACCTGATCATTGTTCCTATTTTTAGCAAATAGAATTTAAACACCTGCTTCGCTTTTTCATAATTTCAACATCTGTGGAAGGCTTCTTGTGCTTTGTCATTTAGTAAAAAGCCCTAGTGATAGTCTCTAACTGCGTCATTTATCATTGTAACACCTGGTACTGCATTTTGAGCTGATTGTTTCAAAGATGCAGCTTAGTTGGAATACATCTTTGAGTTCAATGGATGTTTTTATGCATTGTCTACAATGTCTTGCTTTGTGGTGATAGCAAAATCTGTATTTAAGATGTTCATCAAGGCCTAAGTAATAAAACATTTTGTAGTAGGCCTCTGTCCTTAAATTAAATTCTCTCCTTTTTTCCAGCAGACTGAACACCTGCATAGAATTCCTTTCAGAAGTGCCTCAATTATATGATATGTAGCAGTTAATATTCAACAGTAGTCAATATTTCTAAACTGCTAAGGAAAAGCATGTGCACTACAGTGCCAGCCGATAATAAAATTCCTAATAGATTCCCTCTTCATAAAAATAAAGGATTTCTTATAACATAATTAACTTTGTCATCTTTTTTTTTTTAACTTCTCTAGAGACTGGCTTTTAAACCATAAAATCTTGCCTGCAGGCTACCATAAAGGAGTTTATTCTTTGGGTACTTCAGACCACAGAGAGATGTATTTTTTAGAAATGTGTAATGCAACATTTTATGCTGAGGTGAAAACTTAGAAATATCATCCCTGGAAATGGAGCAAAATGTCGGTATTTTAATATCAGGTAGATGCTGGGCATGGGAATTTGAGTGACCTATCAATGTTACCCTTGGAGAAGCTTATATTAAAGAGTGTCTGTTGGTTGTTTCACAAGTCAGTGGCACAATCTTTCTATAACTTCATATTATATGGACAGCCATTTCTGTTGGGGATAACTGAGGGGCTTTGTGTGAGAGTGACAGGTTGTATCATTCTCACCTATCCTCTGTCTCAGTGGTTCTCAAACTTTTGTACTGGTGGTCCCTTTCACATAGCAAGCCTCTGAGTGCGACTCCCCCCCATAAATTAAAAACATCTTTTTTTATATTTAACACCATTATAGATGCTGGAGGAGAACTGGAATTTGGGGTGGAGGCTGGCAGCTCGCGACCCCCCCATGTAATAACCTCATGACCCCCAGAAGGGTCCGGACCCCAGTCTGAGAACCCCTGCTCTATCTTGTTCACCTTCTTAGGGCCTGGTTCTGTAAAACCTTACACATGCAATTAGTGTTAAGTGCATAGTGTTTGGACGATCGGGGTATTAGATCTTAAGTTTTTATGGGCAGTGACAGTTTATTGTTACGTATTGGATGGGGGTGGAGAGGGACGGATAAACTGACTGTTTCTTTTTTTTAATTTTAAGTGTGCTGATTGATTTATACTATTTTGAAATTTAATTTCATATTTTTCCCTTTTGGAAAGGTTGTGTGTGTGTGTGTGTGTGTGTGAGACTTCAGCTTGTGACTGAGTTGTTACACATTAGTGATAGAGATATTTACTTAGGAAGGAATAAAGTTGTGCTGTTTCAGATTTTGAATAATGATTGTTTAATTGGTTGCTTTTTGTCAAGTTTATACCCTTTTATTTTTTCAAAGATGAAGAAAGACACTAGTCAAATCCTAGTGGAATAAATTACTGTTTAAAAATCTAAAATCAGGAATAATCAGGAAAGTGGATGAGATCTTGTGTCTGAGTGCATCCTCTGGTATCTTGTCTTCTTCCTGGTGCCAGACAAAGTAGGAATGGAGCCCAGACCCAGAGAGTGGAAGTTGGGGAAAGGAGGAAAGACTATGGCAGAGATAGCTGACCCCCTTCTTCCCCTGAGCAGCACTTGGGGGGAAGAGCCATGTGCAGAACTAATGTGGATCATCCTCACCATAGGGATATGAAACTCCAGAAATGTACAGAATGTTTATTATTTTCTTTTAAGGTCTATAGGACTTACTGTTTCCAGATATTTAAAATATCTACAGAAGGTGCAAGTCAGTACAGAATCAAGTGTTTTGCTGGAAAGTTTTCAAGGTCACTTTTTATGTACATGGGTTTGATTTTCCTCTATTTCAGGTTGAGGAACACAATTATTGCTAACCAGTGAGGTAGATCCTCATTCCCAGACTACATGCAAGAGCAGCTTTGCTCTTCAGAGTTCACTGCCACTTTTAGTTTTCCAAGAACTGCTGAGCTTGACATATGATACTCTATATGGCAGTTTCACAAGCCTTAGTTTTTCAGGAAGCAAGATTCTCTTGTGTCTAGTTAAGAACAGCCATATTGGGTCAGACCACAGCTCTATTTAGCCCAGTATCTTGTCTTCTGACTGGCTAATGCCAGGTGCTTCAGATGGAATGAACAGAACAGGTATTCCTCAAGTGATCAATCTCCTGTTGCCCATTCCCAGCTTCTGGCAAGATTCTCTAATGTCCAGTTAAACAACACCAGTCTGGTTTCCATTCAATGAGTCGGGTTCTAGCACAACTGCTGTCATAACTTCTAGAATATTTTAGATTTATGCTTTCCATAGATGGGATAATTTACTGCTTTAATGTCAATCATTTTTCCCATCAGTTTTCCTCATTCTCTACTGTAGTCTTCATATATTTTCATTTGGATACTTTTGCTTTTATTATAAACTTCTAATGGTTTTTCCATCTTCTCATAAAATATAATTGGGTGGTTGTTTTTTGTGCTCATTTTCTTCTTGTGTCTGGCTGGTATGTCCCATTTCCTCCTTATACCGAGCTGTTGTAATAGCATGCATCAGTTTAGTGGTGGTATTTATTACAATTAAAACATCTTAGTGTCTTTGAGTTTATTTTATAAACTAAGACACACATTTGACTCATTGACCTTTTCCTTTTGCAGTCTTATAGTTAGAAGCTATGTCCAAAACATTTTTCAGTGTCAGGTCTGTTTGTGATAATGGTTTCATTTGAGTTTAATGTGAACCAAAATATACAATTTCCCCCTCTTTTTTCTCCCTTTAAAAAAGGAGGTTATCCATGTTTTACATCTTAGTTAAAATGGAACGGCAAATTCCCTCCCCCCATCCCTGATTAAATTTAAACCTGCAATTGTAAATGACATTGGTGTCAGGTGCTTTCAAACCACACACATATCTTCATGTTGGAACATTTGGGGATAGTGATGTTTTCATCAAATTTAAAGCCCAAAAGAGTCTTCCAAGAAACTAGCATCAGGTGGACAGAAGCAGGTGGACTTGTGAGGCAAGGGAGAACACCCAGAAACTGATAACAAACAGAGAAAGGCAGAAAGCAAGAAAGCCAACCAGTAGCCTGTGAGTATAGTGTGACTCTGAAAAAGCTAGAGAAAGAGCTTTAGCATCTGTTGTCTGTAGAACAGGGGTTCTCAAACTGGGGGTCAGATATATGGGGGAGTCGTGAGCTGCCAGCCTCCACCCTAAATTCCAGTTCACCTCCAGCATTTATAAATGGTGTTTAAATATATAAAGTGTTTTTAATTTATAAAGGGGGTGGTTGCACTCAGATGCTGGCTATGTGAAAAGGGCCACCAGTACAAAAGTTTGAGAACCACTGCTGCAGAGGCTTCAGGCTAAGCTAAGAACTGTTCCTTTTGTTCTTGGTTCTTCCTGTGTTTGGAGGAGCTGGAATTTGTAGATTCTTGCAAACAAACAAGATTGCATCAAAGAAAATACCTTATTACATCAGTTTCTACATCCATCTGGAATATGCCTCTGGCCCTGAAATTGTTTGCTGCTCGGGTCAAAAGGAGATAACACTGGCGTTATGTGTGGACTCTAGTTTCCAAGGAGAGAAATTGTTAGCCAGTATTCCTGTTGAACCAAAATGGTGCAAATGATGGTGATGCTTGCAGCAATAAAAGATGAAGAAAATAATTTAAAACAAGACCTGTAGGCTTTGCAAAAGGAACTAAAGCAACATCTGGAGAATTCCCAAAAAGGACTGAGTGTTGCCTTGCAGGCAGAGGTCAAATATCTGTTTGAGCAACAACTAAAAAGTGTCCAGAGAGGTTGGAAAGCTCAGCTGCAAAGCTCCCAGATTGTAATGGCAGGACAGATCAAAGAGGTGACCTGCAAACTGACTGTGTTAGACCAGAAGTTCTTTCTAAGAAATAGTGGAAACCAGGAAAGCTTTAGCCAACTTGGAACATGTTAATAGCGATGAGCTGCAGCAGAGACTTAAGAAACTGAAAATTCAGCTCCAGAAGGAAATCAAGTGGTCACGGATCACGGTCGAAGTCTGCCACATGTATGAGGAATTGAGCCAGCCAGAGTACTTGGGTAAGACCAGAGAGACAAGATGGGTAAAGGAAAGTCTTTTATTGGACTAACTTCTGTTGTTGGTCCAATAAAAGATATTCCCTCAACCACCTTGTATCTCTAATATCCTGGGACCAAAGGGCTACAATAAGACAGCATACAGCATTGATTAATAGCAGGCATTTGCAACAGTTTTCTACCCTGTCTGTAATCCACAGAGGCCTAGAGGGGAGAAGTTGGGCTGTCCCAGCTCAAATAATGCAAAAAACCACTATCTTTGAGGGGGAGGGAAACTCCCTAGGATGCTTATTTGATTCAATTCAACATTACAGCTCAAATGATTGACTGGGAATAGGGACAGAAAGGCGGGTTACTAGCAATCAATTTGAATGGTCCAATTCTGATGGTGTTACAGAATTAACCCCCCAAAAGAGACTGAGTTATCCAGATGCAAATCTTTGACATGGAGCTTGAAGCTAGTCATCAATCTGAGCACAGTTTACAGCTAGAAATAGAGGGAAAGAAGAAACCTCACCTGAACTGGCTGAGGATCTGCAGAGGTTTGTGTTCCTGTCATATCCAGATACCACTGAGGACTTCCAAGATAAGCTGGCAATGGACCAGTTTATAGCTGCTCAGCTGGACTTGGACTTGCAGATCATGCTAAGTGAAAGATGGCTGAAGACAAGCTGAGAGGCTGTGGAATTTGCTGCAAGAAATTGATATTTTTCTTGCAGCAGTGCACAAGCAGTTCACTGTGTAATCTCGCTGCTAGTAAGGAAGATGGAAGCTGATCACCATGAGCCAGGTAAGGACAGCCAGCTGTGTGTTGAATATATATGAGGAAAGAGAATATTCTAATCTGGTTCACGATTTGAGTTGTAAAACAAGGGAAACTGTCAATAATGCAAAATTAAAGGTAACAGTTCAGTTAAATGATAGTATGGTGACAAAATTGGCCACAAAAAGGATTGTTACAAATTTAAGGTAGGCCAAGACAGGCTAGTGTAAGTGTTTAGCGAAAGCCTCTCTCCCAAGTCAGGAAATGGGGGAATACCAAACTGAAGGGGAAAATCTTGATAGAGGTACAAAGATCGGCCCCACAGTGTTTGTTTAGATCTGCACAGTTAAACAACAATAATGGGAGTATAGGTGTCTTACAAAATCAGTTTGTGGAGTCACGAGAGAAAAACATAGCTGATGTTTGGTGACAAAGAGGATAAAGGTTGAGAACTAGAACTGTGTTGGATGAATAATTCTATGACTGCATCTGAGAAACTAAGAAACATCACATCCTCTGAGGTGCCTTATCCTCAAGTTCTATAATTTGATTTGGTTATTTGTTATAAAAGTAATATGACACAAAAAGTGCAAATATTTAATTGGAAGCTTAAAACTGTTTGCTAGTGTAAACTAACCCCCTACTTTTTCATTAATTGTTATTGTATCTTGATTTGTTTTCTTTAAGGCTCTAGATGAGTATATCTCTTCCTGCAATGCATATTTTCCTGAGTTTAGTGTGAGAGAATTCACTAGGTAAAGGGAATTCATCAGATATGGTCAGGATGCAAATTAAGTCTGCCTCTGCGCCAGTAACACACCCACACATTCAGTTATGTAAATTAACCAATAAGTATACTGTAGCTTGCTCAGTTAAGCCAAGTGTCTTGGAACAGGGAGACTTATGTGGCCCTGTTTTTCCAGGGTCTTTTGAGAATGAATAATTTGTGCAGAAAAGTTTAGTAAACGTTAAAAACTCAGGACACTTTCCTGGCAACATATCCTCACAGAAAGAAAATCTGGGGAGGGCTGCATGGAACTATGTAAAATATGTGGGAAGGGTGCATATTTATTGAAGGACTAAGCACTTAAATATGAAAGGATTAAATTTTTCAGGTGCATCTACTTATTTCTTATTTCATCCTTCATTTTAGAAATTACACTGCTTTAAAAAATTCCTAGTTTTTCCCCAACACTCCTTACAGATAGCCGGCTTCACGCTATGTGTAATCAAATTCACCACCCATTAAAATGAGAGAGCAAGGGACAAATATGAATGTAAAATAAGAAATGGTGCCCTACATTATAGCTAATTTGAAGAATCACCTCAATTGAAACAAAATATAAAAGCTTTAAAGCTTTACAATGACAGATGCCATAGGCCACACAGCCTGTGTGAAATTGGATTCAGTGTGATTATTTCTGGGCAATAATTCAGAGCAAATAACATCAAGAAAGGCTTGCGTAAATCCTGACAGAAAAAAGTGGATTTAAATCAAACTAATAGGTTGCAAAACATATGAAATATGCTTTGTACTGTGCCTTGGAGACACATGGCCAAATCCATATTCAAAAAGTAAAAACAAACCAGAGTGATTTGAAGAATAAATTACTTGTCATCGTGATCTTTAAAAATGCCAGAATTTAATGCAAAAATATAATCCTAACATTTATTGCAGCAAAAATAAATGTCAACATATTAGACTTAACTGGCTAAGCCTTGTGGTAGCATTTCTGCAAAGTGAAAGGAACATGACAAGATGTATTTCACATTTATTGGAATGAGATTTGGTCTTCTTTATCATAAGTGGTAGATTTAAACACTTTATTTTAATTTACTTCACAGTACTGAGCAAAACATTGACTCAGATAAGAAGTGGAATACCATATACACTCCTTACTGAAGCAATCAATCAGTCTTAGAAGCTAAATGTGTACTATGACAACATGAGAGCTTTGCAGTAGAATGCAAAATGTACCATAAAATGTTTGAGACATATTACACACTATATTGCTTAATTGCTCATAAATATATAAAACAATAAAAGATACAGTGTATTACTTATTATAATTGATAGTTCTTCATGTATGCATACATTCGTATAGTAAAAGGGGTCATATTCTAGTTTTAGATGCATGTTACCAGTCCCTGTTGACTTCAGTAAACACATACATATCAAAGCCAGAATATAGCTATTCTCCCTCCTTTTCCCTCCCTCACACTGATAACCTTGGATGTATATGTGTATTTCCTGGTCCTATATATTGTACATTTCTTATTTTTACATATTATCTTATTACACATTACCTTTCAATATCTGATATATTTTACATATGCAAATATGTACCAGTACACACACTATGAGTTTTCTAAATCTTTACACCCTTAGGTAGGGTGCATTCCAAATTCCACTGAAGTCAGTGGAAGTCTTCAGGGACTTTTAGGTGATCATCCAGTGGTTTGCTGGAATGGATTATTTGGATCATTCAATTATCTCTGTCAAATAGTGGACAAAGGATTTGCTAGGATAGATTTTATGAATATAAGGAAGTCTCTAATATTTTTGTAATTTGGTATTTATTATAATTATTACAGTATCAAAAAACTACATTCAAAGAACATTTTAGGTTGCAAAGTAAAGCTCTTGGAAGATAGGAAATTTCAGATTTACAACTGTTTGTATAACCTTAATTTAGCCCTTCTGTGCTTTCAGCCTCTGCACAAATGAGGCAGGGATTCTGTAGACAAAAATAGTCTATAATAATGTAATTAAAGATCATAAAGCATATGCACAATAAGGCTGAATTTAACTAGCAGAGGTAACTGTAAATCTATTTGCTAATTTTAAGTGTTTGATTTTGTATCTAAATAACATCCTCTTAACATAGTTTTGTAAGTAGTTTCCTATTTTCAATGGGAAATGTAAAAACAAATTCTACTATGTGAACCTGTAGCAGCCTCGCCATCATGCAACCGCATTCAGCACATACTGCAACCTCCCCATCATGAACCCTAAGCATTCAGCACTTACTGCTACCACTTGAACTAGAGAACTAAATGCATTAGCAGGCATCAGAAGAGGAGTGCTTATGCCAGGATGCAGGGGTAGCGGTCTGCTGTCAGCATGTGCTGGACTGAGGGAGTGGTTTGGAGGAGCTAACCTTGGAAGATGGGTAGATTTTCCCCAAGTGGTGACCCTGGAGTCAGGGATGGGCTGCTGGCACCACATGCTGGATCCAGGGAATTAGAGTTAGAGTTTGTCTCTCTTCCATCCCAGGCATTGGGAAACCTCTGACTCATGTGATTCCCCCAGAGGGCTAATGGATATTCAGGGTCTGTAGGAGTTTTTGAGGGAGCCTGGATTGACTGTCTCTCTCTCAGCTTCTGCCCGTTATGGTGCCCTGTGTAGGATGCTGGGAGGCCATATGCTGGATGCTGTGGTAGAAGTTAAGGAGAACTTCAGCCCAGTTCCCCTCTCCAATTTGTCCACTTCCTTTCTGTAGTGGGGGGCCCAAAACTGGATGCAACACTCCAGATGCGGCCTCACCAGTGCCGAATGGAAGGGAATAATCACTTCCCTCAATCTGCTGGCAATGCTCCTACTAATGCAGCCCAATATGCTGTTAGCCTTCTTGACAACAAGAGCACACTGTTGAATCATATCAATTTTCTCATCCACTGTAATCCCCAGGTCCTTTTCTGCAGAACTGCTGCTTTGCCAGTCGGTCTCTAGCCTGTATCAGTGCATGGGATTCTTCTGTTCTTAGTGCAGGACTCTGCATTTGTCCTTGTTGAACTTCATCAGATTTCTTTTGGTCCAGTCCTCCAATTTGTCTAGGTCATTTTGGACCCTATACTTACCCTCCAGGATATCTACCCAACCCCTCAGCTTAGTGTCATACACAAACTTGCTGTGGGTGCAATCCATCCCATTATCCAGATAATTAATGAAGATGCTGAACCACTTGAAACCGGATGCCAACTAGACATCAAACCACTGATCACGAGCCATTGAGCCTGATGATCTAGCCAGTTTTCTGTCCACCTTCTAGTCCATTCCTCCAATCTATACTTTTTTTAACTTGCTGTCAAGAATACTGTGGGAGACCGTATCAAAAGCTTTGCTAAAGTCTCAAGATATATCACATCTACTGCTTTCCCCATATCCACAGAGCCAGTTATCTCATCATAGAAGGCAATCAGGTTGGTCAGGCATGACTTGCCCTTGGTGAATCCATGTTGACTGTTCCTGATCACCCTGAACACCCAAGTGGTTCAAAATAGATTCCTTGAGGACCTTCTCCGTGATTTTTCCAGGGACTGAGGTGAGGCTGACTGGCCTGTAGTTCCCCAGATTCTCCTTCTTCCCTTTTTTAAAGATGGACACAATGTTTGCCTTTTTCCCCAATCATCCAGGACTTCCCCTGATCACCTCAAGTGTTCAAAGATAATGGCCACTGTTGTTGTAGTACCCAAAATCTTCAATCAGGGTAAAGACAATGTATTGCTAGGTTCTGTACAAATACATAAAATGACACAGTGTATAGCTAAAGAGCTTGTGATTTAAGACTAGATGTAACAAGTGAGTTTAACAAAAAACAGCAAGACAGGTGGCACAGTTACCAGGAGGCACAGCTACAGTGTCTAGTTAAGGAATTCACATAACTTCCCAGATCAGTTACATGTTTGTTTTTGTTTTAAAAAAATACAAATATAAGTAAATATCAGCAACCCTCATCAGGCTTTAATTTAACAATTGCATTGTATTATAAACTCTACATGTACTGTAAATACATTCACACTGTCTATCTGTCTGAGGTCTTATCACTGTGGAATCTGAGCAGTGCTAGAAACACACATTGTAAATATTCAGGTATGTAAATATAAAAACTTTCATATTGCATGCATAGTACCATACATACATCAATACATTTTCTGGTTGAGAAAATAGGAAGTCTTGTATTTGTATGACAAAATGTACAATTACACATTTTAATGTTGAAATATGTGCTGTGAAAAGAAGGAGTTACAACATATAAGGATAATTACATTTAAATGTGAATGTATTTAGCACTTTTTGATAATAAATAAAGCTTCCAAATGTTTAAGCACTTCACAGTTTTGTATAAATAAGGGAAAGGAACAAAAATATATAATTACATACAGCAAACATATGCTACTACCCAAGAGTAACAAGTAATTATAATAATGTGGGGGTTTTAGAAGAATATGATTCCTTTCTTTTTTTTGTGCAATGTTATTTCCACAGAACTTTCATACCACTTGAGTATAACTTATAGATATTTCAGGAGGTTTACAGCCTTGAAACTTGTAAACACTTAAAGCACTTAAAAATTTCAAGAGAACATATTTATTGAGTTGTTGACATTTCACAAGGTATTTAAAATTACACATACCTTAGTCATATACTTTTGTAGCTAACATGAAAAATTCTTCTTTTTCCTCCCCACTGAAAAAATCCCCATTGTATGTTTTATCTGTTGATAAAACATTCACTAAAGCCAACAGAATGTTCAAGTGTTGCTACTCTATTTTATGTTCCATATGTTTTAGAAAAAGATTCTGATTTTATTGTGAATTTGTTTCATTGCCCCTTGAAGCATCTGATTGAAAAAAGAATGTTTGTGTTCAATAAAATAAGTAAATAGGTCAGTAAGATAAGAAGACAGACTATCTAAGCCATCGGTTCTCAACCCACGGACCATGGACCACATGCCACTCAATCGCTGCGGCCCATGTGACATCCTCAGAGTCTGTCATATAGATAGTATGTATATATATATATATATATATATAGTGTAGATGTGGCCCACTATGGTAAATAGGTTGAGAACCACTAGTCTAAGCCAACTAAAATCAGAGGGAGAATATGCAGGGAATTCTTTACTATGACTTTGATAACAAGGGAATTTAGGAATGCAGAGATGAGGTAAAAAGAAAGTCAAACCATTTTCAGTGCACAGGGATTTGTGCTGCTGCACAGGGATTTTTTCCTTCAAAGTAGTTAATTTAAAAATGTGTGATGCAATGTATAGTAAATGCAGTTAGATGTGTAATGTATATAAAGGGAGAGGATGTCTGTGTAACTTTGGAGCTGTGATGTACCCTGCCCCTGTGTTTGAGTCTGATCAGCTCAAGTGTAGCACTTTTGTATGCCAAATAAACATACCTGAATGATGAAGACTGGAGTCGAGCTGAGTTCTTGGGAAGTCAAGTGGAAAGAGGAAATCCCAACAAACCCTGATGTATGTGTGTGACAGGGTCCCTGTGGTGCAACGTGGACTGTTGTGACCACTGAGCCCTCCAAACCCACCAATCTAGGTGGCCTCTCACACTGTGGTGCTGACGGTGAGCTGCAAACCTCTGATAGGCACTGCACGTACACAGACATCTACAGTCAGGGACACACCCAACTGTCTTACATTAATGATCTCCTAGTCACTCATGAATTAGCCAGTTCCCCCCAGCTCCATCCCTACACCAGTGTAAGTTCATTACTTAATTTGCCACTTCTTTTTAGGAAAGTGGACACGCACCAGCCTTTGTAACCTGAAGAGATTTCCCAAACACTTTAGACAAACTCCCTGGTAAGGATAAAACATTTAAATATGTTTATTAACTCCAGAAAGATATATGTTAGGTGATTTTAAGTCAGTGACAGTTACCTTAAGAAAATAAAAACAGAACGAGGCATTCTAAATCCTAAATGTTTAGTCTAAGCAAGAGTTGAATCCAACAGTTTTTCGCACCCTGACAGATGTTACAAGCATGTTACAGTTCCTCAGTTCCCCAGCTGGAACTACCTTCCAAACTGTGACCAAACTTCCCCAGTTCAAAGTATTTGTCCTCCAGATATTCTTCCAGGTATTGAGTTGATTGGGGGGGGAGTTAGAGAGTCCACGTGACGATGTCACTGTCTGTTTTTATACCTTTTTCAAGCTTGCTAGAAAGATCCTTGCTGTGACATGGGACTTAGGCAACACCCCTTGGTCAGGCAGTCTCCATTGCTAAGTACTCTCTCTGAGAAGTCTCTGGGATGGCCATTGGATGAGTGGATTCCCTGTAATGGGCCATCAGCACATGTCTGGCTGGCCCTTTGTTGTAACTGAAAGGTTGGCTGTGGGCATCTCCCAACCTCACAATATATTCTGTAACACACATAGCAAAACTTCTTAACTTCACATACAACCCAACAGGATATTAATGTTCAATGGATCAAGACTTTAAAATTATACCTTACAAGGTACAAAAAGTATTATAGTTATAAGACAGTGGTGAATATGTGAGTTCCAGGGTGCTACTTTGAAGTACAGTGTGTCACAACGTGCCTTATAGCTGTCAGTTTGTTTTTACTCAGAAGTACAGTGGAGATGGATTAAAAACTTCACTTTCTCAGCCAGGGTCTACATTGTGTCTCTGCAAAAGCCTGCAGGAAATGAAGGAAATGTACATTACTGTCCAATGTACAGCCTATGGCCGCAGCTCATGCCCTATAAGCTGTATACACTGTATAACGAATAATTGAGGGGAGTGAGAAGAATGTTATCGGGAAGATCATGGATTTACCTGGTGGAGGTAAAATAGGGAACAGTTAAAAGATAAAGCTATAGATCATGAGAAAAGGCAATGAAATTGAAGCTGATGCCAATGCAATTACTATTTTAAAAATTAGCTTTTGGCGGGGGAGGGACTGAGGAAGTTGTAAATGAAAATGTAACTCTAATGGGTGAATTTTAGGGTGCAGATGAGAAAGCGGATGCCCTTCATGGTATCTTCAGGCATATCACAAATGTAGCTCTATAAGATTAAACCTATTTTTTTTAATTCCCCTGCCCTCAGTTAACAAAGGAGTTGATATATGAAGCTATGTCATTGAAAGAAAGATGCCATTTCTCCTTTGTGAGTTCTGCACCTTTAAAATGTAGAAGAGTCTCCCTTCTGAATGGGCAGCTATGAGGCAGCTGCCCTTCTGTGTTTCAGTTCAGCAGAGTGCCTCTTCCTATCTGCCTGGTAACAGAGCACCAAAATCAGTAGCGCTAGCTGCTACTGGATCTTTGGGAGTGACAATGAGCAGATATTTAGATAATCCTCAGAAGTTAGAGTCCTTATTCAAAAGGCCCTTAAAATTTCTTTCCCATTCCCTTGTTCATTCCAAGATGCATCCATGTCTTGATCTTACTATTGTATTATTATTTGTCTTGAGGTGGTGTTTAATCTATTGAGCTAGACCCTATATGAATACACAAAAAAAGCTAGCCCCTGCCCCAGAGAGACTACAATCTATATATAAGACTGGAAACAACAGGTAGATACAAGATCAGATGGGGGAAGCCCCAAGTAACAATGAGACAGATGCAATTAGGGTGGCAAATAGCAGTTACAACATGCCAACCACCTAACTACTAAGATTTTTTGTTGGAGGCATGGCAGAAGAACATTAGAAGGAGGGCAATTAGGCTGATTTGTTGATGTTTTTGGGAATCATCTTCAGTGCATGAGGACAGCAAGGGAGAAGGCTTGTGGGCAAATTTCCACAAATGTGCATTCAAGATTAGCTGAGTGGAGGTGGGAACTGACAACTCAATAACATGTAAAAGATAAGAAGGGTAAGGGTAGGTCATGAAGGGTCTTAAAGTGAAGAGAAGTAATTCTATAAAATGACACTTAGAACACTAACACCCCCTTTTACATCTAAATCCTACTAACCAACCAATAAATAAATCATCAATAACAAAAATCCTGCTCTAAGAACAGTCCTAACCCTAAAAAGGGAGAACTGTCAAAGTCTCCATTAAGTCCATGAGGGACTTTGATTTTACTATGGTTTTAGGTGGAAGTTGCTCAGATATCGTGGCAGTATGAAATCTTGAGAGATTACTGAGGCTTCTATGGTAGAGAGGTCTGCAACACAGTCTGTCTGCTAAATAAATTATCATATGGAAGTTATGCAAACCAGGAGGCCTTGTCCTCCTGTTGGCTCCTTGTCTCAGCTCCTGAAGGCACCACAAGCCTCTTTTCTAAATCAGCATTCTGATATGGAAGGCAAATATGCCCTCTCTATGTGCTGACCTATTCCAGCTTTATGACGAAATAAGTTATTGCTCTGATCCGTATAGCTCCTACGCAGGTGAAGGATGTCAGCAGCTGAGGAAGCTAACTTTGGGAATGATACATATACTTTTACTGGGGTAACTTTTTTTTTTTTTTTTTTGAGACCTGACTATCCCAGTGATGTTTTCTGCTGTCAGATCACAGCTCTCTGAGCGCTGTCTGACAAAACACAAGAAATAGTATGATTTTCCTCCTCTGCCCAATCCACTCCGGTATGGATGTACCTTTGTTGTTGAGTCACTGTACTGAAACTCAAAAACTCAGGGTTCAGTTCCTGGCTTAACCACAGACTTCCTAGGGGACCTTAGGTGCATCATTGAATTTCTCTAAGTCTCAGTTTTTCATCTGCAAAATGGTGATAGTACTACTTCTCCCATTCTCTGTCTGTCTTATCTGTTTAGATTATTAACTCTTGAGGCAGGGACTGTCTCATACTAATTATTTGTAGATTGCCTAGCACAATAAGGTCCCGATCTAGATAAGAGCCTGAAGGCATTATTGTTAAAACAGTATTTGACAATAGTTGTAAATCAAATTTGGTCCAAGTGTGCAGTTTCATCCAGGTATCTTAATAAGATTTTTCATTCTAATTTTAAATTTCTTGTATGGTCTAACTCTTCTATATCTCTCTCAGTGTCTTACACCAGGTTTTCACCAATGTGTCCTTTCGGAGAGAAAACATATGGCATTATACTGTTCTTCTCCTGTTCTTCTGAAACTTTCAATTTTCTAGCTACAAATTGATTTTCCTTGTCAAATTTCTAATCACATTAAAGAATTACATTTGAGTTAAAGACCTGAGTGAAAAGGTATTTTACCATAATTTTATTCTGATTCCTTACATTATCTTTCTTAATCTGACAGTTTAAAAGCCAGAAATACAGTTGTGATAAATCCTCCTACAATTTTATTTTTGTTTTCATTAATCAAATTAAAATGGTGTCCTTGGAGGTGCAATTAAAAAAAATAACTTTTTGAAAATATGAACTACAATATTGAATACACATATATAAACTGGCCTCTTGTTGTAATGTGCAAACATGGTTCTTTGACATTTAAATTTAAAGCAAATCTTTTGTTGCTCTCTCCAGTGTGTGAGGAGCAGGTGTTTTATGCTGAGAAATATTCCAGTTATGACCTTATGTCCCATAAGTATATTACTGCAGAAAACATTCCTGCACAGTTGCTCTAATATTTAAATATTCTGTCAAGTTTTTGTTCCAGAAACAGCTTTGATGTTACTGTTCTTTGCAAGCAAACCTACTAGCTGGAACAATTGGCATCAACTGATACTGTCTGAGAAGATCATTAAACCCCATTCCACCCTTCACTGTATGAACTGCCAGGGAACAAATTGTGGCTGAAACAAGGAGAAATCATTGAGAAACATTTCCATTGCTTGCTTCTCCTGCCTTTGAGACAGCAGAGGGCTTGTCACATATCTGTGCTTTTGTTAGGGGGCATTAGAATTGGCATTGGGAAGAGGAAGTCCCATGAGTTATCCTTCTCCACATCAGGATATTGAAGCTCAAGGATTTCCTGATTTTTCTTAAATTGTAAGTTGTTCTAAGCAGGGCCCATGTCTCCCTCTGTGTTTGCCCAGCGCCTCGAGCAATGAAGCCAGGCTTCTGATGGGGTCTTCAGCTGCTGAGGGCTAGGGCCCAGATTTTAAAAGGTATTTAGGCATTGTAGGGTTCAGCATTGCAATGCCTAATTGATTTAGGTGTCTAAATCTCATATTCAGAAGGGATTTAGGCTCTTGACTTCCCCTTTAGGTGCCTAAGTCCAAAATTTAGATCATCGGAACCCCTGCTAAACTACCACTTAACTATGTAGGTGCCTGGATTCCCAAGGCACTGAAAGTCCCCTGGTGCCTAGTTTTCTGCTGGTGGGCATGTGTACAGCCACCTAAATTCTGAGGCCAAATTGTACCTAGGGTTCTGGTACAATTCACAAACTAGTAGGCATTCCCACATACCTTGCCTGTGGGGTTCAATCCTGAAGCCACTTACAGTACGCCTACCAGATTTCCCCACTACCACCACAAAATATAACAGGATATCCCATATCTCCTGTTGAAACTGTTCCACTTTGTATAAAATATAGAGCTGCCAGGTGATTAAAAAAATTAATCCTGACTAATCATGCTGTTAAACAGTAATAGAATACCATTTATTTAAATATTTTTGGATGTTTTCCGCATTTTCAATTATATTGATTTAAATTTCAACACAGAATACAAAGTGTACAGTGCTCACTGTATGTTTATTTTTATTACAAATATTTGCAATGTAAAAATAAAAGAAATAATATTTTTCAATTCACTTAATACAAGTGCTGTAGTGCAATCTCCTTATCATGAAAGTTGAACTTACAAATGTAGAATTATGCAAAAAAAAAAAGACAAAAGAAAAAAAACACTGCATTCAGAAGTAAAACAAAGTCAAACTTTAGAGCCTACAAGTCCACTTAATCCTACTTCTTGTTCAGCCAATCTCTCAGACAAACAAGTTTGTTTACATGTGCAGGAGACAATGCTGCCACTGTTGTTAAAAGTCACCTGAAGGGAGACAGCTTAACAGGCATGTGGTAGTTATTGCAAGTATTTAGGTGCAGATGTGCTAAAGTTTTAATAGTCTTCATTCGTCAACCACATCGCAGAAGGACATACGTCCATGTGAGATGGGTTCTGCTAGTAACAATCCAAAGCAGTGCAGACTGACACATGTTCATTTTCATCATCTGAGTAAGATTCACAGGTTGATTTTCCTTTTGGTAGGTTGGCGTCGGTAGTTCTTGCATTGCAAGTGTTGCTTTTCTAAGAGTCTGAAAGCATGCTCACACATCATAACTCCAGATTTTGGAAGCACGTCAGATTCTTTAACTTTGGGTTGAGTGCTGTAGTTAGTTATGAAATCTTACGTTAGTATTTTTTGCATTTGTTCAAATCTGCAGAGGATGTGTTTAAAACAACAACATCCTGGTCATCATCCAGACGGATATAACATGAATATTGGCAGAATGCAGGTAAAACACTGTGGAAGAAGCAAAAGAATTGAAAGGATTTGTAGGAGATCTTAATGCATGTCAATCTGTTAGACAAGAGTGCCAGCTGTAACAAATGACGTGAGATTTGTAGAAGCAATAGATGTGAGGAAGTATGGAAGAAGATGTGAAGAATCATCATGATTGCACTGATAAAAATACATAGACGCGGCCAAAGTGAGAGAAATAAGATAGCAGGATAGCTATATAGAAACAAAATGCAGCTGTTGCTCATTATTTGTCTGTATTTTGGTGTTATTGTCTGTAACAAAGGTAGTAAATGTTGATGCTGTAATTGTTTACGTTGCAGAGACCTGTCCGGGATGGGCAACACAGTGTCCTGGCAGTCCCTCTCGTTGCAATGCTGGGAAATATAAAGTATTGCATTTTGCGCTGCACCAAAGCTAGCACTGAGTTTTCTCGCCGACACCATGTTAGAAGGAACATACAACATTCCAAAGATTCAATCACAATTAATTATGATTATTTTTTTAACGGAGCATATCAGATGAAGCATGTCTCTGAATGGTGGCAAAGCTGAAAGGGCATCAAATGTTTGAGCATATCTGGTGCTGTAGAATATGCAATGTCAGATACCAAAATCATGTGAATGGTTTCTTATTACAATGTCACTAAAAGTGGGAGCATTATCTCCCATAAATGTAAACAAATTGATTGTCTTAGCAATTGGCTGAACAAGAAGTAGGACTGAGTGGACTTGTAGGCTCTAAAATTTTACATTGTTTTGTTTCTGAGTGCAGTTATGTAGCAAAAAAAATCTACATTTGTAAGATGAACTTTCACGATAAAGAGATTGCACTACTGTACTTGTATGAGGTGAAATGAAAAATACTACTTCCTTTATTGATCATTTTTACAGTGCAAACATTTGCAATAAAAATAATATAAAGTGAGCACTGCACATTTTGTATTCTGTGTTGCAACTGAAATGAATATATTTTAAAATAATGTAGAAAAACATCTAAAATATTTAATATATTTCAACTGGTATTCTTTTATTTAACAGTTCAATTAAAACTGATTAATGATGATTAATTTATTTAATTGCAATTAATTTTTCTGAGTTAATTTCATGAGTTAACCATGATTAATTGAAGCCCTAATAAAATATTGATTGGAGCAGAAACTAGAACCTGACTCTCACGCATCCCTCTAAGCCCGAAGCTGTGGAGTCATTCTGCCTCTCTCTGCTCAAATAATAAATAAATATTCAAGCACCTAATTCTTTCCATGCATTCTGTAGGATCCCAGGTGCCTAACTAAGGATTGTGGATTCCACTGGCACCAGGGTGCCTAAAGTGAGGCATTGCTACATTCAGTCTATGTATTTAACATTAATAGTTAATGCTGCTTGTACTGGCAGTTATTCTCCCTCAAATTTCTAGCCTCCTCTGTGGCAGGAAAAAGGGTCAGGAGGTTAGCTAATAAGAGTGTGATTGTCACCGCTACTTGGTGTGGTCTTTCTAGAGGTCTCATCTTCTCCTAATTGATCTTCCTTGCTTTGTTCTTATTCAGACAAGTTCCTGGACCCTCATCTCCAATTTTTCTCCAGCCCTTCAATTTTGAGTCTAGCAGTTTCCTGGGTTGTTTTCTTGGAAACAGCCTGGTGTGATGCTCTCACCTCTTTGCTATCTCAGGCATTTCTGCTTCCTCCTCCTCCATGTCTGTGCTCTTAACCTTTATAGCAGGTCTTGATTTCTCAGGAGAGACCATGATAAAGTAAGAGAGAGAGAGAGAGAGTGTGTGTGTGTGTGATAGACACTGTGTACTGAATGAGGCAAGGCTCTTTTAAAAACAAAGTATGAGATCATGTACTTAACTCATGTTACAATGCACAATACATAGTGCTTTGAGAATGAAGCAGGTGTAGAATATTTCTCTTTATCATCCTCATTCAGTGTTTGCCCCAAGTCTTATATGATGCCTTCCTTGCAGAACTTCCACTGACAATGAAATTATTCATTTTTTCCATGTGATTTTTCTTCATGTCTGTAGCATCTGAGTGCTTCACAAACATTCATTTATCGTTAGAACTCTCCTGCATGATAGAGTATTACAGCTGCGAAAAGTGATCTTGCTGAGGGCTGGATTAGAACTCATGTCTATTTGTTAACCAGGCCTCTGCTAATTTTCCATAATAATCTGCCTGATCCATTGGGCAGCTACAATGCCCATTAACTTTGTTTGAATCTAAGAGTGCTGTGCATACATGAAACTCAAGCTTCAGCTGCGCCAATTTGGTCATCCAGAAAATGAAAAAAACACACACCTGGGGTCCACTTGCCATAATTTTGGTTTAGGTGACTTGTACTGACATATACAGTATAGCTATGATCAAGCCAGTGCAGAGCCAGGTTTTCCTGTGTGATATTTAACTGCCTTAACCACAAGACCATGTTGTTGTTTTTGTCTTTCTACATTTACCTGTGACATTTGCTACACGTGCTCCAACTTCTAGAGCAAATGAGGTAGGAGTCCTACAGATGATAGTCTCACACTGTAAAAGCTTGATTCATTCCCTGAGTACTGACTGTCTTGTGTACTAACGTCTCATTTACATCTGTGTCCAACATTTACTCAGCGTCTTATCCTAAAACTATTCCAGGCAACAAACCCTTTGATGGAATAATGATATGCCCCATCTTCATTTCAGGAGTGGTAAGATATGTGATTAAATACACAGTCAGACTGCCTACTCAAAAATAATCTCCATTGGTATTAAATGCACCTGGAAATAACTCCTGAGCTACAGGAAGCATCCTTTAAATTGTGAGAATAATCAATGAGTCAGGAAGGCTGGTCAAAATATTTACATTTAGAACAGTGAAATCAGCTGCTATGGACTATTTAGAAGAATGTCAGGAGAAGACAAGAATATTCTGCCTGCCATAGTTCAGTATAATAAGATGAAAGACACATTTAATTCCTTAATTTGATGGCCACAGAGAAATTAAAGAACAAGATTTTCAATGAAATAGTGATCATTTTACAATGACAGCTGAGTATGATAAGATTTCATAAGCACTGCTTGCATGTAGATAAATGTGTTAGT
The DNA here is from genome assembly GCF_003597395.2 of Chelonoidis abingdonii. NCBI lineage: Eukaryota > Metazoa > Chordata > Testudines > Testudinidae > Chelonoidis > Chelonoidis abingdonii. The sequence goes on from NC_133773.1 coordinate 108,060,653, forward strand.
TCTTATTTGACAAAAGTGATTAAGTCATCAAAGCATTGTAATGTTGGAGAAAATTTAATGATTCCCAGCCATTCCCTCTGAATTGGATTACTCTGTGGACCTCGTAACATATTCCAGATTGCTTATTTTCAGATGAAGACTTTATATGCTGTAAGCCAAGACAATAGAGATTGCAATGACAAAGGTGATGGCACCAAGGGATACCACAAAACTGCAAAGTAGAAGCTGAAGCAGACATGTATAGGTTCAATAAATAACAGGCCCCTTTATTTTACTATAAAATGCTTGAAATATAGCAGAAAGTGAAAGAAACCTGAAATGCACTGATCTGAATTGAATGTTTGTCAAGAATGCATAAAAAGGAAATACATATTTAGAAAGTCTGATAGTTTAAATATAGAACTATGGCAAAGAAGGAAAATGGAGAAGGGAAAATAATATGTTAATGTGAAAGAGTGACAGAGTGAGGAAGATGAAGATGGTAACAGTGACACAAGAAATAACGTAACCGCAAGCTTAGAGATAAATAACATCTGTAAACCTATTACAAGGGTGATATGATTTATAGTGATGACTGAAAGGAAGCTATTAAAAATAGAACTTGTGAGTAACCTGACTCTGTATTTGTCCAGCCTGGGACTTTGAATTTTTAAACACTTAATGCTGCACTCTAATAAAGTTATACCTCTGGGGCAAAATTAATTGAAAATATGTTTATATTACAAAAAAATTAGTCCCCCCTCAAAATAAAAGAAAAAAATGTCCTCAGACCCACAATTAAGGCCACTTTCCTATTTATACACTTAAAGGAGGTAATCAGAGTTTGAAAACTGCTCAGCACTCAACAGCTCACAGAGAAAACAGATTTTCTTTTATACTGTGAGGTCTAAAATTGTGACTAATGTAGAATTTATTTATTTATGTATTTATTTGGCAAAGTTGAAATTTTCCTGTGAAAAATTTTGATTTTGCAGAAACTGCTTTTTCCATCGGAAACCATTCAGATTTAAAATTCCTGACCAGCTCTAATCAAAAAGTTAGTTTTGCCTTTGTATAAAATTAACAAATCTCTCCCACAAGAGAGAGAGAACTGATTTTTCCCCTCCCTCTACCTGGAATGAAAACAGATTGGAATATTTCACTCAATTTTCTCTTAATGTAGATATGAGACAGTACACATTGGTAGTAGTTATATGAGTCATAGCCTGAACAAAAAATTAATACAATGTAGTTTCCCCAACCCCAGTCCATAGTCTAGACCTAACTTACTAGGTTTACTATTCTGTACAAAGATGCTTACCATAGTAAAATCATTACAGCTGCTCGGTTTGCAGCTTGGTCAATGTTGTGCCTTCGTGTTTTGTATTTATAAGCTAGTGGAAACTGCAACATTCCTCTCTGTACTCTGGGTGAAATCTTGGCTCCATTCAAGTCAATGGAAAAAACTCTTATTGTCTTTAATGGAACCAGGATTTCACCCTATCAGTTCACCAAACATTTTTCCAGTGATATTTCAGTTAATATTTGTTTTATGAATGCCTCTCTTTTCATAGTAACAACTGAGACTATTTAGAGACAGTGATTTACTGTACTGGTTCTCAGATAATTTGGTGGTAAAACAAGGTAACTGCTGGAACTATTTGGTAACCTTTGCTCTCTTTCAACCCATATTTATAGTCTATATATGTTTACTGAGTCTTGCATTATCAAATTAACGCATTTAACGGGTCCGATTTTTTTTTTACTGAGGTTGAGTGGCACATACTCACATGTGTAATCCCATTAAAACGTTTCAGAAGCTATCCCATAAATTCTGGTAACTTGATGTTGTGCATACAGTGAAAATCACTAAATTTTAAATTAGAAAACTAACATTATTTTCTGGATATCTCAAATAAGGGTTAGCATTTAAATATTTCTATCATTCAGGGGTATTTGAAGATGTAGTTGACCTTCAGAGTAACAAGAGCATTCAGATTACTTTGTTTCATTACAAATTCTTCAGACTTTAGTCATGCTAAATAACTAGTGCAGTTTACTTGGAATTAAAGGTATATTGTCAGATAGCTCAATTTTTGAAATGTATGTTTCTTTAAAAGAAGGTTTTCAAGGTGACTATATCCTGGAATGCAGTGATACTAAGGAGGACTAAGGAGTCATGGAAGATAAACATTTTAACATAAACTACTAGTGTAATGCTGTAGTAAAGAGGTCTAACACAATCACTGGATGTATAAGCAAGAGAATATAAATTAGGAATAAGGAAGTGATATTGCCTCTGCATTTGGCATTAGTGAGACTATTATTGGAATACTGTGTCCAGTTCTGTTGTCCACACTTCAGAAAGGATGCTGAAAATTTTGAAAGAGCTACAAGAATTATTGACAGTCAGGAAAAAAAAAAAGTCCAGTCCTCTAATGAAAAACTCAAAAAGCTCAGTTTGTTTAGAGATGACTTGATCAGAGTCTACAAGCACCTACAAAGGGAATAGATTTCTGATAGCTTTTTATGTCCAGAAAAAGACGTCACAATCCAACTGCTGGAAGTTTAAACTAGACAAATTCATACTAGAAATAAGGTGTAAATCTTTAACAGTGCAAGTCATTAACCAGTGGAACAAGTTACTCGGCGCTGTGGTGCAGTTTCCATCACTTGAACTCCTTAATTCAAGACAGAATAACTTTCTAAAAGAGATGTTTTTGCTCAAACAAAATTATGGATTTGAAGCAGAAATTACTAGGTGATGGTCTATGAGTCTGTGTTATTCAGGAGTTCAGATTTTTGGCTTTAAAATTCTATGGAATGTTGAATAGTAAACCTTTTTGTTAACCTTCATTCAGTAGGGACTTGATTTTTTGCATTCGCCTTTAGGTTCTGCAAGTCAAACAGTGAAGTACTGTGCTAGTACATTAAAACAAAAAGTGAAATTTACTAAAACAAGATAAGTCAAGGTGGCAATTGTTTAGATCTTTCAATTTCTGTCATAAGTTTAGATGGGGGTAGGGAGGAGGAAGATACAGTTGGCTTTTTAAAAAAGAAAAATGAAGAGAGATCCAAGTGCTCAAGGAAATTTTCCCTAAAAGAAATGTGGGACAAAATATAGGATATTGATACTAAAGTTGTGTGCAAATATATTTATCAGGGGGAAAAAAACCAGTATGAGAAGTGATGCAGATGGCAGAAGATGTGAAAGCTTAACATGGTGATCATAACTATTGGAATAACAAAGAAAATTATGAATAAAGTATCTATAAACATTCCCGCAGTTATGGATTTGAATTTTGGAAAACAAACTGTCTACCATGACTGAAATGATGCATAATGCTGAGAGAAGAGAATCAGAAATCAGAATCAGATGATCAAGTTGTGAGTGCAGACATGGGAAGTCCAGTCTGAAAAACCGAGAGAAGAGATAATGTGTTTGTTACCAGTTTTCCACAGGGTCAAGAGAGGTGAAATCCTGCTGAATGCTCTGACTGAAAGAGACACTTAAATTAGAGACACTAGTTAGGTTTGAGAGAGGACAACATGGCAGGAGCCACAATAAAAACAGGCCCAGAGTCATCAATATTTACTTCTAGACATGCAAGGAGCAAGAATGGGTCATACTAGCCTCTGATCCACAGGAGAAAATGCAGTCTATATTTCAAACAAATGTGTAAACTATAAGGACTAAGACAGGTTTCAGAGCAGCAGCTGTGTTAGTCTGTATCCACAAATAGAACAGGAGTACTTGTGGCACCTTAGAAACTAACAAATTTATTTCAGCATGAGCTTTCGTGAGCTACAGCTCACTTCTTTGGATACATAGAATCTATGCTTCTGAAGAAGTGAGCTGTAGCTCACGAAAGCTCATGCTGAAATAAATCTGTTAGTCTCTAAGGTGCCACAAGTACTCCTGTTCTTTTTATAAGTACTAAACTGCTCAGAGAAATGTAGATAGAACCATATTCCTTCAGAATATGTGGTTCCATTGAAATTGAAACACTGCATAGAATCAGGATGATTTTGCCAGAATTTTGTTTCAGAAGTAAACCAAGGGAAAAAAGTTCCAATAGTGTCAAAGCAACCCGTTTTGACATTTTTTGGAATTAAACCTTTTGATTTTTTTTTTTGTTCTGAAACAATTTTTTATATTGTCATTACTCTGTTGTATTTTATTACATTATTAAGCATGCTTCTGTTAGAGCTGGTTGGAAATTTTTTGAAGGAATGCTTTCTTCCATCTGAAACTGCTGGTTCAATGAAATCAACGAATTCCATAACAAATTGTTTCATCTTCTTGGGTTACCTGGTTTACCAGGAAGTTGGGCAATCTGGGGAATAAGCAAAAGAATTCCAAATTGGTTCTCCCAAAACACATAATTTTTTTAGTCTTTTCCTCCCATGAACAATATTTAATTTTTGACTCAGATTGAAAGGGTTATTTCCTCAGAATTTATTTTTTTTTATGGAGGAGAGACAGACTGTTTTCTGGCCAGCTATAATTTCTGTTGTGCATTAGTCACTAATTCAGAAGCATATATCATCTTGAATAAATAGCAATTCCATGTTGATGGAAAAATCAGAGATCTTGGAAATAATACTCCAAACATCTCTGTAGCCATTCTAGCTACAGAGGATTGGGTAACCGTATACAAAGGTCTGAAATACTTCAGGATGTCACCATAGGATTTTTCACTGTATCTATTGCTGGTGTCAACTTCAGTGTGCTAATGGCTGCTTCTCTCCTGGTTCCATTCACCCCTTATTCTACTACTGTGATCAACTGGTGTCATGACTGGAATATGGGCTGAGCTCATCCTTGATTTACATGGTCTCCATCAAATAACCTTCACTTGTCTTGTCTCCTGAGTCCTTTTCAGTCATGGATCCAAATACTGTGCCTTTGCCATATTTCAGTGATGAACAGGGGATATTGCAGAATAGATTTCATTCTGATTACCTAGGATAGTGAGATCTCATCTGCCTAATCATAATGATAAATCAAGAAGAAAATGTGTATATGTATAATCAGCATGTGAATGGAATACTTTGCCTGATACTTTTATCCCAGCTCACCATTTTGGTTGTGTCTCTTACAGCTGTGAGGACATGCATTATTTTAGTGCATATGAGCCCCAGTAACAGACCAGGACCTCCATTTTGCTGGGCACTGTATGAACACAGAAGGTCCCTCCCCAATTACCAAATTAAATGTTACTTCATGTTCACCTCCTGCTTGAGATGAGAATTGGCCCTTACTCAGAGGAAGCAGGAACCCCTGTAAATATGTAAAGGGGGTCCTGTTGGTGGTAATGGGTTAAGGTCCTTTCTTACCTCATCACTGAGGTCCACCTCCTGTTGTAAAGCAGCTTAGGGACCAACCCTGAACCTGGAGCAACTCCAATCTCTTCTTTCCTATCAAAGAACTGAGCTTGTTAGGTAATGTGATTCATGTCTTATTCAGTGGCAAACTGAATAGGAATTGCCCAGCAGGCTGATATTCATATCTGGAGTTTTGTCCACTACCCAAATGTTAGGACTCTCAAATTCACTTAATAATAATATGTTTGTCCATACATAGAAAATATCTGTTCCCAGGCAGGCTATGAGGTAACTTGTGCATTAGGTAAGTATTGTAACACAAGAGTGTTGAAGCCTACTTCAGTCATGAGACAAATCCCTTCTCTTCTCACAAAGTCTGAAAATTTGGGAGCTAAGCAGGACTTTTGAATGAATTTTCATTTTCAAACCCTCTTTCTGTCCATTTCTCCCTCCCCAGGGGAAAAAAAAACAAACACCACAACCCTATCATTGCAAGTCCACAGAGTTTTCTATCTCCCACATAAAAGCCTCTGCACTGCCTGCCTTAGTAATCCAACAGGAGATGTTAATGTGCAAAAGAATTTGGGAGGGCACAATGGGACCGATCACTTTGAAATCCACAAATGGAAAGTGCTATAGAAATGTGAAGTAGTATTATTTATTGTGTAAAATGAAATGCTAAGGCTGTATTCATGAATAACAATACTTAATTCATTAAATGTTTTAAATGTCTATTGTGGTTAAATAAAACTATTGACATTGCAAAACCATATTTATAACTATTTATCTCCTGAAAGATATTGACCTAAAGGAGTGAACTGCTAGTGCTAGTGGAATTAATCAGAAAACAAATATGAGAAAAATGTTCAGCTTTTCAACATAGCAAATATGATGTGGAGAACTTTCACAGTTCATTCCTTGTTTTCAGAATACACCATGCTTACTTTTATTCACTTTATTAAGGGTGAACGGCAACCTGGGCAGCAGTGATCATGACATGGTAGAGTTCAGAACCCTGGTCAAAGGAAGGAAGGAGAGAAGCAGAACGCAAACCCTGGATTTCAGAAAAGCGGATTTCAGCTCCCTTAGAGAAATGATGGGCAGGATTCCCTGGGAAGCTGAACTGAAGGGGATGGGTGTCCAGGAGAGCTGGCAGTTTTTTAAAGAAACCATGCTCAAAGCACAGGAAAATACCATACCGATGTGCAGAAAGAACAGCAAGCGTAGAAAGTGCCCAGCATGGCTTAGCAGGGAACTCAGTGGTGAGCTGAAGCAAAAGAAGGAAGCTTACAAAAAATGGAAGCTTGGACAGATGACTGGGGAGGCATATAAGATTATTGCTCGGGCCTGCAGGGATAGAATCAGAAAGGCCAAAGGGCAATTTGAGTTGAAACTAGCAAGGGATGTGAAGGATAATAGGAAGGGGTTTTACAAGTATGTAAGCAACAAGAAGAGGACTAGGGATGGTGTAGGTCCCTTACTCAATGAGGCAGGTATCCTAGTGGTGGAAGATATGGAAAAGGCTGAAGTACTCAATTCCTTCTTCACTTCAGTCTTTACGGGCAGGATCAACTCCCAGACTACTACACTGGGGAACACAGAGAGGAGAGGAGGAGAGCAACCCACTGTGATAGAGGGTCAGGTTAGGGACTACTTAAAGACGTTAGACGTGCACAAGTCTATGGGACCGGACGAACTGCATCCGAGGGTGCTGAGGGAGTTAGCTGATGTGATTGCAGAGCCGTTGACCATTATCTTTGAAAATTCATGGCGAACAGGAGAGGTCCCAGAGGACTGGAAGAAAGCAAATATAGTACCTATCTTTAAGAAAGGGAAAAAGGAAGATCCAGGGAACTACAGACCAATCAGTCTCACCTCAATCCCTGGAAAAATCATGGAGCAGGTGCTGAAGGAATCCATCCTGAAACACTTAGAGGAAAACAAGGTGATCAGAAGCAGTCAGCATGGATTCACCAAGGGTAAATCATGCCTGACCAACCTGATTGCTTTCTATGATGAGATGACTGGACTTGTGGATGGGGGCAAAGCTGTTGATGTTGTATACCTTGACTTTAGTAAGGCTTTTGACACGGTTTCCCACAGCATTCTCATCAGCAAACTAAGGAAGTATGGGTTGGAGGAATGGACTGTGAAGTGGATAGAAAACTGGTTGAATCAACGGGCTCAGCGGGTAGGTATCAATGGCACACTCTCTAGTTGGCAACCAGTAACAAGTGGTGTGCCCCAGGGGTCTGTCTTAGGGCCCGTTCTATTCAATGTCTTCATTAATGATCTTGTTGATGGGATAGCTTGCACATTAAGTAAATTTGCAGATGACACCAAGTTGGGGGGAGTGGTGGACACGCTGGAGGGCAGGGATAGGATTCAGGGAGACTTAGACAAATTGGAGAAGTGGGCCACAAGAAACCTCATGAAGTTCAACAAGGACAAGTGCAAAGTCCTGCACTTAGGACAGAAAAACCCCATGCACTGCTACAGGCTGGGGACTGTTTGGCTAAGTAGCAGTGCTGAAGAAAAGGATCTTGGGGTTACGGTAGATGGAAAGTTGAACATGAGCCTACAGTGTGCTCTTGTAGCCAAAAAGGCTAATAGCATACTGGGCTGTATTAGTAGGAGTGTTGCCAGCAGATCGAGGGATGTGATTATTCCCCTCTATTCGGCCCTGGTGAGGCCGCATCTGGAATATTGTGTCCAGTTTTGGGCGCCACACTACAAAAAGGACGTGGAACAATTGGAGAGAGTCCAGCGGAGGGCAACAAAAATGATTAGAGGACTGGAGCACATGACTTATGAAGAGAGACTGAAGGAACTGGGCTTATTTAGCCTGCAGAAGAGAAGACTAAGGGGGGATTTGATAGCAACCTTCAACTACTTGAAGGGATGCTCCAAGGAGGAGGGAGCTAGGCTGTTCTCAGTGGTGACGGAGGACAGAACAAGGAGCAATGGTTTGAAGTTGCAGTTGCGGAAGTCGAGGCTGGATATTAGAAAAAACTTTCTGACTAGGAGAGTGGTGAAGTATTGGAATGGGTTACCTAGGGAGGTGGTAGAATCTCCATCTTTAGAGCTATTTAAAGTCCGGCTAGACCGCACCCTGGCTGGGATTATTTAGGGAAAATGGTCCTGCCTTTAGCAGAGGGTTGGACTAGATGACCTCATGAGGTCCCTTCCAACCTTTTGATTCTATGATTCTATGATTCTGAATATACCATACAATGGCAGGGTTGGAAGGAACCTCAGGAGATCATCTAGTCCAACCCCCTGTTCAAAGCAGGACCCATCCCCAGACAGATGTTTGCCCCAGATCCCTAAACAGCCCCCTCAATGACTGAACTCACAACCCTGGGTTTAGCAGGCCAATGCTCAAACCACTGGAGAACAAAAAGATCTCTAACCATACTGAGACCTGTTCTCTATATTCAGAAAACTTTGTCTCTTGTTTGCGTCTTTAACCCTTCTTCATACAATGCAATATTTTGACAGCATTTTTTCCGCCTGAGAATCAACCAAAAAACAAAGACAAATTAATATTGCTCTGCCTATCAGGCTCTGGTCTGAGGAAACATTGCTATTCTTGTTATTAGTATCACTAAATTTTATTTGTATTGCTCTTATCTGATGTCGTGTTTGCTGTGAATCATAGTATAGTTACAACTTTAATTCAAGTTCTCTCAAAACATAACAGATCAAGCAGGCATAAAATCATATAATAGTATCATGCAAAATCTTTAACAAACATAGAATTCTTTATGCCTTGTTATACTGTGTATAAACCCCATACTTGTAGACAGAGGATTAATGGGAACCTGAGAACTCAGCTCCTTTAGTTACACCTGTACATCTGTCAGCTCAATTTGTTATCAGATCCAGCTGGGGAGGGCTAGGTTTTTTGCGGGGAAGGGATAGCTTGGTGGTTTGAGCACTGGCCTACCAGACCCAAGGTTGTAAATTCAATCCTTGAGGGGGGGGCCATTCAGGGAACTGGGGTAAAAATCTGTTTGGTCCTGCTTTGAGCAGGGGATTGAACTAGATGACCTCCTGAGGTCCCTTCTGATCCTATGATAAAGGAGATCAGAAGTCATGAAGGCAGTCAGAGCACTGAGGAAGGAGATTCATAAAGGGGTAGGTTGGGTCTGGTCTGTTCCTTGGGAAACGAGCTACTAGCAAGTTACAGGAGTGGAAGTAGCACTATGGTACACCCTGAACCAGGGACAAGACTCCAGGCCTTATGGGTCACCTTTTGAAAAGAGGAACAGCTCAAGTCTGGGGCAAACAATAGTGTCTTAAATGCTGTTTGGTGGTGTATAGGATATTTTAGCTCTGTTGGGGGTAGCAGGGAATAAGCCCAGGAACACACTACTCTGAAAGAAGATTGGAACTGAAAAGGAGCCCAGGAGGGGAGGGAAACACTGTATGGAATGACTAGTATTATGGTAGATGCTGTTTATTTGGGACATTGATTTCCCAGGTGGGATAAGCTTGTACATGAACTGTCTGGCGGGCCAAGTCAGTAGAAGATTTAACCCACCACAGAGCCTGAATGATCAATAGAAAGGAGCGACTGAGGGGCAGGTCCTGCTGTGCCTAGTTACGAGGGAAACATTGGCTGGCAGAGTCATTCCTCTATAGCTCCTTTTCAGAGAAGCTATTTTTTTGGCTCTTCTAAACTCAAGAAGTATGAAAAAAGTGCTGTGTTGAGTGCAGAGCTAATAAGCACCAGTGACTTACATTAACAGTTCTTTAAAAAAAAGAAAAGAAAAGTATAACAGTTGAGGCTCCTGTAGACCTGGTTCTCAAACTTCATTGCACCACACCCCCTTTCTAACAACAAAAATTACTACATGATGCCAAGGTGCAGAACTGAAGCCTGAGCCTGCCAGAGCCCCACGTGGAGGGCCAAAGCAGAAGCTGAAACAATTCAGTGCCAGGGAAGGGGGCCTGAAATCTGAGCTCCACTGCCCAGGGCTGAAACCCTTGGGCAGTGGGTTTTGGGCTTTGGCCCTGAGCCCCAGCAAGTTTAATGGTGACCCCATTAAAATACAGTTGTGACCTACTTTGGGGTCTCAACCCACAATTTGAGAACTGCTGCTGTAGACTATGGATTGGTATAACCTAACAGTGCGGAAACAAGGATGTAGGCAGTGCATGTTTTATCCTAGATGTAGAATCCAGCTTGCAGAGGGGTTTTTTTGTTTGTTTGTCTGTCTGTTCAAGGTGATATTTTAGCGGAAAGATTGACTGTGAGCACATTTGAATACCTTTCAATCTTATGTTAACTGTTCATTTCCATAATTTTAAATTCCTAAGTTTTCTCTAAAGAGTAATATTTCTTGGTATACATCGCCATTTTAATGTTAACTAGCAAACATAAGTTAAAGGTAATTGTTTTGGTATTTTAACCTTTATTTTACATCTTGAAAAATGAAGCCAAGTTATCTCAGCTTTTCTTCTCTGGTGAACTTACTTAAGATTAAGAGCTCAGATATACTGTGTTCTTATTGACTCATGGAGCTTTGGATTCCTGCAGCATAATTGGCTCTCATATGTCACATGGCTTCATCCATAGCCTACATATACTTGTGTAGGGAGATGATGTCTGATGATAGAATGGTTTTTGGTCTACACTTAAAATTTGTACCATCATAGCTATATAAGTCAGGGGTATGAAAGAAATAGACCCCCCCCCCACTCCGTCCTCAGTGAAGTAGCTTTCCCAATAAAGCCCTAGTGTAGATGCAGCTATGCTGACAAAAGAGGGCTTCTGTCATCATACCTAACGTTGCCCCTCATTTGGCATGTGCTGTTTCTACACATCGGAGCTCTACTGGCATGGCTAGCAGACATAACTATACATGCATAAACTATGTTGTATAAACATTGTTGGAAACTAAAATCTGAAAAATTCAAAAAGGAAACAAGATGCAAATTTTAACAGGGTGACTAACCATTGGAACGGATTTACTGAGGGACTATGGTAAAAGCTCCATCACTATGAGTAATCATATAAAGATTAGATGTGTTTCTAAAATATGAGCTCTAGCTCAACCTTGCAAGTGCTCAGGCTGAATTTAGAAAACTGTGGGTGAAGTGCTATATTTTGCAAGAGGTCACACAACATGATCATAATGGCCCAAGCCTTAACATCTAGGAATCTGTCTTCTGAATTGCTTGAGATCTGCAGGGATAAGTGATACATCTGCACAGCTGGGACTGGAACCCTTGTCTTATATTTCTATAGCATTTAGGAATTGGCTAATATCCCTTTAAGTAGTTTGGAGTCTTTTAGCCTTTCTCTTTCTATTTAAGAAGCCGTAAGAACACTGCCAGAGCAGCAGTGTATGTAAGGTCATTAGTCCTTGTATATTTATACATAGTTAATATAAATGGTTATCTGGAATCCAACTGTGACACTCCGTTCTTCCCATATTCTCAATGCTGTATCTTTGTTCTCTGCACAGCAATTTCCAAAAATAAAGGTTTCTACCACTTCAGTTAAAGGAAGCTGTTTGTGACCTGTCAGCTGTAGAACACTTATGTTCTCTCTAAGGGCTTGAGTACATGGGGACATCCAGGAAAACTAATCCAAATTAACCAAAGCTATGAACTTGAAGTGGATTGGTTTATTTTAATTTTCTTCCAAAGTGACTCAGAGTAAACAAAATTAAGGCCACATTAATCCTAAATAACAGTGTCCACATGGGGATTTAATGACGTTTAACTAATCTACTTCAAATTCACAACAGCTTTAATTTAAATATGGATTAGTTTTCCTGATGTGGCTTAGTTAAACTGCATTAAATCCCTGTGTTGATCCTGTTGTTCAGAATTTAAGTGGCCTTAATTTTGCTTACCTTAATTCTTTTAAAGTGAATTAAGATAAACCAATCCATTTCAAGTTCATGGCCTTGGTTAACTGGGACACATTTTCAGGATGTCCTCATGTAGACAAGCCCAAAGTTGCATTCAGCAGTGTGACAGTCTCACTGTTAACAGGCGGTGGCTTAAGTCTTGACCCTATTGAGTTAAATGACACCACTGTGAACTTGAAAATTAGATAATCAAATTTCTTCAAATATCACCTGCAAACTAGCTTTTAAGGAGTTGTAACATTATACAAAGTGTTACAAAATATTAACATATGACTTCTGATTCAGAAGGACCCAAACAAATATTAGACACTATTCAAGGGTAACTTTTTTAAATTTAATTTACAGGTCACTAGAAGTTTGCACCAACATTCCTAAAGTTGTTCAGAAAATTTCCTTTAGCCTTTGGAGTAAATGACAATTTTCAAGCTAAACCAGTTATTTTATTTAGTTATAAAAGTGCTGAGATATGACTTACACTGGAACTAGGTTGCAACCTTAACAATGGAACCCTGGACATGTCTCTCAGAACAACTGCCTGCCTGTGCCATCGATTGTTACCTCCTATATGTGCATCTCACAATTGCTCAAGGAGCATCAACTCAGCCATGACTGCTTTTCTTTTCTTGTCCACTCCAATATATAGAGCGTAGTTCTTTGTTCTTAAACTTCATTTCTCTAATAGTGCTTCATCAAGGAAGATGAAATCTTCAGAAGTGCACAAAGGTGTTTCTGGTGTAAGTCAATTCAGTGAGTGCAGTGTAACTAGCTGTATACAGATATTGTACCGTGTACTAAAAGACCTAGCCTCTAATTTCCGCAAATTTGTTCTCATAATCAACTGAAGGCTAAAACTGCTGACAAACTTAACTGTCAAATCACATTAATATTGAATTACTGCACTTAACACAAAGCCCAGTTCAATAGACATGTAAATTCTATTATTTGTGTCACTCTTTACTGACCCCAAAATTGTGGGTGTAAAACAGGTTATTTTAATAGAAAGTCCATTGATACCATACTCTGGCACAACCCTCTTCCATTTTGTTTTTGTAGCTGCTACTCTAACGTCTACTTTCTTATATCTTTCTTAATTATGTTTCACACTGGCTAGATATAGTCCTAACAAGGGACAAAACGGCAATAAGAAGAGGTTCTTTAAATATATTAGGAGTAAGAGAAAGATGAAGGAAAGTGTAGGTCCTTTATTTGGTGGGGAAGAGCAGCTAGTAACCGATGACCCCAACAAAGTTAATGTGTTAAATGCCTATTTTTCTCAGTCTTCACTAAAAAGGTTAATGGTAACAGATACGCAATACAATTAATATTAACAAAAAGAGGAAAGGAATCCAAGCCAAAATAGGGAAAAAACAGGTTAAAGAATATTTAGATAAGTTAGATATATTCAAGTCATCAGGGCCTGATAAAATTTAATCCTAGGGTACTTAAGGAGCTACCTGAAGTAATTTTGGAACTGTTGACAATTATCTTTGAGAACTCCTGGAGAATGGGTGAGGTTCCAGAAGCTTGAAGAAGGGCAAACATAGTACTATTTTTATAAAGGGGAACAAAGGGACTTATGGACCAGTCACCCTAACTTTGATACCTGGAAAGACACTTGAACAAATTATTAAGCAATCAGTTTGTAAGCCTTGCCTTTTGTAACTGTAAGCCAAGCCTGGGAAGGCCAATGGGCATGTGTTCTAACCCTAGCCCAGAGAGACCTATACTTATTAATTCTACTCCATGTAGCCCTATGGGGTGGCTCAAAGTGATATGCTGTGGCCCTTGAACTTGACCGATGACTATTCACTGAAGTCCTATCCTTGGTCACTTTCAGAGAATGTCTTGCATGAGCATTAGCAGTCTTTTGGCTTCATTTTGGCAGGTTTCTTTTGAAAGATTTGCTCTGGTTTGAGTGCCTATAAAACTGCTTTAATATCCAGAGGCAGATAGATTTTACTTTAGAAGTAGTGTCAAATTAGCACTAATGAATCAGAGCCAAGATAACTAACTGCAGTAAGCAGTATGGATAATGCAATTGTGCTTCTTCACCATGTTCTGAATAATGTGACTGAGTGTGATCAACGAAGAGCAAGGCAATGGTTCATTTGGTAAAGGAGTTCCTGATACATAGCCTTCCCCCGCCCCCCAACAAGAGCTACTCATAACATTTTCAGCCTTTTATAATTTGACCGGGGCTGGAAGGGCAAAGCTAAGGAAAGTGTATCAGAGCAGTGAGGGAGGATGTATGCAGGTGTTAGGAGCATGTTAGGGAGTAGAGACCCTTTGCCCTTCTGGAGGTGTGCACTGGTGGAACTACTGAGGGGTCAGCACACCTCGAGATGAACATTATTATTAGTTATCACATGCCTCCGACGAAGTGGGTATTCACGCACGAAAGCTCATGCTCTAAAACGTCTGTTAGTCTATAAGGTGCCACAGGATTCTTTGTTGTTTTTACAGATCCAGACTAACACGGCTATCCCTCTGATAATTGTTATTAGTGTAAGGGATTCTTCAAATTCTTTTTTGAGAAAAGAAAATGTGTGTGTGACAGAAACAGTTCAATGACTAGATCTTTGACAGAGAAATGGATTTCCAAAAATGTAGTTTGTCCTTGATTCCTTGATAAATAAGGACCATCATCAAACAGACCTTTTTTTTCTTGGAGCTAAGAAGCTTTGACAGAGCAGAACCATAAGGGGAGAAAGCTGGGCATCTCCTCCTCCAGCAACATAGTGGGAAGTAATGGAAATATCTATGTTCCCTTTCTATCTTTAATAGTTCCTCCCGATGACTGTTCCACCAGACTAAGTGAGGGAGCTTAGGGGCTCCTCTTCCCTCCACTGCTCCCTGATCAGGGAAGAAATCTTACAACCCCCTACTCCCCATGCTGCCTCCAGCAGTGGGCAATGGATACCAGGCTCATTCTCCCCTCCAACCCCATGCTGCTGTTTCTAAAGGAAAAGAGGAGTTTAGAATGTACAGGAGGGCTTCAGGGGAAGTAAAGGCTTCAGTTGTGCATCCCTCATCTCCGTGCCCCATTCATTTCTGTCCCTCCGTCAAAATATGCCCCTTCTGACTCAGTCCATTCCTGCATACTCATCCATTGTTCAGCACAGCTAACCAGTGAATGTACCTGCGGTGCATGCTGGTGAAAACTGGAATTTAAATCTGTAAAACACAACACAGACCATGGTACATTCTTCTGGTCATTCTTGTCTCCTTACTATGGCATCACCATCACTGAACAGAGGCTACTGCTCCAGGAGTCAGAATGGTAAATATAGCCCTGCTGAATGGCAGAGACATTAATGGAAACAGGCTGGAAGAGTTGCTATGGTGATTTGAGACATGCATGTGTACCTTGTGTGATCATGTAGGCCAGGGATTAGAAACCTTTGGCTCGCAGCTCACTAGGGTAAGCCCCCTGGAGAGCCAAGCTGGTTTGTTTACCTGCTGCACCTGCAGGTTCTGCTGATCATGGCTCCCACTGGCCATGGTTTGCTGTCCCAGGCCAATGGGGGCATGTAGCCTGCTCCAGCCCTAAAGGGGATAAAACACCCCTGGAAAAGGGCTGCCCCAGGGAGCCAGAAGCAAGGCTGATTAGAGAAGCAGCGACACATGAGGCCACTCTCCAATCAGGCCACAGCTGGCCCTATGAAAGGCTGTGGGCCAGGATCTCAGAGAGCCTCTGTCTAGAGGAGAGAAATGGGCCTGGTTGCATGGGAGCTGAGCAGGGTACCTAGAGTGGAGCAGGGCTGGGTGAAGGCCTCAGAAGCTGGGAAGCTCCAGCCTGGAAAAACCTCAGGCTGCAGGCCTTGCTAAAGGCTGGGAAGGGTACAGGGGTGGCAGAGGTGCAGCCCAGGGCAGGCAAAGGCAGCAAGTCCAAACCCCACTTGCCAATGATGAGTGGTTTACAGACTGCAGTTCGCCCCAGTGAGCGGGGGCTAGATAGTGAGTAGCAGTAGCACTGAGGTGAGGTGGGGATAGAGGGTTGAGGGTTCCGCAGGGAGGGGAGACCCAAAGTGAGGTGACACTGCCAGGGGACAGCCTCCCAAGATAAAGGGGCACCAAGGTCCAGGAGGGACACAGAGGCCAGTGGCAGGCGAGACATCAGGTGGCCTACAGAGGGCGCTCTGGGCTGGAATTGAGCTAATTCCCAGGATGACCAGCAGGAGGTGCCGCACCAGTGAGTCATTGCTTTGGTGCAGGGTGGCAGGAAGCGAGGGCCAGCACATCCCTCAGCCCACACTGCTTCCCACAGCCCCCATTGGCCTGGAACGGTGAACCGCAGCCAGTGGGAGCTGCGATTGGCCAAACCTGTAGACGCAGCAGGTAAACAAACAGGCCTGACCCACCAGGGTGCTTACCCTGGTGAGCCACGTGCCAAAGGTTGCTGATCCCTGATATAGGCCTCACTGAAATGCTGAGTTCTACAGTTTATATTAGTAGCTGTACAAAAAGGTTTTCCTTACATGTGAACTGTTGGCATACAGTTGTAGCATACATAAAAGTCGTCTCTAGGGCTTAGCAAGCAGCAAGAAGGAGTACTCAGAGTAAGAGGGATGAGGTGGTAATACTTTGTAAGTCTAGGGCAGTTTGTGTGGAGCAGGGTCAAGGTTTGAGTATAGCTCCTGCTTTCTATGCATAACCCTTAGCAAAGGAAAGATCCTAGACCTTGTCTTACAGTACTCACATGCTCTGTTCCCAGACTGTGCTGGAGCATCTGTAGGGAGAGTGCCAGTATGTGTGTTGGTGGTGGTGTTGGAGATTGTTCAAAGAGGTCACTTAAGTTACACACCTGCAGTTCAGCCTTGATTACCTGATTTTCAGAGGTTTGGGAGAAACTGAGCATAACATTCTAAAAGGACCCGGTGCATCATTGTGCAACGTTAACTGTTCACTATCAAAATGAGAGGGCAGTTTATTCTTTGACCAGTATTGAGATCACAACATATCCCATAAAAGAGAAAATGTGATTTCATTAAAACATTCTGGGCCTGATGCTCATTTTATGGTAAACTTACTCTCTAGCACTCTCATGGCATAAAGGAGCCTTAAAGAGGGAGTGCATTATATTTATATCCATTATAAGGCCCCTTTGTAAAGTTGCCTTATCATGAATATGTTAGGCCCTCTGTATTAGCCCTGAACCTGACATTGCATCTGCATGATCAGATGGGGGTGTCTGAGCCTTATGGAAGTCAAGGGGGCTTTGCATAGACACAAAGATCAGCCTGGACTATATACTTGCAGATTTGGGGTTTACATGTGTTCTAATCTGTTGTAGTGTCAGTTTCTGTGGGAATCTAGCTGTGGGTCAATGTATTGGCATCATGCTGACAGTTTTCAGTTTAGTCAAGAGTAATCCTGATATCTCTGAAGAAAGCATTATAAAAACAGTTATCCAAAATGACAGTCCTTGAAAGCACAAATCTTAATATGGCCTTTTACTTTATATTAGTACAGCAGAAACAAACAATTTTCTGGTCTCTTTTTGACCCCAAAAGAGTACAAAATATAAGAAACATGCAAAAAGTTCAAGTCTTTGAAAGTATAGTTCAAATTGTTTATTTTTCTGTTTAGTATTTTAAAAAATCTTTTTACTATATTCCCTTAAACCACAAAAGAAGTGAATGCCCCAAAAGGCAGCATCCCTGGTAAGAAGTCTCTCTAACAATTCCTCTTTGCTCTAGCAAAGTAAAATATGTATAGCACTGTACATCAACTCTACTTTCCTGAGAGAGACTCCCAAAATGATTGCATCCTTTATAGCACTTGTCCTAATACTGTAGTTAGTTAAATAACAAAACAAGAGTTACAAACCTTTCTTCTTTATCTTAATTCATCCTGAGTAAATAAATATCAGTGACTACAATTCAAATAATAGAGCTCTTTATATCTAAGGACATTCTTTTTTATAATGAGAAAAGAACAAAGAAACTCGTTTTCCTCTGCCTCTAGGGAAAGCACAATAGCAAAAAACAACAAAAAACAGGGGGTGAAAGCAGAAAGCAGACAAACAACTGAATCCCAAATTAATTCAAACTACCTAAATTATTGTATAACACAGCAGGTATGCTTATGATGCTGTGTTTAACAGAAAGTTTGTGTCAGCACATCCATTGCAAACCTGGCTTTTTGGGGTTTGCTGCAGGCTAGATCTCTGCATATACTGCACCATCCCATAAGCAAGGAACTGTTTGCAAATTAACATAAATCCCTTTAGCCATTTTTCAGTCAGAAGAGCAAATATAATACTTTTTTATGGGTTTAAGACACCTTTTTTTTTCTTTAAATCGTTTACAAAGAAGAGTTGATTTGCAAAATGAGATTTGGAAAACACTCATTTTGGTGTGACCTAATTACTTTTGTTACCAAGAAAAAAAGAGATAAGAGCTGCATACATATCGTAAAATCACCTCCTGCGTTTCAGTGTGTTATTGTCTAATTGAATAATTATACAATACATTAGTGTAACGAGGCAGTGTGGCTCCCCTCCTCCCCAGGGAGGGTCGAGCCCCGTCAGTCACTTATAGGGGCGGGGCCACTGAGCGGTAGTCCCGCCCCTCAGAGGGTCAAGCGGCGACCCGGAAGCATAAAAGCCGGCCCTCAGCCCTCGGTTGGAGCCCAGTTGCCATCAGGAACAGACCTGCCAGCAGGTGCTCGTGACTGGGAAGCTGCTGAGGCCCGGGGCCGGTGCCCTAACTGGCCAGAGCCTCCCTGCACTCGCCACGATGAGGAGCTGCCAGAGCCTCCCCACGCTCGCTACGACGAGGAGCTGCCAGCACCACGCCGTCCCTACTGCTACCCCGAGGAGCCCCCGGAGCAAGCCTGGCCGGACTTCCCGGAGTAGCTGCCGGACCTGCCACCCAGCCCTGGCTGGGAGGAACCTGTGGTGCTGGACTTCCCAGGAGCTGACACCATGGACCAGGTAGGCACGGGGGATATCGGAAGTAGCCCGGGGGCAACCAACTCTAGTCAGGCTGCAGACGTACCAATACCCATGGCAGTGTATTGCGGTCAGGATCCCCACTGACCACCTTCAGCGGTGATAGCCGCTACTGGGGCCCCAGGCTGGAACGCAGTGGAGTGGGTGGGCCGGCGTTCCCCCTGCCACCCGTCCCCGGGTGGCAGAATCCCCCTCTCCCCGGCCTAAGGAGGCCATTTAAACGGAGCTAGTATAACTGTGTGTTTGGTGCCCCGCCCAAACCAAGGGCTGGGCCCCCTTTGACTGTGCCACTGCTCGGTCCTGCCCCAAAGGGCCCGAGCGACCTGAACTCTTGGCTGCTCAACCCTGAACCAGGAGGGTCGGAGTTGGTATAATTGTGGGTTTGGCGCCCGCCCGGACCAAGGGCTGGGCCCCCGTTGACTGTGCCGCTGTTCGGTCCCGCCCACAGGGCCCGAACTGCCTGAACTGTTGACGGCAGTCCCGAGGACAGAGGCCATCGGACGGCAGGTCGAGGCCGGTGTGGCTCCTCTCCTCCCCAGGGAGGGTCGAGCCCCAGCAACACCCCATTACAATTAGGATATGTCTATTGTACACAGTTTAGCACCTTCTGTGGGGGAAAATATAACAATTTCATAGCCATTCCGTTTGAAGGAAGCATTCTAGCTTAGCAGGCAATAATGCACATTTTAAATATTGTACTGTGCATACCTGGGCAATAGCTATCCTTTTCTCAAAGTAATGAAAACAGCTGGCAGGTTTTATAGTAACCATAGAGCAATCAAAAACAGTTTTCATCTATATATTTATGGAAGACACTCAGGGCTACATCATAAAGAGACTTAGGCACCTTGCTACCACTTTAGGCACCTAAATCCAACATGTAGACACCACCAGCATTTACAAAACCCCCACTCAGTCACTGCTGATCCCTATAGATTCCTCAAGTGCTATGTCTCTGTAGTTAAATTACTTCAAGCACTTAAATTTCAGTGCCTGGCCATCACACAGCAGCTTGGCCTCTAACTTGTCCCTCAGCCCAGCAGAATTCACAGAGTAGGTGTTCCCTCATCTATATTGCCTTTTGTGCTCAATCTGGTAGGGTTCTCAGGGCTTGCCCAAACCTATATAAAATGGCAGGAGGTGGTGGTGTATACGTTTTAATTTCTAGTCTGATAGCTAGGGAGTCACCTGAGATGTGGGAGACCCGAGTTCAGTTTCTTCCTTCTCCTGACAGGGAGAAGGGCTAGGGATATTTTGGGGGAGGTCTTTCTCAATCTCTCCTGTTGAAGCTATTCCACAGTGTTTAAATAACAATGGGCCAGTGAGAATGACTGTCCAGTCCAGTCTCTTTGTTAATATAGCCCTGAATGGGTAAGTATCCTTTGCCTTAGCATATGATCTACAAAAGAGGATTTGGATGGTTCATTCTTAGGTCCCAGTCTTTCAGCTGGCTCCAATATTGTGGGATGCTGCTGAAGTGGGGCCTGGCATTTGTACACAATTGTGTATTAGCGGACCCAATTGGCCCCAGTCAACATACTTACTCATTCTGATAGCCCCCTCATGCAGCTATAAAGGGAGGATGTCTATAAAATTACTCATCTGTCTGTTCACTTAAATTTATATAGCAAGTTACAAGGAATGGATAACAGAAAAATTGTTGTAGTAATGTTTAGTGTTCTTTAAAAGAAATTTTAGGAATCAATCTATCTAGTGAGTAGTGCTTTTTTATCTGGAGACTGCAGTACTGCAAATCCTCTGGGATGATAACATTTTTATTAATTATTTATTTTAAATCTAACTGAGCGGTTCTAACTATGTATGGGCCAGATCTTCTGGAAGTAGCCTGTGCACATTCATGTTTATGAGCTTTGCTCTGACTGTGGAACCACAGTTACAGATGGACAAAGTACCTGGTCATTCTCACCAGAAATCATTCATCAAGACTCATTTTAAAAAAAAATTAAAACATTAACCACCACCCATCCATTCAACTCTCTGTGGAACAGTCTTATATTAGCATCAATGTCCTGGATGTCCTGATCAGCTTCAGCAATGGAACCCTAGAGACAACCCTATACAAGAAACGCATGGATCACCACACCTACCTTCATAGATCCAGTAACCACCCCAAACACACCAAACAATCTGTTATCTACAGCCAGACACTCTGGTACCACTGAATGTGCTCTGAGGAGAAAGTCTGAGATATACATCTTAACACACTCAGAACTGCCTTCACCAAACAAGAATTCTCCACCAGATAAGTAAATTGTGTCATGCGATGGTTCACCCACATACTCAAAAAGAACTAGCTTCAATACAGAAATAAAATGGCTTTTGACTCCATACCTCTATTTGTCACCTACCACCCCACACTGGAATCTATACAGGGTATCATCAAACAACTATAACCTGTACTCAGTGGGGATCCCATGCTGAAAGAAATCTTTTCTGAACCCCCACTTCTACCCTTCAGACAATCCACTGTCTCTCCAAGCTATCATCAGAAACAAGCACCTCATGAATCAGGATGCACCAACTCAAAGCAGAACCAGACCTGCCAGAACAACAGATACAAAACTTGCAAACACATCTCCACTGCTATGGTGATCAGCATCCCCCACAAAACACCTTTCAAGATCCATAGACAGTTGTAGGACCCATCACAACATGTAGTGTACCTCATCCAGTGCACTGAATACCACAATAGCAATTATGTGGGTGAAACCAATCTCTACACTCAAATGAACTTACAGGAAAATGATAAAAGACAAAATCACCAGATCACCTGGGGTGAACACTTTTCACGGAGTGATTATTCTATACCTGACCTCTCAGTCCTCATCCTCAAAGGAAACCTGCACAATATTTTTAAAAGACAAGACGAGCCTGGGAGTTTAAATTCATTACTCTGCTAGACACTCAAAAACATGGACTGAACAGACAATGGATTTATGGTTTATTACAACAATCTAAACTCTAACTCCCTCTTGTTTTGTCCTATTACTTCAGTGGTGTTAACTGGCTACTCTACTTTGAATGGTCCCCTATAATAGGTGCTAACTACTTGTGCCAAACAATCTATTATAGCTTGCATTTTGCAATGACACTGGGAGTTCCTTTCCCAGACCTGAAGAAGAGTTCTGTGTGCCTCAAAAGCCTCTCTTTTGCCAACAGAAGCTATTAGGACTCTCTATCATCCCTGAAAGTCCACTTACCAGCCAACCAAACCAAACATTAACTAATAATCAGACAATATCAGACACGCATCCGATGAAGTGGGTATTCACCCACGAAAGCTCATGCTCCAATACGTCTGTTAGTCTATAAGGTGCCACAGGACTCTTTGCTGCTAATCAGACAATAGTTACACGTAACACAAGTGATTCATGAAGGGACTAGAAAAGCTTAGCCTCCAGTCAAAGATACAGGATCTCAGCTTACTACATGCTCAGCTCCTGAAACCCTCCTTTGAACCCATGGGGGAATGTTTTTCACTTTTCAATCAAAGCTGCCTTAATTACAAGCCATTAGGGCTTACCCACCATTCACAGTCTTTCACAAGGACAAAGCAGTATTGTATCCCACACCCTAACAGAATTCTACCTCAATCAGTCCATTATCTTACCAGTATTTTTTCCCAGACCACATTCAAATCCAGGTGAACCAAAACTGCACAGCTTTGATACCAAAAATATATTAACTTTTTAAAATAGGACTAGAGAACTTAAAGTCACAAACTTTATATTTCATTTAGGGATAGTAATAACACAGGCAATTACCTCTCCCCATTATCTAAATGGATTACGCTCTGTATAAACAAAGGCTACAAGCAAATCTTTGTTCCCCTCCCCATGGGGGTTAGATCACAGCCCACAAGGACAAAAACAACTTCTTTGGCATTCCTTGAGCATATCCTGATTTTTAGAAATATGCATAGCTGCAAGCTCTAGCCACAATTTCACAAAACACTATTTGCTAGATCTAGCATCCTGTTTGGACACTCAGACAATTGAATGACAAAGCATTTGTCTTTCAGAGGATTAATCCCCCCCCCCGTCTCCCTTCCCCCCACCCCCGAAACACAAAAGTTTTGCTGCGACAAGCACAAATGTGCGCAGCTTGTTGTCGGCAGGAGAGAGCCGACAATGCAAACACCGCTGGTTGGGGGTGGAAGTTTTTTTGTCGGCAGGAGAGCTGACAAACAGCAGCTCCACTGCATAACTTTTAGCAGCACAGCTGCAGTGACAGAGCTATGTCACTAAAAATGTGTAATGTAGACACACTCTGAGTTTATTAAAGCAGTACAACACTCCTTAGTCAATTAAGACTTCAAATCCCACATTAGCAGTACTTCAGTTTCTGGAATCAAACTATCTCATGAGTGAGACTGTGCAGAGGCCAATGGAAGAAGAAGAAGAAATGAAGGTTATTCCCATGCAACCAGAGTTCTTTGAGAGAGATTCTGCAATTTACACTCTCCATGCAGCTTGCCCTCTTCAGAGTCATAATTGCAACTTTCAACAATGAGAGGTTGTGTAAGGAACTGAGATTGCTGTCACCTCCCCTTCCCCCATTTGTGCTCCTTTCCCAAGTGTTCTGAGGGAGAATCCTCCCTCCAAGGGCCACCATGCGAGCTACATGAACAGTGTGTCCCCTGAGTGTGAATGTACAGAGTTCACTTGAAGGCCTTGAGTTACAGGTGAGTAACTCACTTCTCGATCCATTGTTTTGAATACCATGAAAAAAACAGACAGGGTGACGTGGTTGTGGGTCATGATTTAGGCTAGATTTGATATTCTTTGATGTAGTGGTCAACACTAAAAAAAACCCTAGATGACATTCATGCTAGATTAAGCAAATTTTTACTTGAGCAACTAACTATGAAGCCACAATAGCCACTCTGTTTGTGTCCCACCTTCTTTTGGATCTCTTTAATACCATGCTCACTGTTACCAAACTTCTAAGTTTGTGTCTGTGGCTAGAGAGCTGACATAATGTGCAGGTGTTTACTATGGAATTTACAAGTTTAGCCAGGGCATCTCAACACTTACAAGGTCTGCAGATGAATCTGTAGGCTTTGTAAACAGTAAGCTTTAAGCTTACTATTATGGCTCTCATAACATCAATAGTTACTGGCTGTAGAGCTTACAAATGGGATGGGAATTGTGGAGCCTTGAGCCTTGTTTACTATTATGGAATCCACAGATTATAGGTTTTTCAAGATATTCAAATGCAGCCAGACCTTCTAAAAGCTCTTCAGATTCATCTTGTCAGTCTTGTAAGTTCCATGCTTACTGCTACATAGTTTACAAGGTCCACAAACTCTGCATTCAGATCTTCCATTATGACAGACCCCATTGCTCCCATAATCAATTTCTAATTAGTACCCTTGTGCTTTCTCCTAGGCTGTCCCTCATATTTGGGAACAGCTCCCTGTAAACATTTGCAAGGCTACTTCCATTATCCTCCTGAAAATCCCTCCTTAAAATTCTTTCTTCTGATGCCTGCAGATACTAAGGCCTGGTCTACACTACGCGTTTAAATCGATTTAAAGAGCGTTAAATCGATTTAATGCTGTACCCGCCCACACTACAATGCCCTGTATATCGATATAAAGGGCTCTTTAAATCGATTTCTGTACTCCACCCCGATGAGAGGAGTAGCGCTAAATTCAATATTAACATATCGGATTACGGTTAGTGTGGACGGAAATCGACGTTATTGGCCTCCGGGCGGTATCCCACAGTGCACCACTGACCGCTCTGGACAGCAATCTGAACTCGGATGCAGCGGGCAGGTAAACAGGAAAAGCCCCCTTGATTACATTCTGTTCCCAGCGTGAGCCTGATCAGCACGTGGCGATGCAGTCAAATCCAAAAAGAGCTCCAGCATGGACCGACGGGAGATACTAGATCTGATTGCTGTAGGGGGAGAAAATCTGTGTATCAGAGCTCCGATATACGAACACAAAAATGCCAAAGCGTTGAAAAAAATCTCCAGATACAAGCGCTGCGTGACAAGCATACGGAAGCCAACTCAAATGACGCATGATGGAGGGTACAGGCTCCACTATCCACAGTCCACAGCAGTCTCTGAAAATATTTGCATCTGCTGAGTCCAATGTCTGTAGGTTCAACACAGTATTTGGCGTGGTTCAAGGGAACAGCTCCCAGTTTCTTCCCCCACCACCACCATGGAAAGAAAAGAAGAAATCATTTTCTGACTACTTCAATGTCACCTATGTGTAGAATGCTGCTGGTAGACCCAGCAGCAGCAGTGAAGAGCAGTATCCGCTCCTCTCCCCTCCCCCTCCCGGTGTAGACGGTGCAATAGACTAGTAACCGCCTCATGATATCAACATTTACATCGAGGCCAACATGCGTTACTCCAGAGATAGGACAGAACGGCTAATAACAGCTTCATCATAGCAACTGGCATCACCTCCCTTTCCTGTGTAAAGAAAGATCTGTACTGCCGACGTCATAGCAGCAGCAGTTGGCTCCTCTCCCCCACCGCTAATGTCCTGCGACTATCATCGCGCCAGAGCTGCTCCCCCTCATTTATGTCACTAACACTCAGTTTCTTATTCCGCATCTTATACTCATGGCACAAATGGGCAGACACTGCCACGGTACCCAGGAAGGTGTGGGGGGAGAGGATGACAACGGTGGGTGTGCAGGACCCCTGTGAATACTGACACGGACAGCTGTGCTCTGATACACGTCCTCTAATACACTTGCCCTTATCTAGGCAGGACTGACCTTTTAGAAACCATAAGGAGAGATTGACTCATCCCAAGTAGTCAATCCCAATTGCTTTTGCGTTGCGCCCCGGCCGATTCAGCAAGGGCACCATGATAGCAGCGACAGTACAGAGGGAGAGATAACATCATCTCATTGCCATTTTCTCGGCAGTAGACGAAAGACCGAACCATCTCTGCATCATGCAAAGCAGTGAACGCTGCGTGTAGCGCTGGAGCGCTCTCTCTGTCCGTGGCATCCAGTACACATACGGTGCGGGAAAAAAAAGCTGAACGGGTCCAGTTCCACTAGCATCTGCAGGCAATCCAGAAAAACCGCGAAGATTGTCACTGATGTTTCCCAGAGCGGAATACTGACGACATTACCGAAACACCCGCGACAATAATGATTCAACCAGAATCCAATGGTCAGGAGAATCTGCGAGAACTATGAGAGCTAACGGAAGACACCACAATCAACGCCTTCAGAAACGACGTAACCCGGCACCATGGACGCACAACGCCGAATTACTGTGCCTAGTGTGGCTGCATGAAATCGAATTTATAATATCAGCTTTATAAAACCGATTTTAGCTAATTCGATATTATCCCATAGTGTAGACGTGGCCTAATAGTAGGCTGCAGGTGTGCTGAGAGCACAGATTAGCAAGCTGACCAACATCACTGTGCTCCTGTGATTTCCCTCATCTGTTGGCATCCATCCTGTACTATATTTGGATTGTTAGCTCTTTAGGGCAAGGACCATCTTTTTGTTCTATTTGTACAACACCTAACACAATGGGATCCTGATCTATTACTAGGGCTCCCAAGTACAGTTATGATATACATAGTAAATAATACATGGTACTGACTATTCATGAACATAAGGGGAAATTCCCATATAGATCCAAACAACATTCTCGCTAAATACAGGAATTATTTGATTACCATGAAAAAAACAGACAGGGTGACGTGGTTGTGGGTCATGATTTAGGCTAGATTTGATATTCTTTGATGTAGTGGTCAACACTAAAAAAAACCCCTAGATGACATTCATGCTAGATTAAGCAAATTTTTACTTGAGCAGCTAACTATGAAGCCACCGGAATTAAAGGAGGTTAATTCCATTTAATTCTTCCAACACTGTGCAGTGATCTTTATATTAGGAAGTTTGTTTTTGCACTCCTTGTTCTGTCCCTGGAAGATTTTTTTTTTCTGTGACTATTTTGGTTGGAGGGCTTTGTGTTGGTAATTTGTTCCTTGTTACATTTTTTTAAACTTCTGGATTCTCCCTGAACAATACTTTTCTGAAAGTAAAGAATGGCAGTAGCATAAATTGAGGGAGGTGTGAGTTTTTTGGTGGTGGGGGGATGTTCTTTTTTCCTTCCAAAAATTGGACATTTTCCAATAGAACATAATCAAAGTCACCTGCAGGGCACAATGTTAAGAATGTCATCTACTAACATAACAAATGTGGTCATTCTCTAATTAGCAACTATGTAAGAAGGAAAATATTACATGATTGCTAATATATGATGGAAATTAAGTATGAAAGTTTGGGCGGGGCGGGGAGTTCTTGACTAAGACTACTGCTATGTGAAAATCTGGTACTATAAACTCTTACTTCTCCTGGTTTCTGCAGGTGCAGACTGATTAAAACTCAGCAGGAAATACTATAATTAACAAATACCACCTGCTGCAAGAACAGGTGTTTGTGTCTTCATTTAGAAACCAAACTAAATGAGAAGATACAAATGGGCTGAAGAAGATCACTGGCTGGATTGACATAATTTGTCAATGTTTATTCTTGAACTTAAAACCATATTCCCTTTACTTTAAAGGCTCCTTATCAGGAAAACTTGTGTTTCTAGTTATTAAGCAGACCTTCGTCATCTTCATGCAGCTGTCCTCCACTCCCAATATCCTCAGCATCAGTCAAAAGTATTTTGTAATTCATCACTCATTATTTTTAGATATAACATTCAGTACCTAGATGGAAAATATTATAAGCACTGATAACTGTTAGAAAGATAATGTTTGGTATTTCAAGTGGCATCATTATCTTTCTCACTAATTGGTTTCTATAATTCAAACAGCAAGTCAAAATGCACTGTTAGGAATTCTGCAAGATTACATCTTGTTCTGTCTACTGCTAACATGTATATGATGCTGTAATGAGGGTTAATGACAAAACATGGATTATTTTCAATATGTTGCCTAATTTAGTTTCTATCTCTCCTGATCCAGATGGAGCTGCTGAGTCCCTTTCCCAACATCTATCAGAAACTGAGAGCAAGTCTACACTTAAAACACTGCATGGGTAAGCACCTTGGCGGGCTGGGCCAGTTTGTTTACCTGCTGCGTTGGCAGGTTCAGCGGACTGTGGTTCCCACTGGCCGCAGTTCACTGTCGGGGGGCAGCAGGAAGCAGTACGTGCGAGGGATATGCTGGCTGTGGCTTCCCGCTACCCCCATTGGCCTGGGACGGCAAGCCACGTGCAAGAGGTTGCCGACCCCTGCTGAGTGCTTTAATGAAGATGCTGTACTATGATGGGAGAAGATGTAGTTAATCCATCTCCCCAAGAGGCAGTAGCTCTATCAACAGGAGAAGCTCTCCTACCAACACATCACTGCCTACACAGGAGGGCTAGGTTGGTATAGCTATGTCACTTGGGTGTGGATATTTCACACCCCTGAGCAGCATAGTTATACAAATTATAGGTCTGTAATGTAGACCAGACTTGAGGCATGGCTGAGAATGAACTGGCTAAAGCACAGTTCAGAAAAGAGTGAGATTTCATAGATTTTAAGGCCAGATGGGACCACTGAGATCATCTCATCTGACCTCCTTTATAACATAGGCCCTAAAATTTCCCCAAATATAATTCTCAGAGCACATTTTTTTTTTTTTAGAAAAACATCTAATCTTGATTTTAAAACTGCCAGTGATAAAGAATCCATCACAATCCTTGTTAAATTGTTCCAGTGGTTGATAACATTGTGCATGTAGGTGTGCCGGGAAAAATTGGAAGATATAGCAACTGTACCACCAATTAAAGGTGTGTCCATTGACAGCGCCTTCCGCCTCCCCACCCCCATTGTCCCAATTTAGGAATCTGATTGGATTATCAAACTATTGCAGGATTGGTCTTTCAGTAATAATCAAGACTGACTGATTTATTTGTATCTGGCTAGGAGGTTTAAATGTTTTCTCTTCAATGGAGATCTAATTACCATAATTCATACCTTTGACTTCTCAACACTAAGCTAGTGTGGTGCTCATTGCTTGAGGCTACACCGTTTAAATCCATTCAGGCACTAAAGGTAGTCCAGAATATGGCAGCCCTCTTGATCAGCAAGTGGCTTTCTATGACAGGGTTTCTGAAACGGGTCACTGCTTGTATAGGGAAAGCCTCTGGCGGGCCGGGCCACTGTGTTTACCTGCCCTGACCACAGGTCCGGCCGATCGTGGGTCCCACAGGCCGCGAATTGCTGCTCCAGGCCAATGGGAGCTGCTGGAAGTGGCGCGGGCTGAAGGACGTGCTGGCCTATTGGCCCGGAGCAGCAATCTGCGGCCATTGGGAGCCACGATAGGTCTGACCTGCGGACAGGGCAGGCAAACACACCAGCCCAGCCCGCCAGGGGCTTTCCCTACACTAGAGGCGACCCCTGTTTGAGAAACCCTGTTCTATGAGCATATGTAACTATAGCATAGGACCTTCCTATCTGACTGTCTCTTCTTTTTTCAAACTTGAGGTCAACAGAAGTAGTCTAGCTGGACCTCCCTTAGAATAAAAGAAGTGGGGGAAGAAGAGCTGTGCTGGAAGGGCATGCTGTCTGAGAGGCCCTCTTTATTTGAAATGTATTCCCCCACCCCTTGGCCCAGTTCAGATTTCCTAACCTTTAGGGATTTCTGTAAGGCACTTAGCCTTAGCAGAGATGATGAAGCAAATCCTGTTGAGGGTGATATTTAAACCAGCTTACTGCTTTTCTATATTTTTGTGCTGTGTGATAATTTGGATTTACTGTTTCTTATTTCATTTATTGTATCTTTGTTTGTCAGACGCCCTAGTGTGTTTAGCTAAATGCATGTTGTTTTGCAAGTTCAAAAACTAAGTGTTCATGCAAATAAGATCATGCAGTGTTTAACTGATTTTGGAATGAACTAGATCATTCCAGAAGCTTTAATCTGATCATCTGGGGGAGAGAATTTAAACAGAATAATGTGAATAATAATTAGGAACTGGTGAATACTTCACTAGATGCCCTAAAAACTATGACCCCACAAGTTGATAAAGAAGGCTAGAACAGTTAAAATACCAAGCAGACTTAGAAGACGAGTGAAGACAAAAGTAATTCAGTTTATATATAAAAATAAATGGGTGAGGGAGAGGAAGTTGATAGCCATAAAGAAAATTGTAGAAAATTGATAAGGAAAGTAAAGTCATAAGGAGAAATCTAATGCTACTGTCCACACATATAATAAGGAGGTCTAAGTAATAGGAACAAAAGAAACTCTAACAGTGATATTGGTTCTGATTAGATACAAATGGTAGGATTTTTTTTCAATCTTGCAGAAAATATGAAAGTGTTAAATATTTCTAGTTTGAAAAAATACAGACTAGAAATAATGTTCATATTTTAATAGTGAGGGTAATTAGTCATTGGAACAACTTAAGAAGGTTTGTGTTGGATTCTCCATCTTTGGAAACTTTTAAATCAATGTTTGATGTTCTAAAAGATATGCCCTAGATCAGCTATTGGTCTCGAAGCAGGAATTAATTCAGAAAAGCCCTATTCGCTATGTTATACAGGAGGTCAGTTTGGAGTATTATAATGGACCCTTCTCATCTTAAAATCTATGAATCGACAAGTACATGCTAGAAAATTAGACTTATTGGTCTTTGAAAGACAGTTGTAAATGGACATATGAGGAACTGGAGACTATCATCAATTCAGAAGTTTTGACTTGTCATGATTTGAGCGCACTTTTGTTCCTCTATTCCTTTTCCTCTAGTTGGCAACTCTGAGATAGAGAGGGTTCTGTCCCTTCCCACCAAGATCCAGCTCTCATTTGACCAGCTGTGTTGTTCTGTCAGCTTTTTGCCTCCATCTCTGTTGCTAGGCGCCTTCCACATCCCTTGGGAAAACGCAAGTTGAATGAGTTCATGCTTTTCAGAAGCCTATTGCTGCAGTTCAGCAGAGCTGCAAAAGGAACACTGTCTGCTTGTTGTGTTAAGGAAGCTGCAGAAAAGAGTACAAAGTGAGGGCAAAGCCTGAAAGGCCCTCAGCTGCAGAGACCCCTCGAGAAAGCCCCAACCCCAATGCGGGGGAAGAGGAATCATAAAGTGACCCTAGCAACTGCTTCAGGGTAGCATTGGCCTTATCCTTCACTTGATTTATTGTAACTACTGATTGAGATTGTGTCTCTCTTTTGCCTTCTTAGAAGTTAACAGCCTTAAAACCAGCCAGAGTGAAGCTTCCTGCTTACTAAATATGCCCAGTGATGTCACTGAATAGCTCTTTGAAAAGAGCCACAAAGTAAAGGAAATTCCTAAATGAAACAAATCTAAACTGGAGCTAAGGTTGTAAATGTGTGTGATCAAGACCTTAAGGGAAATTAGTATCAACAGGACTGGTGTTGTTTTAAACATGCCAAATGTTTGAAAGGCAGAAAATGGAAAGATAAAGTTGTAAAGCTTGTTCTGCACTGGATTAGTTTTTCTATGTAAACACTTAACTGGCTTAAGGATTTTCTCAGCTAGATAAACCAGGGTGTGTAAAGTTGCCCTTTGAGTGATTGCTAGATCTGTATACTTTTTCAGGAGCTTTAGGTGCTCAAGACCAGAACAAAATTAAAACCATTTGTATTTGTACTTGAAATTGTGTGATCTATGCTGGGTGGTATCCACATTCAGCCTCACCATCAAATATAGCAACCGGACTATCTACTTAAAAGAAATGGAAATTTGAGAGGGTGAAACATACTACCTGTATCAAGACAGCACTGCTCATGCCCTAATAATGCCCATATGGAGGAGGATAATGCAGATTGTCCATAAAAGAGAACTTGTATAACTTTAAAGAAGAGCCAAAAGACTAGAAAATTCTGATACTGGAAAAATCTGATATTTAAGAAAATATAAAGTATGATATAAACACGTGGCAGCAACATTTTGTTGCCATTGTCCGTCAAGTGTTTTAGTGAAGTAGATGTATGACTGAAAGTAGGGTTCAAAAGAGGAAGCTACTATTACATTAGTTTATTGAAGTGTTAAATTAACTATGAAAAAAGTGCAATGTCCTTCTGGTATAGGAAAAATAAATCATATTTTATTATTCTCAAGTCCCAAGGTTGCAAGGTAATGAATTCTTGTAGCTGGATAACTTCTTACTAAAAAGGATTGAAATCATAGCAGTTTTCCTGTCAAATATCTATTGTACAGCACTCAATTAGAAATGCATCATGGTGTATAGGACTGTTTATAGCACTACAAATAGTATAGAATGGCTCACTTTCATAAAGGAAGTGGGGGAACATGGGTCTGTGGAGTGGAGAATGCCTTGGATTTGGGAGTGAGGCAGGATGAAACTCATATTGCTAGAAGGCAGGATTAGTGTCACTGTGAAAAGGCCTACCAAAGAACATTGGACTCCTGTCTTCTGAAAAACACTTTAAAGGTCTCAAGTGTAAATGTTAAATCTGTATTTTCCTTAATAACTTTAGAGCCGTCTTAATCCAATTTTAACTCATAAACAGTTCACATAAGAAATGGTCTGGCACCCAACATACAGGTGCACAAATCAAGATCTTTACCTACTAAAAAACAACAGGGTGGAGAGATTATTCCATATATGGATATGCAACAATTGTAGACCATCATAGTACCATGATCAGAAAACAAAGAAGTAGTTTTCTATATTTAACATAACCTAAATCCCTTTTCATATGTTATACAAATCGTCTGGGTTTAGAGTACATTTATCTGTAATAGAAGACAATGAGCCTAGTTTCAGCACTCTTGAAGATAAGATGAGAGAAAGCGTAGATCCATTACATAACAGAGAAGGAGAACTGATAACAGATGACACCAAGAAGACTGAGGTGTCTCGTGCATATTTTGCTTCAGTCTTCACTAAAAAAGTTAATTGTGACCAGATATTTAACACAAATGATATTAACAAGGGAAAGGAACACATGCCAGCACAGGTTAAGAAAAGGGTTAGATACATTCAAGCAGGACCTGACAGAATCCACCATTGGGTAGTGAAGGAACTATCTGAAGCATTCTCAGAACCATTAGCAGTTATAATTCACACTGGTAAGATCCTAGAGGATTGGACAAAGGCAAACATACTACTTGGAATTTTGTGATCTGAGCTGAGTGATTAAGACTCAATATAGACAACTCTAGAAGCCAAGAGAATCCCCAGCTGCCACACTGGGACAGATTTTCATCCTATTTACATTGCACCAGAGCAAGAGGCTGTAGATCTGACACTTAGTTATACATCCTCAAAGCAGTGTGCAAATATTCACTAATTAATCTTCACAACATTCTTATTTAGTAGATAGGCATTGTGCAATCCTCCACACTTTCTGTTGTACAGAGACGAGTGGATGCAATGTGAAATGCTCTTGCATTAAAACTGTTCCCCACCATACACACAGTATTAATCATAGAAGTTACATATGAAAAAGACCTACTAATGGTAGGTCATCCAGGCAATCTCTATATAACTGTTCAAAAATAGAGGGCTAAAATGAATAAAACATATTCACCCTTTAATTATAGCAATATGATTATGTTGCTGTCATACTCTTAGGATGCCAAATGGATATGATAACTGGATAAAACTGTTACATTAACCACTAATTATAGCTTTAAAACTTTAAAAAAAAAATACCTTGGATAACCCTGTATGTGCTTTGGGTTTAGAATAATCATAGGATTAGTTTATGTTTCAGGGAAGACTTTAGAAACACTCTCAAGTTTTTTAGGGTTTTTTTTTTTTTAATTGCTTGATTAAAGATAAGTCTAGCCATGTAATTTCAGAGAAATAATGGTTTCCCTCACTAGCAGCAGGAGTTATTTAAGGATACTACTACCCAAGATAGGCGAGAAAATACAGTGAAGTGAATATCAAATATTTCTGACTTCAGAAGTCTTTTGAATAATTTCCCTATTGGAGATTAATGTCTAAGGTATCAAGTTGTGATGAAATAAAGTGGATCATTACCTCAAGGAAGTGAGAGTAGATTAAAGGCCAAGGAACAAAATATAGCCCTAAATGGAAACTTCCTAATCTGGAATTAATGTATGCCACAAGAAACAGTTTGGGATCAATGGTTTATTTCAATGACTTCCACAAGAGTTATATTTATTTTTAAAAGTAATATCTTTAGTTAAAGAAGATTCTAAACAGAGAAAAGGAGCACGAGTTTAAACCATTTATATCATCATTTCAATAGGTGTCAAATCGAAGTTAATGCTAATCGATAATAAATATAGAATAATGATATCTCAAGCACGTAGGGGGAAAAGAGGGAATATCTTCTGTGTTACGAGAAGCCACTTGGGTTGTGGGACTACTGTCAAAGGTGGCCGGTAGGATTCCAGGTTTCCCTGTGTGGAATTTAGAATGTTTGCTGTAGAACTGTGCTACCCCAGCATGCAGAGTATCAATGGAAAGTGTGTAAAGGTGGAGGATATGGGGAATGGATCAGTGGAGGTGCATACTGGCAGATCCACTGGCTCTTTACCGTATGGAGCAGACATTCAGAGAGGACAGGTTGTTTGACTTCATGGAGCAGGAGGTCTGAGGACTGCTCTGTAGTAATGACTTAAGTAGCTTGTGTGGTAAGGAGGCCTCTTAGCAGCTGTAGCACTCTCCAGCACTCAGCCCTGCAACTCAAGCAGTGTGCTGGACTAAGAATTAGAACCTAAACGTTTAAGACTATCCTGTAGTTGATGTGAGAAATACAAACAATACTAACCATTAACAAAACCACCTCTCTCTATTTATCTTTCCCTTCCTTTCCTCAGATAATCATTCAAGGTTTACATGGTAATACAAGGGAACAGCTTTATTTACAATCCATAGCATTCTAGAGTGCTCCCTACTATGTTTTCTAACTTCAGGAATCATTGTTCTTCCCAGAAGGCAACTCTACAAACTTGGAAAAAGATTTGAAAAGCAAAAAAATGTGGCCCTAACTATCTACTATCTTGATCTTCATATATTTATTTACACCATACAGTGGTACACTGCCTCTGTGATTTGGAGCTAGTGTACATCTATTTTGCACTCATATAAATGGCAGCAAGGAAGTGGAAAAATTAGGCTAATAGCTTAATATTAAGTTACCTAAATTGGTAGTCTGATTGTTTGCAAAAGAGCTGATTATGCTGCAACTCCTGGAGAAGTCAGTCTACGGCTTAAAGATTCCACATAGCACAAGGTCTGCTAAGCAGCAACAGTTAAAGTTCCTGTAGTGCACTGAACAGCCCACATGATTATATGCTTCATTGATTGCTTTTTGTAAGGAAAAGTTGAGAAAATTGGAGATTCTTACAGGAATAGTTACCCATCATCTAATTACTTGAAGATGGATGGATAAAATATGTTGGGAGGAGGGGGAGATTGCACAATAAACTTATTAAATATTTGGGGCAGTAGTAATAAAAATGTAAGCAAAGAGATCTGTGAAGTTATGAATATTGGCTGTGTACTTGTTTGGTTTTAAGTAGCCTTGCTAAAGCATTTGGTCAGCTTCTTAAGAAAGGATTGTACAAGTTAAGTGCCCAATCAAGAAACACTTAACAGACAAGGGAACCTAGGAAGACTCCAATCCACATAAGTCTACCGGGGGACATTCAAGGTAGCATGTAAGCAATGGCTGCTGTTTGTAAGGAACTGAGTCATGCATGGACACGGCACTTGCCCATGTGACTTCAAAACTTCATCTTGGAGCTGGATTCTACATAGTAGAGCGGAAGGGGTCTACACCCACAAAAGAGAGTCTATTTAAGCCCCTGGGAGACCCTTCCATTTTGTCATCAACTGGCTCAAGAGAGAGCCTCTCCACCCTCAAAGGATACCTGAAAGAAACTGGAACAAAGGACAGTAACCACAGGGGTGTGAGTGATTTCTGGACCCAGACTAAAGGAGGCTGGTCTGTAAAAGAAGCTTACTGGAACATCTCTGAGGGTGAGATTTCATCTGTAATCACTTTCTTACTGTATTAGATTTAGACTTGTGTGTTTTGTTTTATTTTGCTTGGTAATTCACTTTGTTCTGTCTGTTATTCCTTGGAACCACTTAAATACTACTTTCTTTATTTAATAAAATCACTTTTTACTTATTAATTAACCCAGGGTATATATTCATACCTGAGGGAGGAGGGGCAAATAGCTGTGCATATCTCTCTATCAGTGTTATAGAGGGTGAACAATTTATGAGTTTACCCTGTATAAGCTTTATACAGGGTAAAATGGATTTATTTGGGGTTTGGACCCCATTGGGAGTTGGGTATATGAGTGCTGGAGACAGGAGCACTTCTTAAGATGTTTTCAGTTAAGCCTGCAGCTTTTGTGGGACATTGTTCAGGCCTGAGTCTGTGCTTGTAGCAGGCAAGCATGTCTGGCTCAAACCAGGCAGGGCACTGAAGTCCCAAGCTGGCAGAGGAAACAGGCTCAGAGGTAGTCCCAAGGGGTCAAGTATCAGAGGGGTAGCTGTGTTAGTCTGTATCTGTAAAAGCAGCAAAGAGTCCTGTGGCACCTTATAGACTAACAGACGTTTTGGAGCATGAGCTTTTGTTAGTGAATACCCACTTGCATCTGATGAAGTGGGTATTCACCCACGAAAGTTCATGCTCCAAAACATCTGTTAGTCTATAAGGTGCCATAGGACTCTTTGCTGCAGTCCGAAGGGGGTTTCTGTGATCCAAGCTGTCACAGGATTCACCTTTGCTTATTTTCTAGAGGAAACCTTGTCAGGACTTTATCTCATTTCATTGACAAAAGGCCTTATTAAAAGGATAGCTCTAACATTGGGACTTAAACATTCTGCGTTCTGTTGGTAGTGTGTGTCATACCTAAGAGCTCTCAGTTAACTCTCGCCTCCACCTTTGAGGATGGTGAGCCAGTATGTCCCTAGTGACTGCAATTGCCATTGTGAGTTGCAGAGGGAGTGGGAGTTTTGGCAATTGCTTGACCCTGAGAACCTACCTCAGGACAAACTTTTCTCCCTCCAATGTGACAGATATTGATCCCAGTATTCTGCTCATTCTACATGTGTGGAAATTGGATTAACATGACTGTAATAAGAGTATATTGGAGCTGAGTTTCACTGTGTGGCTCAGAGAGGGTTTTTTGCCTATTATGAGAACAGAGAAGCCCACAATAGGGAGCTCATGTAACCAAAGTAATAATATCCTAAGGGCATGCCTACATTGGAGCCATTGGTTTGAATGGCAGCCCATGTAGCTATACCTCTGTTAGCTATAGTCTAGTTAATTTGCTAAAAATAGACATGAGAATGCCATGACAGGCTGCAGAAGCCTGTCTGACCATG
Source organism: Chelonoidis abingdonii (assembly GCF_003597395.2). Taxonomy (NCBI): domain Eukaryota; kingdom Metazoa; phylum Chordata; order Testudines; family Testudinidae; genus Chelonoidis; species Chelonoidis abingdonii. The sequence goes on from NC_133773.1 coordinate 108,098,123, forward strand.
CCTGGATATTTATTCTCTTGTGCAGCTGGTGCTGAAGGCTGCACAGTAGCTTCCTCACCTCTATTTTTAGCAAACTGCCATGGGTAAATCTACATAAGCAGCCATTCACACATGCAGCTGTGATGTAGATGTGTCCTACTAAGAGTTAAATTAGGTAGCCTTTGAATGTCCTGGAATCTAGTCTTACTATTTTCTGTTTGTTTATTTGAAAGTGATGAATGTATATTTGAAAGTGATGACTGTATATTTTCTAACCACCTGAAGTAGCCTACATCAGACCAGAAGTAAATCTGCTGGTCACTAAAAATTGATGGAATTTGGAGTTATACCAGCATAAAACTGGAGCTTGCACTGGCGAATCAGGTCCAAGTTTGTAGAATTTGTATCATTATAACTAGAAGCATGAGTGCTTAATTATAGCAGGTATGGTCTCTCTGCTGCTGTGAGAGCCCATTTCCTTGATATTTTCATCTGTAATAAAATCTTCTTAGGAAATAAAAATGTGTTACTGTACTTTGGAAATGGTATTTGCAGTTCTACAATAATCTCTTTCAGAAATAGTCTAGCATGTTGTGCTAGAAATTTTAAAAATACAATATTATTTCCTATAGTACACATCAGATCTCTGATAATTTCTCAAATTACAATTACTAAAATAACTGTCAGATGCCGTTTGACATCTAATTCTGATAGAAATTATCTTTACTTCTGTCAAGTCACTGGAGCCAAGATGGAACTGAAAGAAAGTGTAAGGATCTATAAAAGAAATATGACTGATTGGGTCAGGCCATTTACCTATATGTCTGTCTCCTATAACATTTTATAAATGTCAGCTGTGTAGATCTGAACAGTAATTGCATTTTATGATACTTTATCTGAAACAATATATTATGATTTTTAGGGGAAAAAAACTGATATTCAAAGTATATTTCTCTTGGTGTATTGGGTTTGTGAAAGATAAGGCAACAGTCACCAGAAAATATTATAATAATTAAATATTTTAAAGAGCTGAGCAAATACCTCATACATTTTTCTATGAATATTTACTTTAGTAAAATATTAAATGATCTTCAGATGTTTTCATCCCTTTTGTAGTCACTTTTCATAATATTCCACCAAATGAGTTTACTGGTAAAAATGTTTGCGAAAACCAAGACCAGATTAAGGTAAAAAAAATTGAATTAAGAAATTTTCAAATGAGTGTTCACAGCAATAACAAAAAATAAAAAACGTCTCTCTCATCCAATCAGAACAGAAGCATAACATTTTTACTTGTGTCCACTGAAACTAAGTTGGATAACACTCAAATTTGTGATACTGAATTTACTCACAAGCAGCTTGTTGTAAAATCTACAGCTGAAAAACTGAATAATGGCAATGACAAAATTGAAACATGACATAAAGGCCAAAACTAAACAAAAAGAGAGAGAGAGAGATTTTTTCCCTGTAGAAAAAGCCAAAACACTGTAGGCTTCAGGGAAAACAGCAGATTTGACAGGTCTTACACACACAGATTTTTTAGAAAAGATTGCTTAAGCTGTTGATACCAAACACGTCTTTGGAAATAATTTATAGACTTTGCGCAACGTTATAGTCCCTGGGTAGGCTGTCCCTTCTGACACCTTCTTCAGTTCCCTGAATGCACCCCTTTCAAGTAAGATGCACATGCCTCCATGTCTTTTTGGTGTGGGAAGCAATCCAACAACAGTCTGAGTGGGTATCTGGGTTACAGCTACTGGTAGCCTACTCTGATACTGAGTAGAACCAATGGGATTGGCACTTGCAATAGTTTCCTTCAGAAAGCAGGTGGACAGTGATGGTGTGCAATGACACAGAAGCAACTTCTCCAAAACAGAGTGATGTATGTTGCCCAAAAAGGTACACAGCATTTAAAGAAGTGGAATAAAAGCAACTCGTATATTGTCTCACCCAAGTTTTGCATTCCCTCAAGTCCCTACTTAGATATGACCCAACCTTGGTGTCCCCTGTCACCCCTGGGTACTGAGGCCTGGTAAACTGGGTGGGGGGGTGAGCTAAATCGGTCTAAGATACCCAGCTTCAGCTATGAAAATAGCGTAGCTGCAGTCGATGTACATAGAGCTACTTACAGCGGTGTCTTCACTGCGATAGGTCAACTGCTGATGCTCCCCCGTCGACTCCACCTACACTTCTCACTCTGGTAGAGTACCACAGTCAACAGGAGAGCGCTCGGTGGTCAATTTATCGCATCTTCACTAGACGCGATAAATCACTCCAGAAGTAAATGCAAACATGCCCTGAGTTGTAGCCTGCTTGCTGCAAATTCTTGACTCTGTCTCAGTCAGTCTCTGGCCAGCCAGTAGCATGCTCTTTCTGTGTCAACTTCCAGTTGAGCTGATCACTTCCTCTCCCCCTTCCGCTAGGAGACCTTAAACAGATCAGTATCTTTTGATCTCCAGATTCTCAGACTTGGCAAACAGCCTGTCACTGGAGTTGGAGATGAGGCATCCTTCCTAAATATAAACCTGCCTGTTGCTTGAGACAATGTACCTCATCTTATCATTGTTTTACCTTCTGTGTATGATTCAACAACCTATTTTGACCTAACTATGCATTAAGGATCGGCAATATCACCCAGATATGCTGAGGGGCACATAATATTTATAAATAATATAGACAGGGGAATTTCAAGAACACGGAAAGAGAATTGGCTTCATTTTAATACAGGCCAAGCATCATCGCTGTAGAGGCAATGGTGGGATGATTCAAAGAGCTTAAATTTCACTGCCTATGTCCTATAGTTGCTATTAAGTTATTAAGCACCAGTAATGTATTTAATGATGTGCAAGGCACACAGAGACGACTGACCCAACTCTCACTAAACTAAGTGGAAAGACTCCTAATGATTTCTGTGGGAGATGGATCAGACTCAAAAATATACATAGTTCAGCATGCTAACTAAAAAGAATGTTGTGGAGCTACTGCAATTTGAATATCATCTTGAAGTACCAACCCTGCTGAAATTCAAATACTTCTGTTTTACACAGTAACCAGCTTTAAGTTGGACATGTGGTATGGTAGCTCTCAGTCTTTACCACTGCTTTTATTCTTCTAGTATGTTGAAGTGTAACTCATCACAGGCTTTGTGTCCCTCCGACAAGGTTTCTAGACCAAAGGTTAGAAATGTGTGACACTCACATTTTCTATCCTAAGTTGTTTCTTGTCCTATTTCAAAGCCACCAGCAGCATTAAGTTCTCTTCTTCTGTTAACAATGAACCACTACTGCTCAGGCACAAAAACAAGTGATTTTGCCAGTTTGCAACAGCTTACATTTAAATTCCAATAAAAAGAATTGTGGAGGCAAGTTAAAAAGCAAATATTTTCTAATTAGTAGAGAGACTATAATCACCTGTATAACTCTACTGAAGTCAGTAGAATTAAAACAGCAATTAATTTGATTTTATATATCCAATATTCAGTTGATATCAAAAGCTCTCACTCATCAATGTATTTGATTTCTCCTATTAATAAGCCACATCATCTATGCTGTCACTGTGTCACTGTTTCTATAGATATTTGGAATATAAGACCTTCTGTAATACGTCATAGACACTTTGATTCACAGATTTTCTAAGTTGATGCCACTCTACTCTCCTCCTGAGTAGAGTCATAGGAAGACGTAGGTGTCAGAATCGTCCTGACTGAAATAAATAATTCCCATGCCATATATCTCCTGCCTCCCCAGAAGTACAGTTTTAATTATGCACTTAAAAGATGAATCAAGAAGTATTTCCCATATGTATCTTTCACATTCTAACTTCTCCTCCTACCGTTAACTCTATAGACAGTCGGACAAAATTTAGTTCCATTGAAGTCAATGGCAAAACTCCAATTGACAAAAATGTTTTTAAAGTTTTTTGATGTAGATACTATCACAGCATATCTATCTATATCTATATCTAGATAGATAGATAGATATATTTACCTTTGGATTGTACCAGCTGATGCAAGAGGAAGAGAGACTTAAGAATTGGTGGCTTCACACAGAACATCTGGTCCCACAAAGTCCCTTCTGCTCCAGTGGGAGCTGAAGGTTTGAACTTGCCAGTAGATACTCAGCACTTTGCAAGATTAAGACCTGAACCAAGGCTTGGTTCTTTGCTCTAAATTCATGTCAGCGAATCACTATCTTAGCTTACAATAAGAAGGATCCTGCTCCTTCAGATATCAGTGGAAATCTCCTATTAATTTCAATGGGAAGCTTGTATATGGGGGGTAGGATGGGCAGAAGGGAATGGTCATGTTTTCCATGCCTGTAAAATTGCTATGCATACCTATGGGACTATACAAATAATAAATAGGCAGGTTGGGTTATTTCATCCATCTCCTAGTCAATGGAATAATGTTCCTGCTGTATGTGTTCTGATGCTTTTTCAAGTCTAGTTTTAATTGTACCAAGTGATATAGCTTCCAGTAATTTCAGCTTAATGCAGCTCATTGTCAGGAAATTGTAACAGCAATCTACATTTTTTCCCTTTCTCAATTTCATCCCATTATTAATAGTTGTGTCACCTTTATACAAACCTAAATAGTCTCACTCCCTAATTGATAAATCCATAAAAGCTCTCAGTTAAGTCTAACTTTATCCAGGAATACTTTGACAACTTGTATTTTTTTTGCATACGTGTCAAAATTTTAGTTAGTTTCAACACCACATATAAAGACCTCCACATTCATAGAGTATTGGCTTCTTCTTCATTTCCCCTTATGAATGAACACATGAATGAGCATATTCAAGCAGTATGTGATCACCTTCTTATCACCTTCTGTAACTGTGTACATTGCTCTGGAAGCCTCATACTGATCATACGAAAGCCAAAATTTCAAACACTACAGGAAGGGTCAGCAATCTGCTGCAGTTCCTGCAATATTATTCCAGCCTAAACTTGAAGCTATACATTTGAACATAGAAACAGTCAGACAATTCCTAAAGGATTGACTAGACAAGTTTAGATTGTAAATGAAGTGCAGAAGACCACTGAATTAAAATGGAATAAACAAAAGCTTATCATGGTATAAAAAGTACTTAGATGCACAGTGAGTGTGTGTGTACGTACTTTTGATCAATAGGTCACAATAGATGATTTGTGATGAATTCTCATAAGTGTTATAAATAGCAGTAGCTGCAACAAATGTCTAATGAAGTACCAGTTCTTTGCAAATTTTTCTCCTACACAGCGACAGCTTCCTCTTCCACTCTCATGTTTTGTGCCGTCAGTATATCCCTTTTAGGACTAATACTTTATTCATGATACCTACAAGTGTATTTTAAGGCAATTCAACTTTTTGGTTCTTACAGCAGCTACTTAATCTAGTCTGTCTAATAATTTATAAGTCTTCCATTACTGTGGTATCTGAATACAACTTATTAAATAAAACAAGTAGTCTGTCCAAAAGACTATTCTCCCTATTTCCTCATAATGCAGCATGAAACAGAGTGTATTAGAAAAGTATGTTAATCGGAGTATGTATTTTATAGTTAGACAATAACCGAACAAATTGGACAAATTTCTTTGGGACTTCAAATTGTCTAATCTTTTATATCTTTCACATCCAGAGCATGAAAGAACTTGCCTGCTCTGTTTCAGTAAGCAGAATAGGTCAGTCCAATAGTTAACCCGTAACAGTGCTCAAATTATGCTAGCAAGTAAAGCCAAGCACACCAAAACCAGAATAGGGACAAATGCTTCATTGGACAGTACTTGATAAAAAGTAGAGAGAGCTTTTTGTAGGCATCAGTTAGGGGTTTTCAAGATGTCAGAAAACACTTTCAACATACTGTATAATGCCACTACTGGGATCTTTTTTTCTTAAGCCTTTGATACAAGGGGAATCCATCTTTCTTGATTCTTTTGAGAGATGGGCATCACTGTGGTAAGCTAGATCTGTGACATATAAGTAATAATTTTTTGAGTACTTTATCTGCATATTCTTCCTTGTGTGAAAGCAATTCATACTGCAGTTATACGAAACAATGGCAGCCATAACTGTCAACTCTTGTCAGACTGCAGGAATTTCTTTATTACTTATTTATTCTTTCACAGTAAGAACTTTTTTTTTTCTTTCCACCGCAGCAGATATTCCAGTTTAACATATACATCCTCTGATTATGGATTAAAATTAGAGCTGTGTCAATGTCACAATTTTTGTTTTTCAGGATTTTACATTAAATTATTTTTAGTTTTGTTTGACCCAACTTATTTTCCTTCCCAACGTCCCTCACAAGCCTACCTTATTTGTACTTGTGATTAACGGAGAACTTTCCTGAGTTTTTTAATCAAAATCCATATTTATTTGAAAAATAGGTCCACTATCATGGGGTTTTGTTTTCTGTGAAACAGGTCCATTTTTGCTTGCAGAGTAACAAATTTTCACTACAAAATCTTTATCTTTGAAGAGGCTGCATTTGTGTTCTTTGAAACTGTTAGTATTAAGAACAAACTTCTAATCACAGAATCATAGAATATTAGGGTTGGAATAGACCTCAGGAGGTCATCTAGTCCATAGATAGTCATAGATAGTCCCAGAGTACACCTTCAGTATTATGAGACTAAAGATAAGAATTTGATTCAGATTGTTGTATAGCCCTTTATTCTGATGAGTTCAATGTCCTGGTGATTCCAAGAAGTGTTCATGAACAATTTAAGATGTTTTTCTTCCACCCTCAAAATAGTCTGGTTATGTTTTCTTCTAATGCAATCAAGGAGAGTTTGACACTTTTTACTGTTATTATAAGCAATTAGAAATCGATCTTTCAGTCCATCAGTCATAGTTATGTGGCCCTCATCAATGTAGTATCTTAGCATTTCATAGTTATGAACGCAATACTTCTGTGAGGCAGGAAGTAATATTATCACCATTTGGCAGATGAAGACCTGGGGCACTGAGATTTTGAGTGATCTGCTTAAGGTCATACAGGATGTCTGTAGAATAATGACAGTTGAATCCATCCAAGAAAGAAGACTGTTTTAAAGGAAAGACATTTCTGCTTTGTTTTATGTTTGGATCTACATGCAGATATCTAGCTTACTAAGCTATAGTAAGTAAGTTGTAAAATAAACCTAACTTATGGTTCCAGTCCCTTGAGGCAGGAATAAATGGTAATTTTTTTTTTTTTTTTACCTAACTGGATAGCCAAGTTGGAGCCTTGTGGGTTGTTTCAGTTAGAAATGGATAATAGAGTCAGGTTTTTTTTGTTTTTTTGTTTTTGTATTTTTATGAAATCTTGTTTATTTACAAGATTATACATACACAAAAGTCCTATTTCCCTGAACACAGTGGGAATCTAACAGCAGGAGACATGCCTTTACTCCCTGTTCCAAACTTGCCATTCCATCCAGAACTCTGTGCCGAAAAGCTTCTCAGCTTTCTCTCAGGACCACATTTTCCAGTGCTTCTCTTACTGTGTGCTTGGCTTTCCGGCTGCTCCTGTCTGTCTCTTCCCCTTTTCTTTCTCACATACACACAGACAAAAACAGTTCTACCAACCAGTCCTAGACCCTGCATTTGCTATCAGAGCCTTGGGAAACACTTTGGGTCACATAGTTCAGCTTCTGTTGAGCTTTTACATGTGCTTGTTACAATGCCTGCTTTACATTTATCCTGAATGAAAAATGATGGTTATGTGCATTCTGTAGCAGGGATTAACCCAACATACAACAATGTGCTTTAATTCTGTATAGCTCCTCGCACACTGGGAGTGCTCACTAAATAAACAGAGTGAAGTCAAGGGAAAAGAGAGATGCCATTTTCGCTTTAAAGCTGAAACTGTGCAAATATATAAATGCTAGGTAGCAGCTCATGCACTGAGTTCATGGGATTTGGGCCAGAAATGTACAAAGGTTTAAAGGAATTTTTGTGAATTGTGTTTCCTTTCAATTTCATAGAGCAGGCATGACCCAGGGATCTTACTTCTAGTTTTTGTTCTTAAAATCATTTCATGGAGTCACTACTTCTCTGTTCAAGAATAGTGGGTCAGGACCTAGTTATTCCTATAAGATTGACATGCTTTGAAATATCATTTACAGAGTGTGAATCCAGCACAAAGTGGGAGTGAAATACAAACTTCCACAATATCCAGAAGCAAAATGTTTTCTAACATTACTCAATAATTACAATTTAAGGTTGTTCAGTGTTCTTTTCTATTGCAGGGCTTGAAGCTATCTGGGTATAGAAAAAGGGGTGTAGTGGCACCTTATAGACTAGCAGACGTATTGGAGCATGAGCTTTCGACGAAGTGGGTATTCACCCACGAAAGCTCATGCTCCAATACGTCTGCTAGTCTATAAGGTGCCACAGGACCCTTTGCTGCTTTTACAGATCCAGACTAACATGGCTACCCCTCTGATACTTGACATAAAGGGATGTGAGACAGCAGTGCAGAGCCAACACTGAAAGGGCTGGTGTGCACACTGATTTGTTATGCACAAGTCAATAAAGTGAAGCATACTGATGGAAGTAGGCTTTGTGGTCTAGTGGGCTCTGCTTATACTGTTGAACAGCTGGCTGTCATATATTGGGCCAGATCCTCAGCTGGTGTCAATCAGTGTAATTTAATTGACTTCATTTCTTCTACTCTGATTTAAACCAGTTTAGGATGTGCTTCAGATTATTAGAAGCCTTGGAGAATTTTCTGTCAATTGTTGACCCTGCTACCTGTGCTTTAACTGCAATTTTTACCCACTGAGTGGCTTATCTGTCCTTGTAATCACAGCATATGTATGTCTCCTATTTGAAAATAAAAATAACATTCTCCTCTCTTCCTTTGTAGTTTGTAGAGAAATAGCTTGATTAGTTTACATATAATTTTCATTGCTCATTTTGTGCAAGAGAAAAAATTATTGCAGGAAAACTGAGTCAAGGAATTCCCTAATTCCAGGTTCAGCTTTTCTTGTTCTCATCAACCGTCAGTATTTCCATTGTTCCAGTAGAACGTACTGTGGTGGGAGATGAAGATTGCAGAGGATGAGGCAATCCCTCAAGGAGTGAGGGCCAGTCCCATGGAGGGCTTTGCATATCAAGGCAAAAACATTGAGCTGTATGGTATATGCAAATACCTTTTTAAAGATATGCTCTAGTGAGAACTTAAGCATGTGCTTAAGCACTCTACTGAATTTAGTCATGTTCCTGGCAATCACAGCAATCATTTTTTCAAGTTTAGAGCAAAGCATTTAGACCATTTTTTTTTTAAAATTACTTGTCGTTTCATGTGCCCTAGTTACTGGATATGCAATTTGAAGCACCTTGAAGAGGACTGATTTTCAGCTTAGCACTTTCTGAAAATCAGAAAACGCCAAAACTGTGGTCCCCAACCTTTTCATCTGGCAGGCCAAACGAAGGACCGTGGCGGTGGTCGAGCATCCACCAAAATGCCGCCGAATTTCAGCGGCATTTCAGCGGCGACGCCTCTCAATGACGTCGCTTTTCGGCGGCAAATGGTGTCATCAAGAGGCGTTGCCGCTGAAATGCCACAGAAATTCAGCAGCATTTCGGCGGATGCTCGACCGCTGGCCTGGACACGGGCGCATTTAGATGCATTGGGGACCCCTGCCCCAAAAGTTAGGTGCTCAATCATTAGTGACCTTTGGAAATCTTGACTCTCATGTTTTGGCTTTTGGGTCTTCATATTTCTTTAAACAGATACAAAATTAATTTAGCTGAAGTTTTAATGGGAAATTAATGTGGCACAGAATAATAATTTAAAAGAAAACTGAAACAGGGTTTAGACAGATCACCTATGAAAAAAGAATAGAGCATATAATCATTTTTACTATCAATTAAATTTTATAAGAATTATGTCTAAACCTAATGTTCATCCCAGATTTTATTCTTGGATATTAAAAAGTATAATATATGCCATGTACCAAACACAGAAATTCATTCTATTATCAGTTTATAGTTGCCTACATTCTTACACACATTTTTAATTAGACTGGGACATCCATAAAGAATCAACAGATTTTTTTTCTGCCTTAGTGACAATTTACTTCTATAATTATTCTACACAAAAGCATATGGGTAAAACATGGATCATTTGGCACATCTCTAATATATTTAGATAATTATTTATATGTCCAGTGTGGCAGTTAGTACTTCTGCTAAAAGAATGAAAAAAATCAATTTAATAAGAAAGTTAATATACAAATGTATTCTCACAAATTGCTATAGATACTAGTTATTTATAGTAGAGAGAGTTGTGGGTTTGGCTTGAAAAAAACAAACAAACAAGAAATGGATTTCTTTCATTGTTTTTATTATTTCTGAACAATTTCTATTGTTCAGAAATAATAAAAATATTAAATGTGATACAAATTTACACCAAATGCTGCACGTAGTCTGCCAAAGCCTTAGTCGTGTTTAATCCTCCTAGATCCTATTAGAAGCATTTAGGTGCTTCATGTTCTCATATTGCTCTGCAGATCACCATCATTCTTAATTGACTGGAAATATTAAAGAATTTTATTGATTTAAATAATTCTATTTCTTGCTCCTCCTTTGCTTATTTTTGTTTGGAAGATTAGTTTATAAAGACATATTTGCATTTACAATTTAAATTAATGTAAATGACATAAAGAAGTGGCAAAAAACCGTACGGATGTCATTTAACATTTTGATTCTATGAAAGACTTCACAGATGTTCAATGTGCACATGCTAAACTCCAATTAAATATTGATTTTTCCCCATTTTTAAAACAACAACAACTACAACTTTGTTATTGTCTTAGTGAAATGTCAGTTCCTAAAGTGCAGCTTTTGGCATGCAGCACTTGTAGAAATGAGATTTCAGTAGCACCAATGATTTTGCTTTTTATTTTTTATGTTTAAATCTACATTCTGAGAGTACCACATCATGGAACTGAACTTGCACAAAACAACTCACTCAGCTGAAACTTGTGCTTACTTCAGTGAGATTTTGCCTGAGAAGGAGGCTCAGGACTAGGCTTCAGGGGAAGCAATGGGATTAGTGCATAAATGGCTGTAGCGCTGCAGCTTGGTAACTAATGGTGTGGCATGAGATGTCTACCCTACCAAGGGATCACAGAGTACCCTGTATTAAAAGAGTGATCTGTGTTTGCAGGAATAGCCTGTCCTATATCTATTTCTTATTCAGCACTTAACCCTTTTCAAGCCCAATAATTAATTATTTAATATCTAAATATGGCCTTACTGGAGTCTGGCAAACTTTATTTTGCAGAAGTGCTGTTCACCCATAAGATCAGAATGCTATCCACACAATGCCCATAAAATACTACAGAGATTGGTGGAAGGGGAACTGCACTGCAGTCTCACCTTAAATGGCTAATAAGCGTTCCCTAAATCCCAAAAGTTTAGCACTACAACTGAGAATGGCCTCGGGCATTCTGAAGTATTTTGGAGAAAATATGGCTTTTTCCTACTACAAGTTACAATACATCAATAAATTTAAAACTGCTGGAAATCTTGTGCTTTGGAGACTTGCTAAAGTAATAATGAACTAAATCTAGTTTATTTGGTTAACAACAGAATTTAGCTAGTTTTACTTGGTATCATGAAATGTCATTATTATTTATTTATTTTTCTCTGAGGTATAGAAATACAGGAATTTGTTTTGCTGTCTTGTAGCTCCATTTTTCATCTTTTTTAAAAACCAATTAAAGGGATCATCATCAGAGATACTGAATTAAAAATAATTGGAACCTGATAATGACCAAAGGGTCAAGAAAGATCAAAAGATGTGAAAATAACTTGCAAACAACAAACATTATCCTTACACATTTGGTATTTCCCAGCAGCAGACATGTTAATGAGATAACAAATAATTAAAATTAGCTGGTTCATGGAGAAAATAGAAAGCCCATAGCAGACAAAATTTGGTCTTGTGTGGGAATTCTAAAAAGAACACAAGCTAAACACAGTAGTGATAGAGAAAGATGTTAAGGGAAGTCTCCTATAGCAACACTTAGAATGGAAGCATTTTATAGGTTTTGCAATACACTTAGGATGAATAAATTTTAAGTGGAGAGGGAATGAGAGAAAAAAAGATGGATTGGAGTGTAAACAGATGTATAAAATATTTATGAACACTTAAGCAAAAAAGATGTTGCATTGCAATACCTTTATACATTCCTTTTCACATAGAGTAGCCAAGTAAAACATATAGAATATCAAATGTGATCTTTCTTGAAACATACAGGACTGTTGTTTCATCCCCCAGTGTAATACAGCAGGAGAGGGAGTGATCACAATATTTAAAGCTGTGAATTATTTACATTATAAAGCCCTTATTGATACAGATATATCGAACATCAAGAAAGGCAGAGGTTTAAAAATATCAGTTCACTATGAAACAGTTTTTGATGAGCTTCAGCATGCGCAGCCTTGTTGCCGAAGAAATTGGTTTAGCTTTGACTGTGTTATGAGTGTTTCAAATCACGTATTGAGCATGCATGGTCGACTTTGTTTTTAATACTATGTTTAATCTAAAAATCGATACATTGCCTGCAAACATGTGCATAACTATTTTAACTACTAGGGACTGGCTAATCCTAAAATGAATGCAAACTAGCCATGAAAACTTTCCAGATGTTTTGGGAAATCAGGGAATGTCACTGGGAGAAGAACAGGAACAAAGTTCCATCTTCGCATAGGGCTTGATACTGCATCTTTGAAATTGATGGCAGCATGCCCTTTGACCTCAGCAATGCAGGAGCAAGTCAATAGCAAGTGTGATGAGGGGAGCCAGGATGACTTGACCCAGCAGAATGGCTAGAAACCCAAGTCCCAACCCCTTCCATTGTCTGGCCTTCAGAATCCTTCCCCTTTTGCAACACTTATTTGGGCCAGATTCTGGCCAGCCCTATTCCTGTGCAGAAAAGGATCACAATCCTTTTGGAGAATTGGGTGCCTATTCCTGGGGATTAGCTGATGGGTGTCAACTGCAAGAAAAGGGATGGTGAGGTTGGGGCCTTCTCCTTGTTAGGAGTCAAGTGCCCTTTGTTCCATTGAAGTTAGTGGTCACTGAGAGTTCTTCACCACCTGCACCATGTTGATCATTCTTTCTTTTGCAGTTGAAGTAACAGTATTAAAACATAGGTGGTATAGTAGCTGCATTAATCACATACATTTGTTAATCTTAAGTCACTAGTACAAAAAACTAGCGTAACACCAACAGACCCTAGTCATCAGCGGGCAGGATTGATCCTGGGACCTCTGGAGCTAAATGCATGAGCCTCTACTGCATGAACTAAAAGCCATATGCTTGTTAGCCCAGGCTGCAGAACAGATTCATTAATCTCAATCTAAGTGGTCTTGGTGCCACTAGATGGGGCAGAACACCATACTCAGAAGGTGTATGGGTTACACTAGCATGCCAGATGTTTCTCAAAATTAAGTTCTTTATCTAAAATGGTTTTCTAATTTCCAGGGTTAAATCCTTCTTCTATTTAAGATCATTTTATACCACTCTCTCTTTTCTGCTGTGACAGGACCTTTTATGTCTCCAAATTAATGAGCAAAAAGCAAAATAACTTAATTGTGACCTGGGGCATACAAATGAGAAAAATGTGATAAACTTACCTGTTTAACTCTTGAGGAAGAAGAGCTAAATCTATTCCAGACAATTTGAGTGCTTATTTTAAAAGAACAAACCTATTAAAGAACTACTTTTCCTGCCTGACAAGTCAAAACATACAAAGCAAATAACTGACGTTCTCTTGAGTGAGTATCTGAGAAAGGCCTCAGTTTAGTATTAATAACCCACAAGGTACTGTAGATCAATATAAGAAGTAAATCACCTATAGCAATACACTTGACATATGCAAATTCTAAATCTTATTTTAGAAAGAAATGGTCTTTCTAAAGAAACAAACCAGTTAACAACACATTTTGTGAGCTAATAGGGTTTCACATTCACCATGCTTCCACTCTACTTTTTATTTGCCCAAGCTATGAATTCATAGATTCATTATGGATTCATACATGCACAGGCCTTAACAAACTTAATATTCATACATTTATTGTTAGCCATTTAAGACATTTACAGGACTTTTTTTCCCCCAAACATAAGACCTTTACAAACTTAATTAACAGTTGAAATTAGTATGTGGCAATTAAAATTATGATGGAATTTTGTAAATATTTATCTAATCTGTAAAAGCAGCAGAGAATCCTGTGGCACCTTATAGACTAACAGACGTTTTGGAGCGTGAGCTTTCGTGGGTGAATACCCACTTCGTCAGACGCAGGTAGTGGAAATTTCCAGGGGTAGGTATATATATGCTAGCAAGCAAGCTAGAGATAACGAGGTTAGTTCAATCAGGGAGGATGGGGCCCTGTTCTAGCAGTAGAGGTGTGAAAACCAAGGGAGGAGAAACTGGTTCTGTAATTGGCAAGCCATTCACAGTCTTTGTTTAGTCCAGAGCTGATGGTGTCAAATTTGCAAATGAACTGAAGCTCAGCAGTTTCTCTTTGAAGTCTGGTCCTGAAGTTTTTTTGCTGCAGGATGGCCACCTTAAGGTCTGCTATAGTGTGGCCAGGGAGGTTGAAGTGCTCTCCTATAGGTTTTTGTATATTGCCATTCCTAATATCTGATTTGTGTCCATTTATCCTTTTCCTTATCTAATCTGTTCATTTGTGGTAGGGTATCTTTCAGGTGGTTATCACTGTGCTATCTGAGCACCAAATATAACAAAGCAGATAGAGTTAGGGTCTCTTGATCTTTCATAACTTCAAATGTTCTTTCTTCTCTATCCTTTTTACTTTCTTGGTCTCTTTTCCCCTTCTATTTGCTGGCTATGTAAAATGTGCCATCAAAGGAGAAAGCATTAGCTGAAAGATGGGTCTTGAAATTTGACCTTAACATGGGTAGGCTGGGATTCAGGCTCTCTCCTTGATAAGCAGGTAAGGTCCTGCAACTTAGAAAGTTCTGCTTCCATGCTTAAGAATCCTATTCTGGCTAACCTCAGATACATGACTACTGGTCTGTAAAGCTGTCAGGAATGGTGGGCTGGTCTTTGAGATAACCCATTGAGGACCCTTTGCAGTGGATCTAAGTTTTTAAATTCAGTACAGAAATGAATTGGGGGACAGTGGAATACATAGAACACAGCATGAAACGAGCCTTCTTTATTTGGGAAAAGAGGTGCTTCATACTGAAACAGATGCAACTTCCACAAAGCATTTAGATTCAGCCCCAAGACGATTGGAGAGCAGTAGTCTAACATGGAGCTGCTGAGAGTGAGGATCACAGTGGAAAATAATCACTTGATGGAAAGGACTGTTTCTTGGCTAACCAAAGAAGGAAGATGAAGTTGCACCCACTGAAGCTAGTGGATACTGGCCTGAGCCTTGTAACAGGAATATGAAAATTTTAACCCTTTTCATGTGTCTTGTTTTAACACTTTCTGAGGGTACAAAGGATTACGAAGCTCCTCATTACCACCAGCCCTTACATGAGGAAACCTTGTCTATGCCTGCTGTAGTTCAATTCCCCAACACCACCAACCTTTGGCCACACAAGCACTGCCATCCAGGCTTCCAAGGGCCCTGCTCTGGCTTTACAAGTTAATCACAGAAACATTTCAACCCCCAGGCTCTCCCCTGGGGTGTCCAGCCCCTGCTCCACTGGAGATTCACACAATTAACAGAGCAGCTACTCCAAAAGGAATAGTTTCCCATCAGCTTACCAGTTAAATCTCAGTGTCACTACTCCATTCAACATACAATATTTAGATATGTTTATAGTAAAAACCATAAGTAGGTTATTTAACAAAGAACAGAGAATCAAGAAGAGGTGAGAAAAAAAAGAAACAAATGTATTATAAAAAATAAAATCATAGCACACTTTCTAGAACCTAAACTTACCTGACAAGATATTGTCATGGCATAGAGAGATGAAGCTCCTCCAAAATTTTGCAATGTAATACCGTCAGGCTTAACTGTGATCTTCCATTCATGAGAAAAGTCACACAGTCCTCTTACCTCCTCAGTGGAAAGACCGTGTCTCTTTGAAATTCCATATATGTATCAGTGCATTTATTTGATCTTTATTCACAGATAGGCTACTCCCTGCTAATTGTTCTTCCCTATAACCTCTCTCTTGCGGACTTTGCAATCTTAGCATCTGACTCTGCATGCAGATATGTTTACACTGTGAGATATGCACCGAACAATACATATTTGACCGAACAAGGTGAGATAAGCATCTCATGTCCTCTGCCTGAACAGAGTCTGTCCAAGGATGGTCACCTCCTGGTGACCTGCTTTTAACTTCAAGGCTTTAAGAACATAAATTACCATTATGCATACATACTGTATTAAATATTAGCTACACATACATTTCATAATGACCAAGATGAGCAGCAAGTTATTACATGCCACACTCTGGCATACCAGACCCAGAGTATCCCCCTAACTCTTATGCATCCCTGTGTCCTCTGCCAGTTGGCAGCAAAATGTCCCTGGTCACAGTTGTCATGAGTCTTCTCATGTGATAGGCTTGGAAATTAAGATCATTCTTTCACCAGCACTTCTGTGTCTTACGCATTTACCACATAGGACATTCTTTGCTGTTGTTACAATCTCTACATCTAAAAGCAGTGAGGAGTCTGAGGCTGTGCACTTGGCTTGAAATTGGTTATTACATGCCCTCAATTGTTGGTGAAGATAGCGAAGCAGCAATCTCAGGTCCCTCTTCCTACCATCATCACATTTTCCCTTGATTAAATATGAGCCAAGAGTTTTTAATTTATCCACTTATAACAAAATAAACCTCATAATACATCTGTGAGATAGATATTAATTTTAAAAATAACTTTAGAAACTTGCAAAATATATTAGTTGCAGAGGCTTGTGTCAAATGAGTTTGCAGACCCCTATGAGGAGGTAAATGAACAATGGTGTGTTAATCACAGCTGAGTATCATATATTATGTATCAGCACATAATTCCAAATCCTACCAACCAGACAATAGTTTTCTGCCATGTTTTGGCATGCACCAGAAGGATTCACAACAATATGTGAAAATAACATAGCTTATAATATAACTCAGCTGCAACTGTTCTATGCAGAACTGATTGCATGTTTGGGGTCCACATGTGTCAGGTTAATTTCATTTCACTGATGTGCATGCAACATTAGCAAAGTTTTGCAGGCTTCAATACTTTCTGTTGCAATTTAACCACTTGATAGCAGTACATATTGTTAGACACAAAGGACTAAATTCTGCTGACACGAGTGTAAATGTAGAACAACAATTATTGTCCAGGGTAGGGATTACTAAGTAGGTTTATGCATGTATATAATGCTTTTATCAAACATTGACTGCATGAATCCATCATGGAAAAAATTAATTTGAATTTTTGTGATATTGGCCTTCCAGCAAAAGCACATTAGTCTCATTGGTTATATTCAGTGTACATATGAAAGGTAGAAATGTGAAGAATGGATTTTCTGTTATACATCTTTCATTTTCTGATTATCATGAATAAGCTAACTACTATCAAATGATCAGCTTGATTCCTTGGATTAGAACTTGCCATTATTTTACATATGAAACTCTGAAGTCACAAAACGTAATGGTAGGATTACCATTGGCTCACAAACTACCGAGGGCCATTCTGAAAAGCAGTATTAATCAAACAGCCATTAAAAGAGAGAGATGTCATCAGAAAGCATTATGCAGTGCAACATATGTCTTAAAATCTGTTACCTGTCACATAAAGATAGTGGTAAACGAATTTTAAAGTAGCAAGAACCTATCAAATGTAGGATATAAAAATAGAAATTGGATAATCTTGGTACAAAACTAACGATAATGATGCCTCTAGAGTATGGTATGTCTTAGCCCCCAGAGAACAAGATTTAGTGTAACACACCCTATCATAAGCCTTTCTCCCAAATTTGGACCTTAGCATCCAAAATCTGGGTGCTTAGCATGAACCTCCAAGCTTAATTACCAGCTTGGATCTTATCTCGCTGCCACCAGACAGGAATTACAGTGCCTGCCTTGCTCTGGTCCCCCCCAAACTTTCCCTGGAGGGACCCCAAGACCCAGAAGCTCTGAGTCTTACCGGCAAGGGAAATACTCCACTTCCCTTCCTCCTCCCTCTCCCACCCAGACTCTCCTCTCTGGGCTAACCTGAGAGTATTGACGCAATCTCTTTACATCACAATACTAAGAAGCATATCTCCTCTATTCCACAAAGAGACAAACCCTAAATACAAGGAAACAGGAATGATTCTATCTCTCTTTCCCCCTCCCACCAATTCCCTGGTGCTGCAGAGCTTATCCTCCGCTGAGAGAAAACTCAAACAAGTCTTAAAAAGAAAACTTTATATAAAAAGAAAGAAAAAGACATAAGAATACTTAAAAAGAAAACTTTATATAAAAAAAAGAAAAAAAAAGACATCAAAATTTCTCTGTATCCAAGATGACAATAATACAGGGCTATTGCTTATAAGAAAATATGAATAAACAGTCTGATTAAAAAAGATATCCAATTTGAAACATTCCAGCAAGTTGCACACATGTAAATACAACCAAAACAACATAAAAGCCTATATTGTTTTTCTACCTGTACTTACAATTTGGAAACAGAAGATTAGAGATAGAAAGAACCTTCTCATAGCTGAGAGACAGACAAAAAACACCGACCCAAGACAAAGAAGACCCACAAAATTCCCTCCCTTAAGCTTTTAAAAAATCCAGTTTCCTGATTGGTCCTCTTGTCAGGTGTTTGGTTCCCTTTGTTAACCCTTTACAGGTAAAAGAAACATTAACCCTTAGCTATCTATTTATGACACACCCATCAAAATGTAGACTTTCAAATAGCTACAAGAAGCTTTAAAATTATTTCCCCCCATTATAAATATAAATCAATTGATTTTAAAATATATGAGTCTTACCATGATCAACAGATCGGGGTACTGTAGGTGGTTGACAATTCTACCAAAGCATGTCTGAGTAGTTTTTGTATCCATAATGTTTTTAATTGAATATAATCCTTACGGAAGTTGCTGAATTGATGCCCTTAGAAAGTAAGTTGTCAGCTCTTCCTGAGAAAAAGCAGGTGAAAGAAGAATATTACCCAAGTTGCTTTTCTTGAAATCTTTTTAACTTTTCAGAAACAAAAGTCAGCAGTGGTGTCATTTTTCTTCCTTCTCCTACAGTAAAATGACTGATTCTTTTCTGTGCACTGAGACTAATTCTTTGCTTGCTTTGTTTTTTCTTCAAGCTCTGGCTCCTGGAGTCTTATGATTATATAAGCTTTACCAGTTTTTTTTAAAGTGAGTTTCTACCCTTAAGGGTTGAGAAGAACTTGAATACATCACCTGAATTAGCTTAATGACTTGGAAATCAGATATGGGGGGAGGAGAATCCAATTTTTTTTTTAAATAGTAAAACTCATGATTTTTAAGCCACTCTCAAGGTTTTTCAGAGCCTGACTATGATTTTTAAATGCTTGGGGTTGCCAGTACTGTCAGTGTAACCATGAGGTTTTTGGGGAATTAACAAAAGCGTGCTTGTAAATCATTCCCCAAGTCACTCACTTGTACTTTGGTGTCTGAATATCAGGCTGGAGCACTTTAGTTTAAGAGGTGGTACGTAACCAAGTGGCTTTTCTATGGAGTCAAATTGTTGGGGACATATCTGATGTTTTCTGAAGTCTGATTTTTGAATAAATCCTCTGGATTGTCAATCATAAAAAATGTATATTTCTGGTGTTGTTTCAGGGTATAAGCCATTGCCGTTCTGTGCTGTGGCTTACTGAGTCTCCAATATGCAATCCACCCACTTACACAAGTACCACAGTAAAGATTTTAATGTTTAGGAAATATGTTTTATTAGCAACTGCATTCATTTATTTGTTACATTTACCTTGTTAATTTTGATATTCAGCGGATGCAGCTTATGTTATAAATATTTCTTTATAGTTTCAAAAATACTAATTTTGAAATACTATATGCCAAGGTCCTGGGCATCACTGAACACTGACAAATGCACACCCAGAAACCAGTCTTGTTTACCAATGGGTTAGTATAGTTTAAATGGCTATTAGCGTTATAAGAATCTATTTACTGTTTAGACTTTATGGAATTCTGTAGGATGTTGCATGTATTAATCCTACTTATAATATCTGTATTACATGCTATAATGTAATACTTAGGTGTTTGCTTTATAACTGTAAAATGTTTGTTCTGAAACTCTGTAACTCGCCAAACAGGGGGAGGGGACATCACCTAATGCAAAATACTGGATTCCTACAGCAGGTGTTACCTCCTGCCCATGAGGAAGGACAATTGACTCCAAATGGGCCATTGTGGCACAAATATTTTGTCAATAGCTCCCCCACCCACCCATGAAAGGTTATGTACAGAAGATCTCATCCCATCAGCTTAGACTCTAGGGAAATAGAGATAAAAATCTCTGACCATGTGGAATTAGGATCTCTTCATGCTGTCTGGACTCTGAGGGGAAAAGATTCCTAAACATATGCAAGAGATCCAAACTCCATGTTACCTGTTTTAAAATTGTAAATAACTCTCATTTCTTTTTCCTAGTCAAGAAACCTTTAGTTACTTTGTTACAGGATTGGCTGCAAGCCTTGTCTTTAGTTTGAGATCTAAGGTGCATGTTGACCTCAGCTAAGTGACTGGTCCTTTGGACTGGGAGTAACCTGGATATTTTGTGATCTTTAGTGTAAAGTGACCACCTTGCCTGGGTGGCAAGATAGATTGGAATGCCCAAGGGGACTGTCTGTGACTCCATGTTAAGACTGTATAGTGCCTGAGGAGTTAACACTTGTTACTTGGTTGGTGAAATCTAAGTATAGCACTCACAACCAGTTTGAGGTTTGTGCCCTGCTTCTTAACAGTCTGACCTAAGGTTGATATTCTTCCTTGTGAACCACTTCAGACAGTCTGACAATTATATTGCTAGACCACATGTGTCCAGAAACAGGAATACAACTTGTATCCAAGATAATGGAGAAATATTCCAGATGCTGTCCTAGATCTCTCCAGGTGCTAAATATTACTCTTTTACCTTCTTTTCTTTTTTTCTGGCCTTTTTTCTAAAATAGAGTTTGTTCATGTTTCTGAACATGTTGTTAGTCTAGGATAGCCACATATCTGACACAACATTATATAGCACATTTAGGAAGTACTTTACCTCTCAAATGTTAGTGTTGTTGCAAGAATAAAAAGTCTATTAAGATCAAACATAATCTCAACAAAAGTGATCTTACACAAAAAGTATTCTTTTGGGAGAGACAAGAATATAAAGAAAATAGATGAAGGGGTAGCAGGGGAAGGAGTGGGAGAGGGATAAATCTACCTAAAATTGCTGACTAAAAGCAGTTCTGGGGGGAATAGTCCAGAAATATATTCAGAAATAAACAAAGAGAAGATACAGAAGCATGGTTCAAAGAGAAATGCTCGGAAGTATTTTCTGCCTTCTGGCTAGAGATGACATTGAAAGTGGTATGGACGTGGGTTGATTAAGCTGCTGTCAACATATTTGGCCCCAGGAATTAGTTACTATTGATTTACAGTTTACTGTGAGGGGAAAAAGGCAGAAACTTATTAAAATAAATGTATTCAGTATATTCTATTAGCATACTTGCTGCAAAGAGGGGAAAAACAAGATGGAATTAATCAAAGAATAAATCCACATCAAAATATATTATCAGAATGAAAAGTGGCATTTCTGTTGCAAGCCCATGAGAAAAAGTCAGGCACAACTGATAAATGAAGACTTTATTTTTTCTACCCTGCAACCTTAAAACAGTGGCATACTTTGCTAGTCTTACTTTTAAAGAATACTGCTTAGCTCAACAGATTAATGAGATGTATGAACAAACTAATATAGTTATTTCATTCATAAAATGTTTGCATTATGTTTATTTGGAAATTCTGAAAGACAAAAAAAAACCCTCTCCCCTTTTATCTTTGTAGATAAATGACTAACTCCCCACTTGCTTAAAAACCAAGATAGACATAAGGCAGCCAGATCATCAAAACAAGTTAAGCGGCTCATGTGGAGAACCTAGTTGCCTGAAGAAGAACCTCCAAAGAGGATACAAACCCCCATGTGCAGCATCACGCAGCATCTTGTACAAAGGTATGGAGTATAAATGTAGCTATAACTTTGGACACACAATTAGGAAAATAGGAATTTCCAGGGTCCCTGGGCCAGACCAATGTGCTATCTAGTCAAATGCTGAAATAAAGATCATATATTATATATATAATGGGGGGCAGGGGGAATAAAATTAGGAGCAATGTGTCAGGATGTGCAGATAGGCTCATAACTTGTCATTTTGCTGTTTTTCTGGAATTTCAGTAAGTGCAACCACCAATTCTTCCTCCTGTAACACCCCAATATTTAAAATAAATTTATAGGCATTAAGCTGTCTACTATTTTTTTTTATTTTGTCTTCCTAGCATTTGTTCTTCTTTTACTCATTTTTCCCTTCCCTTTCCTTCATTCCACTTCTCTCTTTTGTTTGTGGGTATCTTGATGAATCATTTCCTTTCTCGCTCTCTCAGTTAAATGTCTGATTTATTCACCATGAGTAGAGTGAACCTGCCTTCACAAAAGAGGGAAGTTTATAGCATCAATAGGGAATGTCGTTGTTAATCTATGTAAATGTATTGAATTGTTGTTTTTTTGTGTGTGCCTTCTATTGACTGCTTTTAGGATGGCTCTTCGTTGTCAGACTTATGGGGTGGCTGTTTAACTGAAATTCTATCAATTCTGATATGGATTTATATTCTGATAGAGGAAAATCCATATATTTTAAATAGACCAATTTTAAAAAAATGATTTAAAATGATTAAAAGTGAATTAAAGAGAATCTTCTGTATATAAACAAGTTCAAAGTTATGAAAAGAAAAAAAAAGGATGCAAGTTGCAACTCATCATGCAGTGAAAATAAGTAGAAGTATACAAATACTATCAATGTGTTTGGTATAAATCCCAATTAAGCACATGGATGCTATGATGATGAATGACATACAAATTATTGTAAATAACTAAAATAGGGCCTCTGCTTTACAGATAACATCATCAAGTTATTTACCAGCTCATTAACTAATACTATCACCTCGCTAAAGGAAGCCATCAATCAACTGTCCTTCATCCATTATGCAGTTAAGCTACAAGACAATATTATAGTAGAAAGACAGTGATCAAATGAGACAGGAAAGTGAAACTGGGATCTTAGCAGTACAATGATGCTACCTCACACCATTCTGCTGTGACAGTTTCCTGCACTGAATAACCCTGACAGAAATAACCCCTGTGGAGCTACAGAAGGGAGGACTTGCTGGTTCAGTGAACTATACTATACCACTAACTCAGATGAACAGCGCCACTTTAAAGCAATCCCATCACCCCCAGCTACTCCACTTAAATAGTTTCATGAACTTCCGAGTTGTTTTAAATGCTGCTGTTGTGATGGCATGTCAACATACTTATAATGTAGACTGCTTTGTTTGTTTCTCCTGAAAGTTTTTCCCTCTTGTTGGTCTGCAGATTCACTGGAGGCTATCTGCTCAGTTATATATTCAATAGAATTTCCTCCCACCCATGATTTTCATTTGATGTACAATTATTTCCTTCCTGTAAACATTAATAAAATTTAATCATTCTAATATCCACAGAAAATGTACACCAATAAGACGTGACCTAAACAAGTTCACTATTAAATTTGAAAGAATATTTGCAGACACTGTTGTTGCGGTGTTTACCTATCTCTAATAAACAAGAACTATAACACAAACCCTTCAAATACTACAGCAAAAGCTATTCAGTGAAATATTTCAGATTCATAACATTTTACATGGCAACACTTCACTTTATAGAAATAATATTTACAGTTCAAACATAGAACCCCAAAGTCACTGAGGTATATAAAAGCTTTAGTACACAGTATAAATCAGTTAACTGCTTTACAAAGATAATACAAAATAGCCATCAAAAACTTCATACCAGGATCTGTAAAAAGGAAAATAATTAACAGCTTGTCTGGTAGCAACCACACATTATGTTATCTTTGGAAAGTTGACACAGACAAAAGAGGATTTTAACACAAGTCAGTAATTGTCTGATTCAAACAAACAGGAAAAACAGGTTGAAAAAGTAAATGCATATCCCAAAAATAAAGCAAAGGGGTATTTTCAATTTCCTTTTGAGCATACACTAAAGATCATCTGTTAGGATCAATAAAGTATATTCCAAATATCTAATTTTCTGTTGAGCATACACTAGAGGTCATCTGTTAGGATCAATAAGGTATATGCCAAATAACTAAATTGCTATGTTTATAGGTAAGGAAAGACATGCTTTATCATCTGCTATATCCTTATTTGTCCATAAAAGGATTCAAACACATGTAAATCCTAGATGTTATATATGGAAAGATAGATTAGGCACTGATTAGTCCACTTCTCTTCCATGAAGGATTGTTGGCTCCTGGTGTTTCTTTCTTTGTTTGTTTGTTTTGGTTTTTGTACAATCCCTTTTAAACATCCCAAGCAATGGGATTTTCATTTCTTCCCTTAGGAGGACTATTCCACAGCCTGATACAACTCACTGTCAGAATTCCTCTTTCAAAATTTCATTCCATGACTTCTAGTTATAGTCCCTTTTATTAAATCAAATCATTCTTCATCCTTCTTAGGACCAAACTGTAGTATTTTGCCACTGGTTTGACTTGAGGGCAGTTTGGAGCCATAGTAAGTATTTCCAGCCCCCTACCAATATTTAACTACTTTTTTATCATCTCTTTCCAGTTTGTCAATATGTCTATGGTGATAAGAAGCTCAGAAGTGAACATACTATTCCATAAAAAGCAACAAAGAATCCTGTTGGCACCTTATAGACTAACAGACATATTGGAGCATAAGCTTTCGTGGGTGAATACCCACTTCATCAGACACATGACATGTTCCAATACGTCTGTTAGTCTATAAGGTGCCACAGGACTCTTTTTTGCTTATTACAGATCCAGACTAACATGGCTACCCCTCTGATAGTATTTCATGCGAAGTTGCTATATAAGGGACTGATCCAAGATCCACTGGAGTCAATGGAAGTCTTCTGATTGACACCAGTGGGTTTAGATCAGGCCTTGACACTATAAAGAAACCCTTAGCAGTCTCAAAACCCAGTAGGTAAACCAAAGGAACACGCAATTATTATTTTTAAACATTTTATGATTTTTAGGGATGACTCATTTTTTAGTACTTGTGCCAGGTTGCATTATGACCACCCTCAATTTCCATTTATTTGAAAGTCAATTCATGGTATCCATTGATCTTTGGATGTTCATATTGCTGGATCAGCTTTTTACAGGACTTGATGGGCATGACAAACTCCAAGTGATGTCAATAGAATAGTAATTTAATGTGTGAAAGGAGGACAGTATTATATATAGCAATGTCTTGCCTTTTAGAAGTCACTTATCTAAAATGAGTGTATTCCCTATACTGAGGTCTACTGTGTGTGGATTGTAATATTTATAGGCTACACAGTTTGAGGTTTTTAAAATTTGTGAATCAGTTTTTAGATATTGGAAAAATTATACCTTCCTATAAAACACAAATTACCTAAAATCAAAATATTCCTCATTAGAAAATTATGTTCTAGATTATTAAATTATCAATCAAAATTATTAAAACAAAGAAAATTTTGCTCTACTTAAGCAAATATTTTTAAAAGAGGATCTTGGAACTGGATAATTTTTATTTATGTATTTATTTTTCTAATGTGAGAGCTAACCTTTCTTTCTTCAAGTGTTTTATTGTAACAGAAGAGTTCTGCTAACCCAATGTAGTTTCTGTCATTCACAATTCTGAGTCATGCAAAGATTATTTTGGGGGATATTTTATTACAACTACTCTATTGCTAGTCTGGGGCTCTCAGAGGAAATGTGTGTTAGGGAGATTAATCCTTTTTTGCTAGATTCTGAGCTGTTTTTTAATGTTTTCAAATTATCTGTCTTAAATTGCATTTTAGACATTCCCTTTAATAATTAAGATATATTCCCTTTCTTTTTTTACAAAAATAATCCAAACTATTTTCATCCTATATCTACTGTACAAGTTGATTCTATTTTAATTCAGTGTTAGAGACATCTGTTTCTTTGCCTACTT
Organism: Chelonoidis abingdonii; assembly: GCF_003597395.2. Classification (NCBI taxonomy): domain Eukaryota; kingdom Metazoa; phylum Chordata; order Testudines; family Testudinidae; genus Chelonoidis; species Chelonoidis abingdonii. Next base: position 108,124,299 of record NC_133773.1, read on the forward strand.
AGATAAAAATCTCTAAAACAGCATGTCATTATCAGGAGAAGGATCAAGTAAAAATTATAGGTCCTTGAAGAATAGGTTGATTGGTTTTTTTCAGATATTTTAAATATAAAATAGCATTTTATAAGCCATGCTTGATTCTGAAATACATGAGCTGAAACTCACTCTCTATTTAAGGATATGATTTACACTCTTATACATGATATCTTTGCTCTCTCGTCAGGCCACAAATTACAGCGACTCTAAAAATCCTGTAATGCAGCTGGCAAAGGAGGTGCAAATGTAACTGTTAATTAAAATGGTTCATTTGTTTTATTCATGTATAAAATACATATCTGAATACATCATACCTCATGGAAATTTTACTCAATAGCAAGAGATTTGTTAAGCTCTGAAAGCAGTATGCAGATAGCTATGCTTCAGACAGGAGAAAAAAATCAAATCTCATATAAGTAGAATTGGAATGGCACGTCCATGTTCTAGAATTACTGTGCAGTGTTTCTGAAGATTTGGGGATTTCTGAAAAATTGTCTTGTTTTAGACTTTAGTTTCCAAAGAAAATATTTATGATTATAATGACAAAGCCAGCAAATACCTGATTAGTGCCTGAAAAGGAATTACTCATCAAACTTTACAGATTTACAGAGGCGCTGAGAAGACAAAATTATTTTCCAAGAAAACTTGTGATTCCAACAATTTTACATAGATATGCCTGTATCTGAGCTGATTCAAGTGTCTGATTGTAACTGAAACTTTTCTCAGGAGGGTATTTATTTGACAAAAATTACTTTAAAAGGTTAATTAGTTGGATGCTTCATATACTACTGTTCAAATCTGGCAAGCTATTAAGGTCCTCAGTAAAATATCCACAAACTTCCTTGAGCAAATGGGTAGTCCACTGAGATTTATAAACATTATGTGGTTCAGTTAGGCCTATATTTAAAATATTAATAATTTATAGTTAGAGATGTACAAGCCAATTAGATAAAATAAGAAAGAATCTTGGTCTTCACCCAAAGTTTGAACAAATCTTTACAAGGCTTTCACTGAGTTATTATCTCATCTTTCTCCAATTCCTGGTTTCCTAAGAAGAGGCAAGTCTGTAGAAGCAGAAGTAGTATTTTAATGAACGTTCTTGCCATATTTCTTGTCCCAATGGAACTTTTGACAGTATCAGCCATATACAGAAGTAAAATCATCTCTCCCTACCCTCCTCAATACTTCCCTGGACTGCATTTTCCTCCAGGGGTCATATTAGTCCCTTTTCCCACAGCACTGCACTTATAGCTCATATTCAGTTGTTTCTCCACTATAACCTCTGTGAGTTATATGATTGAAATAAGCCATATAAATCAGTAGTTCTCAACCAGGGGTCCGGGGCTCCCTGGGGGCCCTCAAGCAGGTTTCAGGGGTACCTCCAAGCAGGGCCAGCATTAGACTCACTGGGACCCAGGGTAGAAAGTTGAAGCCCCACAGCTTGGGGCTGAAACACAGGTCCTGAGCCTTGAGACCTGGGGCTGAAGCTGAAGCCTGAGGAAAGTAATTTCTGGGGTCCCCTGTGGCATGGAGCCCCAGGCAATTGCCCTGCTTGCTACCCCCTAACATCAGCCCTGGGTTTTATATGAAGAAAACTAGTTATTGTGGCACAGGTGGGCTGTGGAGTCTTTATAGCATGTTGGAGGGAGAGCTAAGGAAGAAAAAGGTTGAGAACCTCCAATATAGATCATTGTTGTAACCACTGTTATATATTTGCAATAAATCTTGTACAAAATGTGGCATGTAAGATGTCTATGGAAAAGTTATGATTTGCAAAATATGATTATGCTATTTGTATGCATGTATAATTTTTGTATTTGAAGTTATGAGTATTGGCTCTATACTTGTATTTCAAATGTTTGCTCCTGGGGTAATGCCCACAAGGTAGTTAGCCAGCACATTTTGAAGGGACTATTCAAAATAAGTGGCTCATCAAGAAACACTTAACTGACAATGGACCATGGGAGATTCCCATCTACCCTGAATGACCTGTCCTGCAAACTTACTGTCTGGGGTATAGGTAATGATTTTATGCACTGACTAGGTGAAATGCATGGACATGTGACTTGTGTATGTGACTCCAAACCCCATATTCTTACTATACTTTTCCACAGTAAGAACAATGGGATTCCCTCCACATGGCAGAAGATATAAAAGGCCCTCCATTTTGCCTCTTTCATGCCCAAACCTCTAGACTATGAACTATACTAATGGAAGCATTCTAACCAATGGACTGAAGACCTTCCAATGATTTGCAAGCAGCCAAAGACTTGACTTAAGCCAGCAGTTTATTCCATCACTGCTACAAGCCTGAACCAAGAACTTTGCATTTATTGTATGTATTTGATTCCTTTAACCAATTTTGACTTTCACCTTTCTTTCTTATTTTTATGAACAAACCTTTAGATTCAGGATACTAAAGGTTTGGAATAACATGATTTTTGGCCTAAATCTAAGTTATGTATTGACCTGGGAGTGTGGCTGGTCCTTTGGGATCAGAAGAACCTGTTATTTGTTTAAATTGGTTTAAAGATATATAAACCTGAGATATCTAAGGGAAATGCTTTTATGACTTCTTGTTAGCTAGTGTGGTGAAACAGATGTTTACTTTTGTTGCTAGGTTGGTATATCCTATGGGCAATACACTCCAAGATTGGTGGCTAATCTGTCCTATTTCTCAGCAGTTTGTCCTGAATTTGGCATTCTCAGTTGTGGCCCAAGAAGGCATGGTTACAACCCTTAAATCCTTTCCATAGTCACTGCTTTCCATGATACATTCCCCCATTCTGTAGATTTGGCTGCGTTTCCTGTTCCTAGATGTACAACTTTGCATTTGTCTACACTAAAAAGTCTTTTGTTTACATGGGTCCAATTTACCAAGCAATCCAGATTGCTCTGTATGACTTCCCTGTCTTCACCCTTATTTATCACTTAGCCAATCTGAATTTTTTATCAGCAGTGATTTGTATATTTACTTCAAGATCATTGATGAAAATGTTGACTGTTGTAGAGTATATTCCCAATGCCTGCAGAAGCCTCCTAGAAACACCCCAATTAAAAGCCTTATTGATTATTACTTTTTGAGATCTAGCAGTGTGTTGATAGTTCATTTTAAGCATGCTCTAACTTGATGATCTTGCAGCTATTTCTTCTTGTCTTGAGTGCTGTTGTGGCTGAAAAAAAGAAATTGTCCAAAACTGGAACTTCTAATATAAATTCATTCATACTGGGATCTCATCTTAGGCCTGGTCTACACTGGGGGATGGGGGGCGGATCGAGAATAGCATAGCTGAAGTTAGCTTATCTTAGATTGAATTAAAATTACTTACTTCACATCCTCGCGGTCCACTGGGGCTCCCCCATCGACTTTGCTTCCGCCTGTCTCCGAGCTGGAGTTCAGCAGTCAACGGGAGAGCGATGAGGGATCAATTTATCGTGTCTACACTACACGAGATAAATTGATCCCCGATAGATTGATTGCTACCCACCAATCTGGTGGGTAGTATAGACGTACCATAAGGCCTTTCTTACTAATACCACCTGCACAGCTGGCTCATTTTGGATGTTACGCAATGCCCTTGGGTGGGTCATCAGCAGCAGGGATTCAACCTGAGTCCTCTGGATCTAAAATCATGAGACTTTACTTTTGAGCTAAAGGATCCAGCTCCATTAGCCAAGTCTGTAGCAGGCTTATAGTTCACTATATGTGACCCACCCTCCCCCACTCAAGGGTGGGACAGAGCACAACAGTCCGTATGCATAGTTTACATATCCAACTTAAATCTTATGGGAACAGCTTGTAATATTTTCCTGCTTCTGAGGCATTGATCCCAAACTAAAACTATATAGTAGATTACATTCAGCCTCTAACTTGAACCCTATCTTAAACCTAATTCAGAGCCACACATCACCTCGTCGACCATCACTTCTAGAAAAACAGTGGTTTACTCTCAGTACAGGAGAAAAAAATGTCATTGTCAATATTCTACAAATTAAATCTCTGTAATATTACTGAGTCAAGAGGTGTGTAGTTTTTTGATCCTCATGTGTGACATTCATATAAAATGGAAGTAATGAAAAAAATTCTGAGATCTAGGCACTTCTCTGTTGTTAAACACTATTCTTCTAACCATTTTCATTTGTTGTGGCTTCTACTGCATATGCTGAACTCATGAACTCTGGCATGCCATAAATATTCTGTTGCCTATTTACTAGCAATTCCCATTTATTGCTGGCATGCTGGTCTCATTCCTATTTGCTATGGTCTGCCCACACAGAATTGCCTCAATCTCTGGCACATATTTCAGCAAGAGCACCACGACTCCATAAAAAAAAATGCACTTTCCTGTCTGATTTTTTTTTAAGGCTGTCCTCTCTCCTTACCCATCATATTTCACATTTTAGTTCAATTTCAGTCATACGTGTGTTTTTGGGGAGAAGGAAGGTTGTTTTAATAACATTGTGCATTACTTATATAGACTGATAGGTGTGAATAACGCTTTAAAAGCAAATATTGCCTCTTCAAGGCACTCAACGTATAAACTTTTCTCTGAAAACACATTTAAAAGTACAATAGTCATAGAGGAGGAAACAATAAAGAATAAAACAGGTAATACCACCCTTTTGAGGGGAATGAGGTTTCATGTGCAGAGAGAAAGAAAGATAAAAGCTGCTAGTACTATAGATTTGTTACATTTCATAGTATAAAAGTGATCAGTATTATTAGTGTTTGTTTCAATGGTGGCATTAGCTACAGGAGGTGGAAAAATGGGACATAATTTCCTCCTCACCATATCCCCAAAAAGTTGTGCCTTTTTTAAACTGAAAATTCAATTTTCAATTAAACAATAGTATTGAAATTACAAATTCTGAAAATGTTTGACCAGCTGTATTAGTCAGCTTTGCAGAGTAAAGGACGTAAGTCAAAGTCCAATGAAGTCTATGGGAGACTTTCCATTGACTTCAGTGGCTTTGGTTAAGACTCTCTGTTAGTTATAAAGACAGAATGTGGAAAGGATAGATATTTTACACACAATAGCAGGGATGCTGTAAGGGGTAACACAGAAGAAAGCATGAAGGTCTGAGAAAAGGAGATAGTGGGATGGTAAGTCTAGGGCACGGCAAAGTTTATGGGAAAGGAATCATAATGTGTGTACCACTGAGTGTCTGCTAAACTAATCAAGGTGAGAGAGAACCAAATATGTGGCTTTAGCAGTAAAGGCTACAAGGAAAGGGATAGGACAGATATTGGAGATGTCATACAGGAAAAACTAATGATTTACAAGAGCATGGATATGGGAGAGAGAATTCAAACATGTCACTGAGATTGTGAGCCTGAGTGGCACACAAGGCAGTGGAGTCATCAGAAAGTGTTAATGCTTGCTGTAGTTGTGCCTAAATAATTTAACCTTATTTTTGTTTTTCAGAGACTTAATATGTTGCAATTTGATGGCCTGTCATAGCTAACTGGGGATGTGATGATGCCCCTACCCTGATTTGGAATGGAGTTTAACAATAATTCACTCAAATTTAACATTTTGATTAAATGATTCTTGATCCCAACCCAAAGTACCAATTCTGGATAATAAGTGAAACTTTTAAACTATATTATTATAAAACTATACATCAAAAATGTATAAAATATAGATTTTATGCATATCATATCCTCCATTTCTGTCATTTAATGTGGAATCACTTTAACTGCAGTTAACATTTTTATATAGTATTGCTACCTGGCAGGATTTGTTCAATGAAGCTTTGAATGGCTGCATACTCGAAGAGAGCTGAGGGTCAGCCAAGCTGCCTCTCACACTCCAGAGTCCTTGTTAATAGACAGAAGCAGACCTTGTTCTTTCTGTAGAGCATCACATTGGCACAAGCTACTAATAGCCGGTTGTGTCACAATATCATGGTAACTATCTGAATCTGTAATTGCCATCCAAAAGGAAAAGATAGTATTTAGAAAAAGGCTAATGTAGTGCCCATCTTTAAAAAAGGGAAGAAGGAGGATCCGGTGAACTACAGGCCAGTCAGCCTCACCTCAGTCCCTGGAAAAATCATGGAGCAGGTCCTCAAGGAATCCATTCTGAAGCACTTAGAGGAGAGAAAAGTTCAGGAACAGTTAGCATGGATTCACCAAGGGCAAGTCATGCCTGACTAACCTAATTGCCTTTTGACAATAACTGGGTCTGTGGATGAGGGAAAAGCAGTGGATGTGTTACTTTTTGACTTTAGCAAAGCTTTTGATACGGTCTCCCACAGTATTCTTTCTGGCAATTTAAAGAAGTATGGGCTGGACGAATGGACATAAGGTGGTAGAAAGCTGGCTAGATCGTCAGGCTCAAGGGGTGGTGATCAACGCTCATGTCTAGTGTGCAGTCGGTTCAAGCGGAGTGCCCCAAGGGTCGGTCCTAGGCCAGTTTTGTTCAATATCTTCATTAATGATCTGGAAGATGGCGTGGACGCACTCTCAGCAAGTTTGAAAGATGACACTAAACTGGGAGGAGTGGTAGATATGCTGGAGGGTAGGGATAGGATACAGAGAGACCTAACTAATTAGAGGACTGGCCAAAAGTAACCTGAGAGTTTCAGCAAGGACAAGTGCAGAGTCCTGCACTAGGACGGAAGAATCCCATTCACTGTACAAGACTAGAGACCGAATGGCTAGGAAGCGGTTCTGCAGAAAAGGACCTAGGGTTAACAGTGGACGAGAATCTGGATATGAGTCAACAGTGTGCCCTTGTTGCCAAAAAGGCTAATGGCATTTGGGCTGTATAAGTAGGGGCATTGCAGCAGATCGAGGGAGGTGATCATTCCCCTCATTCGACATTGGTGAGGCCTAATCTGGAGTACTGTGTCCAGTTTTGGGCCCCACACTACAGGAAGGATGTTGGAAAAATGGAAAGAGTCCTGTGTAGGGCAACAAAAATGATTAGGGACTGGAGCACATGACTTATAGAGAGAGGCTGAAGGAAACTGGGATTGTTTATGTCTGCAGAAGAGAAGAATCAGGGGGGATTTGATAGCTGCTTTCAGCTACCTGAAAGGGGTTCCAAAGAGGATGGATCTAGACTGTTCTCAGTGGTACCTAATGACCGATCAAGGAGTAATGGTCTCAAGTTGCAGTGGGAGAAGGTTAGGTTGGATATTAGGAAAAACTTTTTCACTCAGAGAGTGGTGAAGCACTGGAATGGGTTACCTAGGGAGGTGGTGGAATCTCCTTCCTCAGAGGTTTTTAAGTCCAGGCTTGACAAAGCCCTGGCTGGGATGATTTAGTTGGGAATTGGTCCTGCTTTGAGCAGGGGGTTGGACTAGATCACCTCCTGAGGTCCCTTCCAACCCTGATATTCCATGATTCTATGATTGTTATCTACTGATTCCAAAAGAATTGAATTTGTCACATCAGTGCTAAAATATATATATTTTGTCATATCACTGCAAATATATATACAACAGAACTGCTTCTGATCTGTATCAAGAGGACTGCCAGAAAAAATTTCTAAGTGTTATACTACAGGCGTTTAGTCATTTATCTAATAAATAATGATACTCTAAGAATCTCCACATGTGGTTACTAAGTCCAGTATATGTTCCTTTGTATCCATTTGCAAGCAGGAAAAAAGCCAGAAAAAATACATTTTTCTTCATCCATTTCATACACTGTAGGCACCTCTAAGTATGTAGAATGCATTGCCTGAAGAAAGTATTGCATGCAATTCTTGGATTAATCTTTTTCTTTTATCCATAAATTTTATAGTAACTAAAGATAAATCAAGTGAATAGTGAAAAATTTTCATGACTTCAAAAAATATTCTGTATAGGCATTAATTTAGTTGGTTTTCCTTTCAAATGGTGCACACTATTCTACAGTTATGTCCAAACCACTGTAATAATTCCATTTTATGATGCAATGTTTTGTACCATTATTATAATGTCATATTCCATGGTACATCTTTATAAAACTAAACTTGTGGGATAGCACAGAGAAATGTCTAGGTACACACTTATTAGTGATAGTGAGTGTCTAAAGGGCATAAGCATGACACCGGGAAATTTACCATAATATTTGCCCAGCTCTATTGACAATATAGAAAGCAAACAGAAAATATAAACTAACAGAAAAATGCTGCTGTCACAATAAATGGCAATCACCTATAGCATTGCTTCTATTCTTATGATTGTTCAGGGTTCACCTTCCTTTAAGATTCTCTTACTCCTGCAAGTGAAAAGCAATTATCCTAGAGTGAATCTTGAATAAAACTATATATTTGTATATACTATGCCACATACATTTATAACCTATTTGTCATGCCAAAGGACAAAAAAGTACTTTACAAACTGGTGGCCAAATGCTAGTAGTATGATGCACGTAACTGCAACCAGAAATTCTGAAAAGGGTAGGGGGATGTGACACAAGTGTCTATTCCAATCGCATCTCCTAAAACTCATAAAGGGGCAGCTGAAGAGACTCTCGCAGGCTGCCGCCAAATCCACGGGACTGGGGACCTCCCACAGGCAAGCCGCCGAAGGAGGTCCCCATGCTTGGGGCGGCAAAATACCTAGAGCCGCCCCTGGCAGGAACTGAAACCAGATATTATAGAAACATGATGGAATAGTAGTCATGACTGGAGTACAGGTATTGAAAGCTATGTGCTGTTTAGGAAAGTCAGAAATAAAAGAAAAGGTGGTGGAGTAGCATTGTATATCAATTATGAGATAGACTGTAAAGAATAAGAAGGGTTAGAATGGATAAGACATAGTCTGTCTGGGCAAAAATCACATTGGGGATAATGCTTGGAGTGTGCTATAGACCACCGGGATCTGATTTGGATATGGATAGAGACCTCTTTAGTATTTTTAATTAAGTGAATACTAATGGGAATTGTGTGATCGTGGGTGACTTTAACTTCCCAGATGTAGACTGGAGGACAAGTGCTAGTAATAATAATAGGGCTCAGATTTTCCTGGATGTGATAGCTGATGGATTCCTTCAACAAGTAGTTGCTGAACCGACAAGAGGGGATGCCATTTTAGATTTGGTTTTGGTGAGTAATGAGGATGTCATAGAAGAAATGGTTGTAGGGGACAACCTTGGTTCAAGTGATCATGAGCTGATTCAGTTTAAACTAAATGGAAGGATAAACAAAAATAGATCTGTGACTAGGGTTTTTTATTTCAAAAGAGCTAACTTTAAAAAATTAAGGACATTAGTTAGGGAGGTGGATTGGACTGAGGAACTTGTGGATCTAAAGGTGGAGGAGGCCTCGAATTACTTCAAGTCAAAGTTGCAGAAACTATCAGAAGCCTGCATCCCAAGAAACGGGAACAAATTATAGGCAGGAATTGTAGACCAAGCTGGATGAGCAAGCATCTCAGAAAAGTGATTAATAAAAGGCAGAAAGCCTACAAGGAATGAAAGATGGGAGTGATCAACAAGGAAAGCTACATTAGTGAGGTCAGAACATGTAGGGATAAAGTGAGAAATGCCAAAAGCTATGTAGAGTTGGACCTTGCAAAGGGAATTAAAACCAATAATAAAAGCTTTTATAGCCATATAAATAAGAAGAAAATGAAGAAAAAAGAATCGGGACCACTAAACACTGAGGTTGGAGTGGAGGTTAAGGATAATCTAGGCATGGCCCAATATCTAAACAAATACTTTGCCTCAGTCTTTAATGAGGCTAATGAGGAGCTTAGGGATAATGGTAGGATGACAAATGGGAATGAGGCTATGGAGGTGGATATTACCACATCCGAGGTAGAAGCCAAACTCGAACAGCTTATGGGACTATAAATCGGAACTGGCACATAACATTGCAAAAACATTAGAAGATTTTTAATGAATCTATAAACACAGGGGTTGTCCGGTAATTTGGAGAATTGTAACATAGTCTAGTTTATAAGAAAGGGGAAAGTAATCCGGTAACTACAGGCTTATTTGACTCTTGTATCATCAAGGTCTTGGAAAATTTTTGAAGAGAAAGTAGTTAGCCATTGAGAGGTCATGTAATTAGGACAAAATACACATGGTTTTGTACAAAAAGGTAGAATTGTGCAAACAACCGATTCTCTCTTTTGAAGTAAGGTAACCAGAATTTTTTGACAAAGGAAAGCAATGGATTCTATTTCTCAATTTTAAAGTAAAGCACTTTATACGTTCCACATGGGGAATTATTATAATTGGAAAAGGTGGGGAATCAATAGAAATTGAAAGTTGGAGTAAGAAACTAGTTAAAGGAAAACTACAATGGGTCCATGCGTAGAAAGAGAAGTCAGGTGGAGGGAGATTATCTGGAGTTTCAGGTCAGTTTGGAACAATCTATTAGCTTTCATTACTAACATGGCACAAAATGTGGAATGTATAATAAGTTTGGGGCGGACACAAAGCTGAGAGGTATTGCCATGCAGCAGAAGGACGGGATAATCATACAGGAAAAGTGACTTGGTTAACTGGACTAATAGTAAAGGAAGAAATTCTAATAAGGAAGTGCCAAAGGTCATGCACATTTAGGATTATAAAAAGAATTTTTGTTATAAGCTAGGGACATAATCAGTGGGAAGTAACAGAGGAGAGAAAGACCTCGGAGTATTGGTGATCGCAGGAATGACTAGGACAAATGTGATATGCACATGAAAAAGCAAATGCGGTTTGTTGCAATCAGGCGAGGTATTCAGTAGAGTTAAGGAGGTGATAGTACATTATAGAAGGCACTGAGATGAGACCTCATCTGGAATACTGCAGCAGTTCTGGTCTCCCAGTAAGAAGGAGAATTCAAACTGGCCAAAGGTGAAGAAGGGCTTAATAGGATGAATCAAGGAATGGAAAACTGTCTTACTGAAAGACTCAAGAGTTGGCTTGTTTAGCTAATAAAAAGAAGCTGAGGGAGAATTGATTGCTTCTATAAATCAATATCAGATAATACATACCAGAGGGAGATGGAATATTTAAACTTACGACCAATGTGAACACAAGAGAACAAATTGATATAAAATGGCCATTCAGTAGTTAGACTGAAATACGAGGATGAGTAGGTTTCAACCATTAGAGGAGTTGGAAGTTCTTGGAACAGCCTCCCAAGGGGAGCAGTGGGGGCAAAAGACATATCTGGCTTCAAGACTAAGCTTGATAAATTTATGGAGGGGATGGTATGATGGGATAGCCTAATTTTGGCAATTATTTGATCTTTGGCTATTAGCGGTAAATATGCCCAATGGCCTGTGATGGGATGTTAGATGGGGTGGGTTATGAGTTACTACAGAGAATTCTTTCCTGAGTGTCTGTCTGGTGAGTTTTGCCCACATGCTCAGGGTTTAGCTGATCACCATATTTGGGGTCAGGAAGGAATTTTCCTCCAGTGTAGATTGGCGGAGGCCTTGTGGGGTTTTTCGCCTTCCTCTGCAGCGTAAGGCATGGGTCACTTGCTAGAGGATTCTCTGCACCTTGAAGTCTTTAAACCACAATTTAAGAACTTCAGTAGCTCAGACATAGGTTAGGGGTTTGATACAGGAGTGAGTGGGTGAGATTTTGTGGCCTGCATTTTGCAGGAGGTCAGACTAGATGATCATAATGGTCCCGTCTGACCTTAGTTTATGCATTTATGAAAGTTATAAACCTGTTTTGAGGGCTTTGTGTAGGAGCAATTTAGCTAGTTTTTAAGCAGTTTAGCCTCAACAGGTTGATCTTTATACAGGCTAATGATAATTGCCTTTTAGTTTGTCATAGAGCTTCCATTTTTTGAAGCTAGTGTAAAAAATATTAACATATTATAGTCATACTACAAATATAAACCTACTGTATTCATTTCAAACTTTTTTGTTATTTCCTACCTAATACAATTTTAATTTTAAAATTGCTGTAGTGAACCATGATATATTTGCACTTCAAAACAATAATGATGAAAGCAAAGAAAAATACTTCACAATTCACATTTTTTGTAAGATCAGCTATGGCTTTAATCTTTATTGTAGTGTCACTTGCTAGTGCCAATATAGTTAAACATCTGTTATTGTTTCCCTATAACCCCATGAAAATAGTGATTCATATACACTCACCTGTAAAAACAATCACTCTCAGGTGTAACCTGACATTATACAAAGCCTGAGTTAGGAAGACTTCTTTTTAATTCCAAACTGGCTGTAGTTTTAAATTAAAGAATAAAAAAAGAATAAAGTAGTTTCAAATTCTATTTCAACTTCCTCATTTTAAAATAGCTTTTTTTTCTTTAACATTTAAAAGTTGTTGGAATTTTGTCAGTAAACACGTGGAGCTCTGCTTAAAGCATAATGATCCGATTTTACATTGTCAGTAAAAAAAAAGATGAGGGTCAAGCTCATCCCGTTGTAACTCCAGCCAAGTTGCAACTAACTCAATCCATAGATTCCCTGAAACCAAGATACTTGAAACATTTATAGTCATCCCAGGTTTTGTTGATATAAATTAGCAACATTAGAATAATTGTTCATAGCGCTAGCTAATATAAAAAGGATATAAAATGTGTATGAATAAAATGACCAGAAGCCTTATATGTAAATTATGTCATGAATTATAAAAATATGCTATTACTTCTGAACAGTGAGGAGACATATTAATGTATCAAAACCTAGTTAATGAACAAGTTTGTCAGTGTTGTGTGGTTGCATTGAAACCTGTAGATTTGTTATACAAAGAATGGAAATGATGATTCTTTCTATCTACAGTTTGTAACCATATCAAATTTAAGATCAGCTGGGTGACACATATACTGAATATGACTTTACTGTATTTTTCATATTTGTTGCCTCTTGCCGACATGGGATTGTGCAGACTCTAATATCTGGATCAATGATATTGCTGATCAATGCCAAATTAAAGTGTTTAGGGGATATCTGACACAATGGTTGAAAGCACTAGTCTTTGCCATCAGCATACCTGTCTTAGGCTGCTAACTTGCTTTTTCCCGCACTGATATACGTAGCACATTTGTGAATTAGGAAGGTTTTTTTGTTAACGGAATTGAGGAATCCCTTGGTGCTACTATGCATTAATAACTGCATACTTACAGCTTTTAAGCAACAGTTTCTTTTGGGGTGGTGGTAAAAGTCTATTCTTTTTTCTTAAAACTAATGAAAGCATTCTAGATATCTAGTAGTATTAAGCCATTAGAAAATCATTTTGAGATCCTGAGTACTGGATGCATTTACTGGACTCAGCCCTACCACAAGCAAATAATAGAGGCAATGAAATCTAATGGACAAGTGACCAAAACAACTTGAACATTTTTCTTTCTTCAGTACCAACAGACACACACGAGAACAACCAGTTGCTTCCACTGTAGCCTGAAAATTACCGTAAATAGTTTTCAACCCAAAGTTATAGTTTAGAGATTTGGGAACTAGATTATCACCTCAAGTTTTTTTGTTTGTTTGTTTTACTGTACAGTACAATGTAATCTGTTCCTTTATAAAGAACATGTTCCAGATTATTTAGGACACCTTTTTGGAGGGATGAGGAGAGGGAGGGGAGGAAATCCTTTCCACCATTTAATTGGACAAGTAATAAAAAAAGGATCTCAAATCTATAAGACGAAAACCAGAAATAATACGTCTACTTTTCACAATAAACAAAAGGAAGATTTCTGCTACTGAGGGATGCTAGAGATGAAAGCTCAAGATTCACTCTGTGTAGAGAGTACCTTATGAAATTAAATCAATATATCTATACACAGAAGCCACGGAAAGACCCTGAGAGCATGAGTATATAATTGATTATAGGTATATTCCTATGTAAATATAAAATGTTTTTTTCTCTTACAATAGTAACAGTGATGGAGTGTCCACCCCACAGAAGACCTAAGCAGATTATAGAAAGCCAGTTAACCTTATAGGAACTCTGCCGTTACTCCCTAGATAGAAAGGGACTTGAGTAAGGACAAGGCGTTCTAGCGGGGGAGTAAGACCTGGGATTCTGTCCTGCCTTGCAGAGTCTGACAAGCTGCAGAAAAGGGTGAAATAGCCACTGGGAGCAGAGGAAATTTGCAATGGTATGATGAGGCAGAAGAAAAGTAGGAAGGAGCCCAGAGAAATAGCAACAAGGTCTAAGATTGTGTACATCATGGTTACTGGACATCGGGTATCTGGGCTGGAACATGGGTAGTGGACAGGCCCTGGTTTCTCTACCAGCTGCTGGGGAAGTGGCACTGACCTGGACTGGGACCAGAAGACTGACCGACACAGTATACGGATAATCAGTTCAGTGGAAATCTGACATCTCTGAAGAGGAAGACTGTGAAGTGACCTGGCCAGAGTGCTGTGTTTACGAAGAGGGCATACTCTGAGTCCCAAAGAGGCAGAGAGTTTATGGTATGAACAACCTAGGTAAAGGGGTACCAGACCAGACAACAGCTAATCCCCAGAACCAGGTGCAAAGAGACATCAAGTGATGAGTTTACCTGTCATAGTAAAATATAGCAAAATTCTGTTTTGAATAGACCCCACTTTGTGCAGGTATATACAAGTCATGCCTCATTAAAGACAAAGGAACAGATTTTTAAAGGTATTGAGGCACCTAAATATGTAGATAGGCACTTTGGAAAATCCCAGAAAGCACCTAATTTCCATTGAAATAAAAAATATCTTTAAAAATATGTCCCAAAGGTCCCTCAACTTTCCAGCTGTTGGCTAAATAATGGAAGTTTATGCTGCTTAATAAGAGTTTGCAAGAAGCAACCAATTTGACTTCCTTGGTCAAAGAGAGACACTATTTTATCTCAAAGTGCACCTGAATTGCAAAATTTACCTCCATATATAAATTTCCTTTGGAATCAAGAAGGTTTGGATTTAGGTTTTTTTTTTCAATTCTGATACAACTTATAAAAACATTTGGATCCGGACATTCAGAACCAGCATTCTGATCTGTGCTCTTTACTTCCAAATAACCTGATAGACCTAATACCTACCTACAAAAGTCCCATCTTTTGTCTTGGGTGAGGTATTCATAAACCACCAAATGGATTTTAAAATTTGGAGATACAGCAGTAAAGGGACCTAACTAATTAAATAGGGTTGACTAGAACAGCATGGAACAGAAGAGAGGTTAAAGTAGCTATATTTTTCCTGTTTCTGTACTCTCATGACCAATGTTTATTGAATCTCTTTTGTGAGATATTTGTCACAAGATTTCATGCTGTTTTAAAAGGAAACAATGGCTTGCAGTAAAGTCAACTCATGCTGAGAGACATTAACTGCACCATGTTATCAGCTGATAATAGTGCTATTAACTCATGTCACCCACTGTGTATATTTGTGAATTAGGATGTTTCCTTGTTAATGGAACTGAGCCATTTTCTTTGAAAATGGCAAGCAGTGAACACTTTGGCATCATTACATGAAGGGGGAAGAATTAAATCTTGTTAAGTCTGTATAATGGCTCTCTTGAAACTCCCAGAGGTATGCATCTCTCTCTAATCCATTACTATGTTCTGAGTTGCCACCATGGATAGCCAAAGCATTAGAAGTACCATTGCAATTGATCAAGGATATAAAATTTTTGCATGTTGGAGCATGATTTTTGGATTATAAATCCTGAACATCCCAAAATAACAGGTAATGACTTTTAGATTTTGTAATTACAAGATCACATATAAGTACAATATGCCTTTCTTTTCTGGTTAGGCGGGAGCCACAAGTCTTCATAATTAGAAAAAAGTCCAGTTTATTATTATGCTTTACAGAAAAGGATTTTATTCATCTCATACTCTCCTGTAATCTGAGTATAGTCAATGGTCCTATCCAATCACCCATTTCTTACACATGACCAAACAAACAAACAAAAAAATACTGCACTTCAAAACAGTAATTCAAAGACATGCTACTGACATTGTCACACTACTTTTGCCCTATTCTGAAAGTGAGCCTGTGGTATGAATAAAGATGTAATCCTTCACTAGTTGCATCTAAGCATTTGACAGTATAATTACATAATTAAAAATGAATGTTATTTATGCCTGTGCATGAAATATACTTGCTACCTGATTTGTAAATATGCAGAAGACCTATTCAATATTTTTCATCTATGACCATTACATGACATTTCAGTTACAGGTAGGTTAAACTGCTTTTAAGAACATGATGCTAACGCTCCGGGGGCAAAGGCAGGGGTGGAGAGGAGGAGGAAATCAACACATAGACTAATTCAGAAAAATTCTCAGTTTTTCTGCATCTTGTGAGATAATGAAAAGTAGCTTTCCACCTACTGGTAGCTTCATGAATTTTGTTTAAAGGTAAATGCCGTTTTCAACTGCAAAGACTGTTTTTCATATACTAAAATGGAAATCTGTGCATCATAGTGGAAGTGATAAAGCTGGACTGAGCTTGAGGTTGATAATGAACCTTCTGCTATTTATTTTGTTACACAGAAAGAGTGAACATGCACATGCAAAACTCTTCAATAAACAATATTATATAATTATCTCTTGCATATAATTAAATTATAGTATACCACAAGAAAGCATAAAAATATACACATTTGGCCATTGTTGAAATGTAAAATGTAAGGTCTAAATTATGCCTCTTGCAATTATGCATATAAAGGAATGTTGTGTTTAACGTGCTTCACCAGGTATTGGCAACCTTTGGCATGCGGCTTGCCAGGGTAAGCACCCTGGCAGGCTGGGCCAGTTTGTTTACCTGCCACGTCCTCAGGTTCAGCCGATCGCGGCTCCCACTGGCTGCAGTTCGCCGGCCCAGGCCAATGGGGGCTGCGGGAAGCAGCGCGGGTGGAGGGATGTGCTGTCTGCGGCTTCCCACAGCCCCCATTGGCCTGGAGCGGCAAACTGCGGCCAGTGGGAGCCGCGATTGGCTGAACCTGCAGACACAGCGGGTAAACAAGCGGCCTGGCCCACCAGGGGGCTTACGCTGGTTGGCTGCATGCCAAAGATTGCTGATCCCTGTGCTACACAGATTCAAGAGATGTGGGTTGACTTTTCAGTTCTGTCACTAACTTCCTGTGTAACCTTGGGCTAGTCACTTAATGTCTCTGTGTCTCAGCTCCTCATCTATAAACAGGGGATACTACCCCTCCACCTTTTGTCTGCCTTGTTTATTTAGATTATAAACTCTTCATGATAGGGACTGTTTCTTACTATATGTTTGCATAGTGTCAAACATAATGGGTCCACAATTTTAGTTGGGGCTTCTAGGCTCTACTGTATTACAAATAAGTTACAAAAGAGAACCATTTTGGGGAGAAGGAGATGGTTCACTACATGAACACTGATGTCTGAAGGCATTATGACTATTATTAGGCAAAATCTTTTCTAGATACTTGGGAAACAGCTATGATCACCAGCCCTACTATACTTTAAACAGGTAGTGCTTCTTAGTCAGAGCTGGTTGGTGAGCTGGAGTTAGGCCAGAACTGCCTTTGTTCTGCCAACACATTCCTTGTGGGCCTTAGTGCCTGCAGCTAAATTATGGCTGCATCTGGTCTGAGTTCATTGTCCCTGAAAACTTTCCTCCCACCTGTACAAGCCCAGCCATCAGTTGACCCTAATATGAAATGTCTCTTGGGAGAAGTTAGGGTTAGGGTTCTCTTGGGAGAAGTTAAGAAATGAGACAAGAGTATTTCTGGGGGGAAATGGAACTAACAAGTTCTCTACTTTTGAGATATTGATGGATGGATGGATGGTTAGCCATTATTGTCTGTATTTGGAGGTGTATTTTACTTACATCGTAAGCTCTTCAGGACACTGTCTTTAACTCTGTGCTGTAAAATGTGTAGTGCAAAGGGGCTTTGATCCTTAGCTGGGGAATTTAGGTGCTACCATACAAGAAATAATTAACATAAATGAGACCTGAATGTGACTCACTGTCTTGTTATGTTACACATTGTTTGTGTATCCAAAGGTCATGCTGGCCTCACCATCACTGGTAATTTTAAATCAAGTTCAGATGTTTTTCTGAAAGCTCTGCTCTACAATTGTTTTGGGAAATTTCTATCACTTCTTTTATACAGGAGGTCAAACTTCCACCCTTGGAATCTATAAATATATGAATCTGTATAATATTTCATTGAGGGCCCAATAGCCCTAGAACTCACTTCTGGTTTATGTTTCATGTTCCTAAAGCTTATGAATCTAGGTTTCAGCTGATCACCAGCAGGAGTAAGGAAGGGATTTCCCCTCCCCCCTCAGTATATTCTGGAAGGGTTTTTTATCCCCATCCTCTGAAGCATCAGGGATGGCCACAACTGGGGATGGGACATTGAGGGGATGGGAAAGGGCTCTAAGATGGCACTGAGAACTTTCTCTCTCTCAATTGCTTATCTCAATGGTACTTGCTCACATGATCACAGTCTAACTGATTGCCATATGTGGGGCTGGGAAGGAATTTTCCCATAGGTCAGATTGGCAGTGACCTTAGGGGGAGGAGGAGAAGTTACTTTTCTCTGCAGTGTGTGGTTGTGGGTGTCTTGCCAGGATTATTTGGGTATATTTGGCTTAATTATTCCCCTTACATTGCGGGAGCCTCAGGCACTGGTGCAACTTGGTCTGTTCTATTCTTGCCTGTGGCATATAATAATTTAGTTTCCTGTGAGTTGTAATATTCTGGTCTGATTTTGCTTGCTGGGTTTAATTGGCGGGTCCTGGGTTGTGTTGGTTACCAGCAATGTAGTCCCTTCTGACCTTTAACTCTATGACTATATGAAGTTCTACCTCCTTAATTCTTTGCTAAGTCTATAACTAATGCCCCATGAGGATTTTTAAAAAGCCACAGAAGCTAAGATCTACAACTTTCTTCAGTATCCTATGAAGATTCACAAAAGAAAGGCAAGATGTTGCTAATGTTTCACCTGCTGTTGCTGCTGCAGACAGTACATCTGAGGAAATACCTCACTACAAAACACCTTCTGAGGAAAAATGTCCTGGTATAATATGAGAGCTGAATTTGGATTAAAGAGAAAAGTGACCCTCTTCACAAAAAGAAATATTCTTTCCTCGTAAAATAAAGGACTAAGGGGTCTTTTCCACAAAAATAAAAACCCCAGAAAAAATTGAAGTTAGGTATTGAATTTGGAGCAGTTGAATATCATTGTATGGATTTCTACATATATAGCAGTTTGTGGGGCAGTGCTAACTGTGAGGGGGAAGGTGGGTATGTATGTAATATCTTGAAAGGACTTTCAGGGGAAAAAAAGTGATATTTCATTTACTATTTCAGAGTGACATCATTCCATAGATTATAAATCGCTCCAAAAAAGAGATTGCCTCATATTTATGCACAATAGGACCCAAATATCAACTGATGACTTCAGAAGCTCCTTTGATATTAGAATTTGCTAATAATAAGTAATTGTATGATGTTGCATGGTGTTATGGTTTAGAATTTCATGCAATGAAAAACATATGACATTGTGACACACTTTTCTTGTGGGGAAAAAATTGTAAATGTGGTAACTGTAGTAATGGTAAATTTTACAACCTATGAACATTGAATGCCATCCAAAAGAATATCCTGTCTAGTTTCAAAGATGGGCAAAGTTGGTCAGAGTCATGGATGGAACGAGAAACAATGACTTTCAAGATCTATATGTTGTAGAAAATTATGCATGAAATTTTAATGCATTTGAAGTCAATGGGAATTTTACCATTGACTTTAATGGGACCAGAATTTCATCCAATATGTTAGATCATTGTTTTTTTTGTTTTTGTTGTTTTGTCTTCAACATACGTGGTAAACTCACTATGATGCTCTGGGGTGCATTCCATGCTAGTGAGCAGCTGTGTTAACCCTGCCCTGCAAAACTTGGGTGCCTCACAATGGTTTGCTTCCACCTGGGCCACTCATAAACAGCCTTCCAACATGCAGGTCATATCTTGAGTGTCTGTATACAGGTGCAACCTGCCAGCCACACATCAGTCACACTCTGGCTTCCACCAGTCTAAATTACCACTTGCAGGGTCACCCCAATACACTCCCAGTCCCAGATTTCCTCCCAAAACATGTGTTTTGCACTGTCCAGCCCTCTCCTGGACAGTCCACATATATTAGGCCCATTGCCCCCTTAAAGGGATCAATATACAACAGTTTGCAATCCTAAATGGAGTTACTACACAGTTCACAGCACTAGATTTATTTTGATTAAAGAATAAAACAAGTTTGTTTAACTACAAGGAGATAGGTTTTAAGTGAATACAAGCCATTAAAAGCAGAAATGGTTACAAAAGAAAGATTAAACACTTTCTAATGCTAAAACTTAACAAACTAGGCTTGGTTCAACATGAAATTCTCATCACCGGTTCCCAGCAACAGGGATGGGATCAATTTCAGGTCAGAATTGCTACCAAAATCAAATGGCTGCTTCTTTTATCTTCTCAGGTAAAAAAGAAAAAGAAAAAGAAAAAAGATGGATAGGGAGAGAGAATTTGGGGTATTTTTACCTCTCACTTTGTAGTCTAATCATCCATTGAAATGCATTTTCCTGAAGGTTACCCATAGATAAATTTCATTCCTGTTATGTGGATCAGACAAGGAGTCTGGTGAAAGAGGTTTCATGCTTTTGTTTGGTAAGATGCAGATCTGTTTACCCAGACCTATCTGGTAAACACATTTCAGCCCTAATTTCAGTTTATGTTTATAAATGTACATATAATGTTGCCACATACATTTCACCGTGACATCACTAACTGGCAAGTTATTAGTTTTCTAATGATACCTCACAAGGCGCATTTTGTACAAAGATTATTACAGTGCTGTATAGAGTGTGAACATACAGTGTAGCGTTCTGTTGCACTTACCAACTCTCTATCTGTTTTTGACTAACTGGTAAATTCAAGCTGAGGTACCTATAAGTCACTGTTACCCTACCTATTGAAAAACTTGTGTCCCAGTCTCATTTCTTGTGAGGAGAATTTTGTATTGATTGGGATTGAAATGCTTTGCCAATTAAGGGGAAAAAGTTTCTCCCTGCTCTTTTATGCTTCCCTTTTGTACTTTGCATTGCAGCAATGGTATTAAACACTGTTAGGGCAATATTTGGTCCAAAATTCACAATCATATTTTAATAAGCAGATGGAAAGTTCTCATGTTAGAAAAATATTGTCTAAACTTTTTTTTTCCCCAGTAAATCAAAGAACTGGAATAACATGACTTTAGTCTAAAGTTGAAACCATGTAATGTGTCATGTCATTTTCTAAAAGTACGATGACCTTTAATTTCATTGCCACATTTCCTAGTTAATTTGTACCATTTATAATTTTAATTTACATCTAAAGATCATCTGACTTTACTGTTTGATTTGCTGCAGGATAAGATATGCTCTTACTGAATGTTTAATGTGTGTTTTCCCCACATGTTTTTGCTGGTGCAACTGTTATGAACTACCAGAACAATGGCTTCACAGAGGAAAAAAAGTTTTTACTTTTAGCGTTATAATTACCAATGATGTAATGCATTGAAATGACAACAGTGACATACTTTAAATTTTAAACTGATAGAACTTATTTCCAGATGCAAGTGCAGCAATTACAGCAGTTCATAGAGAAATTCCTGAAGGAGAAATAAACATATCAAAGTATTATTTACTGTGAGAATTACTGACTTGTGAGTAGAGGCAATTGTCTGGTACGTGAGTTATTCTGATTCATACCAAATATTATTTTATAACCAAAAATATCTGCTGGGTTAAAAACAATCCCTTGTTCATTGTTTCCTCTTTACATATCAATTTACAAGACAACCAATGCTTTACTCTATAGAGTACTCTATAGGTTACTCTATAGATACCAGATTTCAGCTCATGGTGGGGGTGAATGCAAGTTGTCCATTCTGAAATGGTCTGGGACTGAGACAAAACCAGACATCGTTTTGGACAGTATTGGACAGGGAGCACCATGTTGAAGAGTGTACCCTGCTGGTGTGGGGTCAAGGCGCTCTTCAAAATGATGTTCCCTGTGTGATGTGAGCTTGCATGCATTTTGCATGCAAAGTCATGCCATCAGGGGGAGGAGCTCATGCAGACATGGATGGGCCCACACAATTCCTGGAAATACCAAAATGTCCAATATTCTGGGGTGCATGAATGGCCATTCTAACATTTAATGGACCAATGAGTAACTGATTCAAATATGCAAACCATTAGGCTTGTATCCAGAGTATTTCTGGTGATTAATTCTAAAATTTCCTTTCAGATAACCTTCAGCAATGAACACAGCCAATTTTTTATTTATTGATTGATTTATTATTTTATTATAGTGATGTCTAGACACCGTGCTGAGAATGAGGCCCTATTGTGTCAAGCACTGTACAAACTTCGAGAAATAGTTTGTGCCACAAAGCGCTTACAGTCTAAAAAGACAAGCCAGACAAAAGGTAGGAGACAGTCATAGAAATGCACAAGATGAGTGAACAATGTGATGTCTTGCGAATATCATATTAGTACATGATAATAAAATCAAAATATGTGGTGGTGTTTTGTTATGAGGGCAATAGTTAAAAGGAAGGGAGAAGATATCTTGAAGGGAACAGGTAAGGGGCCTTATATGGTAAGAGAAAATGTATAGGGAAAGGAAGAAGGGAATATGGAGAGCAGGTGGAGTAAGACCAAGGTAAACAGACTGTGTTTGGCGGGAGGAAGAGTTTAGCAAACAGCCAATCAGCACATGGGAGATAATGTGTCCAGAATCAAACCTTAGAAAAGACTCTGATATCAACAGTGTCCTTTAGTCCCTTCTGCAGCACCAGTTGTGACTGATTCATTTCCTTGCCCCCCAGGGTTTTGAATACACCCTGGAATTTCTTTCTTCCACAAGGCCACATGGTTTGGGGAATGGAAGTACCACAAGTATCTGAGGACAATGGATGCTTCCATTCTGGCTTCTGAAGTTTCAAAACAAAACCCAAAAAAACAGAACCTAGACACTGATTCTGTAATTCATTAATGATGGTTTATTACATGCTAGTAAAGCTCAAGTACTACATTTTTTATGGGAAGAGAAAATGGTCAAAATTAAATTTGTTTTCAAATTCAAAGTGATCATTTGTTTAACTATTTGCTCAGCTGTAATATTCTTTGTGGTGGACTTCTGACCTCTGCCAAGCTTTAATGTGATTTTTTTATGTTCGTACGCTACCAATCACATGTAAAGCTTTCTAACCCTGTTTGGCTCACCATTGCCAAAGAATGTGAATTTGTGGCCTATAGTTTTTGTAATAGTTAGCTGCTGCTAACCTATCGTCAGCAATTCTTATTCCCACTAGCATGTTATAAAGACTTTTAGTAAGTGACTTAACTATCTGTGCTTTAAAAAAGGCCAGAAAGCATAGCAATTGAAGACTCCAATTTTAAGAGTCACTGGGCACCCATTCCTTTCACACTGCAGCTTATAACTGAACTCATATTAGACATAACTGAACACAAATGAGAACGTCTCTTTTTTACAACTGAACTCTCTAGCTTCCAAGTTTAGAAGGTATAGGTTGTCTGCCATCTGCCTGCTGGGAAATAACCTCAAAGGCATAGTTGTTCAAATGGTTGGCTTTCTAGGACACTTCTTAATAGCGTGACCTAACCTACCATATCCAAAACCTATGGTGTGAATACAATCAGCTTAACTAATGCATGTTGTGATTATTCCTAAGTGAAACTTCTTTTTACTTTTTAATCTTGTGTGTTTAAAAGCTTGCAAGTTCTCCAAACCTAGTATCACCTTTAAAGAGGTTTGGAGTTCAGAGTGGATCGCTCTTGACAGCTTGTTCTCTATATTAGCTCTTGCCTTTTGTCCTGAAAGATTAATAGAGTTATATTCATGTGCATTTACAGAATGAAGCAGGTTATTCTTGTAAGAAAATGTCTACCTGTGTTGGCACTATGGAAATCCCACTTTTTTCTAAAGTACACTGAACAGTAACAATTTTATGAACCACTAATATTGCCCTTCTGCTTCACTAATAATGCCAGCCTTGAAAACTCTTTTGTCTGCTCCTCCTTCAAACTTTTCCACAATTCTCCCTATATATAGAATATGCCCTCTGAACTAACTCATAAAGTCACTATACTCTCTTCATTCAAATCCTTCCTTTGTTTCTTGGGCCTTCCTGGTCTCCATTCCCTTGTACCATGGCTCTATAAAAACAATGGGATTCTAAAGCCAGCAATTATTCTGGAGTCTTCTTTAAATGGATATTCACACCCCAGATGGGCTCTATTATCTTTCTTCACATGGTTTGTGGGGTCAATAAATTTTCCCCAGCCCCTTCCAGGAGAAGATGTATCCCTACCATAGATAGAACCATATATTTCCATGGGGGAGAGGATTGATCTCTGTGTGTATCAGGAGTGCATTTATATGTCTAGAGACAAGATAAGGTGGATGAGGTAATATCTTATTTTACCACCTTCTGTTGCTGAGAGAAAGATAAGAACATAAGAGTGGCTATACTGGGTCAGACCAAAGGTTCATCGAGCCCAGTATCCTGCTCCTGACAGTGGCCAATGCTAGGTGCCCCAGAGGGAATGAACAGAACAGGTAATCATCAAGTAATCCATCCTCTGTCACCCATTCCCATTTTCTAGCAAACAGAGGCTAGGGGCACCATTCCTGCCCATACTGGCTAATAGTCATTGATGGGCCTATCCTCCATGAATTTATCTAGTTCTTTTTTTAACCCTGTTATAGTCTTGGCCTTCACAACATCCTCTGGCAAGGAGTTCCACAAGTTGACTGTGTGTTCTGTGAAAAAATACTTCCTTTTCTTTGTTTTAAACTTGCTGCCTATTAATTTCATGTGGTGACCCCTAGTTCTTGTGTTATGAGAAGGCGTAAATAACACTTCCTTATTTACTTTCTCCAAACAAGTCATGATTTTATAGAACACCATCATATCTCCCCTTAGTCATCTCTTTTCCAAGCTGAAAAGTCCAAGGCTTATTAATCTCTCCTGATATGGCAGGTGCTCCATATCCTTAATCATTTTTGTTGCTCTTTTCTGAACCTTTTCTAATTCCAATATATCTTTCTAGAGATGAGGCAACCATATCTGCACTCAGTTTTCAAGATGGGGGTGTACCATAGATTTATTTGTCTTATTAACCATCCCTGTCTCAATGATTCCGAGCGCTCTGTTTGCTTTTTTTGACTGCTGTTGCACATTGAGTGGATGTTTTCAGAGAACTATCCACAATGACTCCAAGATCTCTTTCTCGAGTGGTAACAGCTAATTTAGACCCCCACCATTTTATATGTATATTTGGGATTATGTTTTCCACTGTGCATTACTTTGCATTTATCAACATTGAACTCCATTTGCTGTTTTGTTTGACTTAACTATCTTGAGTAGCTTTGTATCATTTGCACGTTTTGCCACCTCACTATTTACCCCTTTTTCCAGATCATTTAGGAATATGTTAAACAGGACTTGTCCCAGTACAGACCACTGGGGGATACCACTATTCATCTTTCTCCATTCTGAAAACTGACCATTTATTCTTACCCTTTGTATCCTATCTTTTAGCCAGATACCAATCCATGAGAATACCTTCCCTCTTATCCCATGACTACTTACTTTGCTTAATAGCCTTTGGCAAGGGACCTGAAAATATAAATACACTATATCAGGGGCTGGCAACATTCAGCACACAGCCATCAGGCTAATCCACTGACAGGCTGCGAGACATTTTGTTTACATTGACCGTCCGCAGGCACGGACACCTAAAGCTCCCAGTCGTCGCAGTTCACCTTTCCTGGCCAATGGGAGCTGCAGGAAGCAGCACAGGCTGCAGGGATGTGCTGGCCTCTGCTTCCTATACAAAATTTAGGGCAACAAATTGGCATCCCCGGGTGGGCACTGTGCTCAAAAGCACTAAGAGCCCCATGCTGGGCTCAAAGGTGCTATTAAAAATGTAAGACTGAAAGCATCATTTTGAGGCCTAAAGAGAGTTCATAGCACTCCTTATTGGATAAAAGGAGAATAGACAACAAGCAGCATTTTTTTCCTTTTCTTTTTCATCCTCTTTCTTTCTCTTCTCTTGTTTATTTTAATTTTGTTTATTCTTTCTTTCTATTGATCTCTTCTATGAGTTCAAGAAAAGATAAGTTACATCAAAGGTAAGAACATAATTGTAGGTAATTATGGTAAATAAAAGGTTTTGTTCATAAGATCTCAAAAGTAATTGCTGTAAAATATATAATCCTGAAACTATGGTGAATCTAAGTGCTTTCCTGTTCTGAGGGTCAGGAAGGTAGGCTGGTTTTTGTGCTTTCCTATTCTGAGGGCTAGGAGGGTAGAATTTGTTTGTGCTTTCCTATTCTGAGTGATAGGAAAGTAAAGTTTTCCCATTCTGAAGGAGAGGAAGGTAAAGTTTCTCCTTGCTTCCCTGTTCTGAGTGATGGGGAAGTAGGAACTTTTGTTTTATTTTTCTTTTACTTTCCTGTTCTGAGGCATTGGGAAGTAAAAAGTGAGTATAGATCACAGTAAACGCTGTCTGTTAGGATTGGATATTTGTAATGGCCTTACTGACATATCAGTATTTTATTACAAGGTGATTCTTGATAGTGAAAAAGGGTAAAAATTCAGATCAATAATATCAAAATGACCATGAAAGGGAAGCTGAGGTATGATGAAAATTCAGTAATGATGTTGGAAAACAGCTTGGAGAGTTTTGTAAAGAAAATTGGATGGGGTCTTTGAAAATCATATGTTTTTATTGAGCCTGGTGCCTATCAACAATTATGCATGCAATGGAAACAGTGGAGCCAACCAAAGAAGAAATGCTTGCTCTCAAGGGAACTACAAAAAGAAAAAGAAACAAGTTGCTTCGCAAGGACTCTTGCTTACAACTACAACTCTAGATATAGAAATGAATAAAGCATTAAAGGAACTAAGAGAACTAAGAAAAGAGAAAGCTAATCTAACAGCTGAAACTGACATATTGAGAGCCAGTATTCTGACTCAATCACTTCAGATGGTTGAGCCAAAAAAGGAACTATGTAAAGTAAAAGACGAACAGAAGCTAACGGTAGAATTTAGAGAATGGAAACAGAAGGCAATTAATTCACAAGCTACAATGAAATTGATTGTCTCAGATGTGAAAAAGGAGAGAAAATTAAATCATGAAGCTTGTAGAAGGAACATTCACACATTAGAGGAAGAATTGAAAACTAACCAAGAAGCAACAGGAGCAATAAAATCCCTATGTGATGAAAAGGAGGGATCAGATGCAGAAGACATGGGTCTTCCTTGTTATAATGAGTATCCCAATGAATCCATTTTAGAATTTTATAATATACCAAGAGAAAAGCCAGAAGAATATCAAAGGCCACCTCCTGTAGTTCCAATGATTACCTCCATAGTAACCAAAACTACCACACAAGGAGACAAAGAAGGTACAGAAGAAATAGTAGAGGAAATTAGAGCACTTGGAAAACCCATGGGTCCTTTGAACAGAAACACAGGATCGGATGGTTAGCTAAGACAACAGTGATACCTGGATTAACAGGAAGTGATCTCTCTACATTAATAAAGGCATGCAAGAATTCAGATGATTTTGCTGGACTTCCTTGTGACATCCAGGGAGGAGGAGAAGGTGATACTGATTTAGTAGAAAGAGGAATTTTGAAGTTTTTTCTTTCCTGGAGAAGATCTAGTGGTATGGTTTCATCAGGAGAAGCAAAACCCAAAAGAAAGATCTGAACCATATATAGCCAGGAAGAAATTATTGTATAAACATGTGTGAATTATTCCAGTGGGATATCAACTAATATTTGATTCATCACAGTTTTAAAGAATATTAATGCTAGACTTTGGTCCAACCATCAGAATGGCAATGGTCTCTGATGATCCTGCACAAACCCCTCTGCATATTATAGAAGATAAAGTAAGAAGACTGTATGAGATACAGAGGTATACCATGCCACCTTCAAAACCACCTCAGAAAGGAAAACTTTAAGAAGTATCAGTAATAATTTTCTCTAATAATGATTCCAAAGGACAAGGAAATCCGCAGAACCAACGAAACAAAGAAAGGTTAAACCAAGAAGAGGATAGGAACAAAAAGTTTGTTCCTTATGAAAGAAAAGGTGATCCAGGACAAAACTGTCTATGGAGAAAATTGCTGCAGTATGAACCTTACAAACAAATCGATAGGTTACCTACAGAAGAACTATTTTGAAGATTGGCGGACTATGAGAATAGTGCATCTATGGCTCCATCACATCATAGAAATCAGGAATAGGGAGGTCGAGCACCCCCTATCTCCTTAGCATTGGCAAAAGAAGATCATATTAATTTAGTGGCACATTTACAAACAGATGACTGGGGGAGACCCACTGTATATGTGGAATTTAATAGGGAAGTGTTCAGACAAAACATGTTGATAGACACAAGGGCCACATTTTCTTTAGTTAGCACAAAGAATAAGGATTTATTTGGACCTCCTGTGACGGTCAGAAAGTTGCAAGGATTTAATGAAGCAAGAAGTAGAGTACCATTTAGTGCTCCAATTCATTTTCAATTAGGGAGAAAAAGAGGTGAAGAACAGTTTGGCCTGATGAATTTAGATGATGATGGAATAATTGATATTGATGTAATAGGTAAACTTGAGGTGACAGTGGATTTGGTAAATAAGGTATTATGGGAAATATCTCCTAATAGGATCAGAACTGAAGATCAACCATTTGTTACTGGGACAGGCTATAGGTGAACTGCTATCAAGGTTGCTGAAGAAATAAAATGGTCTGATTGGTCAACAGAGGTTCTGGAAATAGCACAAAAGTATATGGAAATCTGGACAACCAATAAGGCTTAGTGTGGAAAAACAGAAGGAGGAGTCTTGATCACTGGACCTGAACCCCCACCTCAGAGACAGTACAAGTACTCTAAGGAAGCAGAACCTAGTTTATTGAGAACTATTCAAAGGCTTTTGTATCAAGGAGTAATTGTAGAGCAACAAAGCACCAAATAATGCTGCTATTTGGCCAGTTTTAAAGGCAGATGGCAGAACTTGGAGACTAACCATTGATTTTAGGCCATGGAATAAGGGAACTCCAATGACTGCTCCAGTGGTAGCAAAGTATCCTGAGGTGATTGCTTCCATTATGAGAGGAGCACAATGGTTTACTATCCTAGATTTAGCCATTGGATTCTTTGCAATCCCTTTGCCTTTACTTTCCAGGGAAAACAGTTCTGTTTCACCAGAACCCCACAGGGTTTCCGTAACAGCCCTGCTATTTGACTTATGCACATGAACAAACTGTGGGATAACATACCTAATAAGCATAGCATCATGTCATATGGAGATGATATCCTTATAAACACAAAAACTAAGGAAGAACATTTAGAAATAGTTGATCAAGTGTTACAGAAAATAAAAGAAACAGCGTTTAAGGTAATCCCAGAAAAGGCTCAAATATGCCAACAGCAAGTTAACTATCTAGGAGTAATGTTGGGACAAGAAAGAAGATCACCAGATAAACAAAAGATAGAATTGTTGCAAAAATTACCACCCCTACAGATATATCTACTCTAAGATCATTTTGGGGTATGACTAATTTTTCCGGAGAACTTATAGAGAATTATGAGGAGAAAGCTAGTCCCCTGTATAAGTTATTTAAAATGGATAATAACTGGGACTGAGGATTAGAACAGCAGGAAGCTTTTATGCAACTTAAGAAAATGTTAGTACGAGCCCCAGTTTAAGCATACCCCAAAGTAGAACAATCTTTTGTGCTTCAATTGGCTACTACTAGTACTGGAATGACTGCTGTACTGAGTCGAGACCATGGTATAGGTCTTCAACCAGTGACATATGCCTCTAAGGTTCTGAATGGTGTAGAACAAGGATTTACTCCTTGTGAAAAAGAGATATTAGCCTTGGTTTGGGCTCTGCAACATTGAGAGTATTTAGTAGGACTATCCCCAGTGCTTCTTAAAACATCCCATTCTCCTGCAAAATATGTCTTAGAAGGAAAAATTAATGATGAACATGTATCTAGTCCTAGATTAGCAAAATGAACATTAGCCTTACTGAATAAAAATGTAACAATGGAAAAGGTTCCAAGTCTATCACCAGTTCCTTATGGCCTCATAACTGAAGGGGAACAACATGAATGTCCCTTATCAGAGATTCCCCCTGAAGGACCTATATTATTCCAAGGTGGAACAATTCCAAGTGAGATCATGGATAGAGTAGATGTAATTTGGTTTGTGAATGGGTCAAGTTTTTATGAGGAAGGCAAGGCATACATGGGATATGCAACTGTAAGGATATTTGATGAAAGGGTCAGTGTTTACCTCATTCGGCACACGCTCCTGAAACTGTAGCTGTAACAGAAGCATTGGAAAATAGGCCAACAGATTAAATCTGTGTCTATTTTCACAGATTCTGAATTGGTCTTAAGGGCTATCATAGATTGGATTCCTCAATGGCAAAAGAGGGTCATGAAATCAGCTGATAGTAAATACATTGCTCATGCTGAAAAGTTGGTAATAGTGGATCCTTTTACTAAATGGATGAGAGGCAATCCCCACAAGAAATAATCCAGTGTTAACTACAGCTAAAGTTCTGGTGGATCAAGTTATGATGTGATGAGGTATCCCTAAAGAAATAGATTCAGATCAGGGATCTCACTTTATAGGAGAAATTACAAAAGGATTGTGTCTGGCCTTTAGTATTAAACAAATGTTGCATATAGCTGGACATCCTCAGAGCTCAGGTAGAAAGGACCAATAGAATGATGAAGACCACTCTAAGAAAAGTAGTAAATTAACAGGGTAAAAATTGGGATCAGAAACTACCACTAATATTGATGGCTATTAGGGGAACCATAGCATCACATGGTATAACTCCATTTAAAGTTATGACAGGAAGAGATATGAGGTTGCCTGAACAATGATGGGTAATTGCTACATGCCCAGATGGATTACAACCTAGGGTGTTAATAGACCAGTGGATCCACAAGTTACTAGAATCTATTGCTGAAATGCGTAAGCAAGTAGTTATAGCACTTAAAGCAAAGATTCAGCAAATGGATAGGAAAATGAGACCAATCTTGCACTCTCAGGAATGGCAGATCGATGATATAGTTATGTATAAATGAAAGAAAAGAAAAAGGCCATGTCCTAAGCTCTATTTGGGAAAGACCGGTTAGGATAGTCAATAAATCAATCCCTACAGTGTACCAAGTGGATATTTGACAAGGAAAAAGAAAGATGTCAAAATTGTTTCACTCATCACAGTTGAAAAAGAGCAGGGGAGAACAAAATTATTTAATATCTCTATTATTGATCAGAAAAAGATAAGATAAGAAAAATGCAGAAAGAAGGAGTATTGAATGAGATGTGGGATGAAGAAGATTGGTACCCATCTGCAGCTTCCTCTACCTGGACAGAACAAGAGTTAGATGAGTTCTGGAAAATTTTCCTGTTCCTGAACCAGCTAGTCAGGGTTCAAGGGTGGAGCAATCATCCCAAATAGAAGCTATAATATATCAAACAGAAGGACAACCCTTGAAAGTTGTAACTTCATTAGGAAAGGTTCAATGTAGGAGACCAATAGCCCTGATGAAATTAGAGGGATGAAAAAATATGGCAGATAGGTTATCTAGACACAGGATCTTCATATTCCATGTTGAACAACATAAATAACCCCTCATAATTCTTACCCTATATTTCCTCAAATGTAGCTGAAGTGTGAGGAATATTGGGAAGTTCCTGTAACAATCCCATTGAAAGTGAATATAGGGAATAAAGAAATACAAAATATACATTTTGGAGTTGGGACAGAATGGACTCGGCATAATAGGCATGGACATCCTTAATGCTTTACAGTGCACAATAGATTTAGATAAAAAATATCCTGTGGGCCAGGTGAAAAGAATATTGTCAATACAATATATGTATATATTAGTAAAGTAATAAGTTATTTTCATTATTTTTATTTCATAGAGAAAGAAAAAGGGAAGAACAGAATAG
Organism: Chelonoidis abingdonii; assembly: GCF_003597395.2. Taxonomy (NCBI): domain Eukaryota; kingdom Metazoa; phylum Chordata; order Testudines; family Testudinidae; genus Chelonoidis; species Chelonoidis abingdonii. The sequence goes on from NC_133773.1 coordinate 108,156,273, forward strand.
ATAATTAAAATGGCAGCTTGGTTTGAGGAAATCCTGAATATGGAGGAGGATGAAATGGGAGATTTAATGGATGATGAAGCAATAAGAGATTTATTGAATATAGATGTGCCAATAGATGAATTTATAAGACTAGATGCAGCACTGAATGAAAGAGATACAGATGAAAGTGAGATTGAGAAAGAGGAAGAAAGAGCTCCCCTTCTAATTATGTCCCAGATATATTTAGATCAGTACATGAGACCGATGGTTCCAATCCAAATTATTAAGGCAGAAATTGAAACTTTCTGCTATATGAATACTGGGTCATTGCTTTTGATAATAAATACAGCAATAAATGTGGATATTGCAAATATATGACAAGGGATACGTACACACTTACAGGACTATTGGGAAAATAAATATTTATTCCCTTAAGTATTCCTCTATCTATTGACTTAAGTATTTAGTGAATAGATAATGTATAATTTGGTTTAGCAAATATGGGAGTTGGTAATAGAGAACTCATTGATGTAGATATTATAAAAAGGTTAAATTGTGTGATAGATATAAAAGCAAAAGTACTATGGAATGTTGAATAGGACAATATGAAGCAAAAATAAAAAAAGTATAATATAAAAGGTCAAATATAGATAGATAAATATTAAGTATAGTCATAAGAATTGTTATAAGTATAGAGTATAGGATAAAAAATAAGTGTAATAATATTAACAATACTAATAGTAAGTGTAGAAATAAGTTATATGAATAGTAAATATCAGAATAAGTTGAATTAACAGTAAGATAATAAATTAATGATAGTAAAGTGACAAAATTTTAATCTTAAATAAATAGGGAAAGAAAGAAAGATAGTCAGAAAGGAGAACATCAAGTCAAGAGTAGAAAGAGATAAGAAATGGCAGGAGAGTGGTTTCGTAATTTACCAGATTTAAATGAAAATGAAATGATGGACTTAATAAACATGCCTGAGAAAGAATTAGAAGAGATAATTGAGGATTTAGAAGGCATAAACAACATAGAGAAAGGCAGTAACGAATGCCAGTCCACAGATAGCGCCATAGGGGAAACAACTAAGGATGAGGAAGAAGCAGCTCACCTGTTAATGGTAACCCAATTAATAGCAGACCCTCAAAAGAGACCTTTGATCCTGGTACTGCTAAACAACCCAGGCTTTAGAGTAGGGATACTCTGCCACATCAATACAGGGTCATCAATGTCTATACTAAATATAGACTTGAATGTAGATCTCAGCCCCTACCAATCAGGAGATACTATGCTGGTTAATGGGGTAGGAGGACAAATCCCCATCCATATTAGCCAGCCCATGTCTACCAGTATAGGGAACTGGCTGATTTTGACTCACTTTGGATTAATTCACAGGGGCATGGGAGGATATGGAATTACTGAAGTAGACGTTATCAGAATTTTAAATTATTTGAATCATCAAGCCTCATGGACCGCAGTATAATTGTATTGAATATGTGTTTTATTAAGTATTTAAATATTAAAATAACTTATTGTTCAGAATTGGAATAATATTGTTGGTTATTGTTAATAGAGGGTGTATGTTGATTTTTTAAACAATACATTGTTGGAAGTGATTTAGGCAAAGTTAGTATTATTAAAAGCTTTTGTTAAAAGAAATTATGAAATTGTTTTGAAAAGAAAAGAGTCTCTCATTCTTTATATCTTTCAGAAGGGGAAGCCAAATGGTGGAAGATGTGGTTCTATTCATCTTGGCTCTTCTGGGTATTCTACTATGGTGGTGTGAATTCAGACACAACACCAACGATCCAATGGGCCAAGTTTCATCCCATTGATAAGGTCTTAGCTATTAATGTAAAGGAATGTGTTTTCACAATTCCTAAATTAAGAAATATGGTAACAAAAATAGTAACGGGACCTGTTCGAATTATAGAGTTTATGGCATAAAATTATATGGGTAAAGTACTCATCACAGATGATGCCCACAAAATTAGTATTCTATTCATAGTTCAAGAAAATGCAGTATTGATGTGTCAAAGGTCTGATGAGAAATCACCACAATCTTCAAATTGTACATGGAAATTGGAGGATGGAATAGGAACCATATGTGGTAAAGTAGTTAGGGTTGAGCCATGGCAGTGTATACTGCTAGAAGGATTAAAAACAATTGCACACTTACCACATTTATTAGTAAGTACAGAAGAGAGGATGGATTCAGGTATAGAACCCAAAATTCAATTCCCAGATGAGAGTTGTGAAAAGAACAGTGAAGACAAATGCAAAAACAGTGGATCAAACCAAATCCAGCAACTACTTTTAACAGTATTCAAGAGTGCAAGTTCACAGTTTGAAAGAATGATAGGGCAAAAGCAATAACCATTATCATGGATTCTATAAATCCATAGAACAAAGTGTGGAAGATAAGAGATGGAAATTTGTTACAACTGATTATGATGCTTATAAGTGTTTTATTGTGTATGCCTCTCAATGGCGGGGACACTTAATGATCCATCTGGATTATCATACCACACCAAAGCCATCAAATTGTGATTGGGATGCTGCTGATAATATGGTTAAAATATACGGGAAAGTAGTAAGAGTGGAACAATGGTAATGTGCCATAATAGAGGGACCAAATTTAATGGCACGATCAGATAATTCAATCATATATCCAAATAAGAATTCTTCCTGTGCCATCATAGCATGGTACATCCCTACATGGAGTAAGGAGAGTTCAGAAACAATACTCATACAATGATATCATAATTTTGTTAATTTGACAGAAACTCAGTTTCAAATTATAGACTCGCAGGGAGGGGTCAGTAGAATAGATGTTTGGTGTGAATTACGAGTTGAATTTATATATAAAAATCAGATGAAATTACAGATATCATGGTATGCAGATATGATAGAAGCTGATAAATGTGAAAAAGGAAATTTGGGTCAAGTTTTATTTCATTATTGATGTGAAGGTACTGTAAATATAACTAGAAGATCAGGAAGTGTGACTTGGAGAATTCATGGTCCTTACTTTAGTTATCCTTTCTCTTGACACAGGGACTTCTAAACCTGAGTCAATGGGCTTTGGTCCCTATGTTGTGAAAGAGGGTATCAAAAACAGTTGATAATAGATCCCACATATTCTCTAAAGAAAATAATAATAGATATACACCATATGAATAATTCCCATCAAAATCCAGATGCAAAAAGTACACTAACCCATTATTTGAGGGCTGGAAAAAGTGGATGGAAACTCAACTTCAGCTAAGAACTCCAACCAATAAAATGAAAAGAGATTTAATGGGTAGAATATTAGAAGGAACAGGTACAGGTGTATGTGTGTTAAACATCACAGATACCAAGATATTGGTCAATATCATAAATTCAGTGGGGCAACATTTGGAATCAATCTTGAAACCTTTAACAACATTTCTGAATGATATGAGTGTTAGCCAGTATTTTATCACAAATTTGCTTCCTGGCTGGGAAAAATTACAAAGAAAAGATAATTTGACTATTCTAAAGACAGTAGAGGTACTGCAAGATAATGTATCCTTAGCTTTAGCATATATTCAGGCATAAACTTGGACAAATGGTATGGTAAAAGATATTATAAGAGATGGAATGAGTGGTATTTTCCCTCTTAAAATAAGAAGTATTATGTGGAAACATGCCTCAGAAGTTGAGAAAAGATTGTATTCTTGGTAGAGAATGGTAAACTTCACATACAATCCTCCATTGTACCAAGCAACCATATTCATAATTATGATGTCTAAAGCCCATATTGAATGGATATCTCCTATTGTATTACTTGAATTAAATGTTAACACAAGTGTAATGAAATGAATTAAACATAAAGTTGGGCAACAAAGCAAAATCAAACATAGAAAACTTCAGAACTTGGGGCTTGTATGGAAGAATGAGGAATTGGATTTATTTTTAGTAATGAAGCAATTCAACCTTATGACATATGTTTAAATGAAGAAAGAGTAAAATGCCATTACCAATTAGATCCTTTTCCATTTAATGGTTCAGTCATTGTATATGTTGTGTGATAGACCCAGGCCAGTTGGGTACAACAAAGTAGTAGAAGGCAGATATACTGAACACAGGATTAGCAGTTTTCTGTTCCCTAACTGACCAAAGCAGAGGCTGCTCCAGACTAATGAGAACACCTGACTCCAATTAACCTGCAAAGAGTCAGGTGAGGCCATTAAGATAATGTGAACACCTGACTCTAATTAAGGCCCTTTTGATACTATAAAAGGGCTCACTCCAAGTCAGGCTGGGGAGAGCCAGGGAGTCAGAGGAGAGTAAGTGCGGCTGAGGGGCTGGTTAATGAAGACACCCTCAAGCCATCGGTAAGGGAGAGCTAAGTTAAGGGTGAAGAAGAGAAAAGCAGGAGAGCTATGGGGAAGTGGCCCGGAGAAATGTAGCAACTCTGGCAATGAAAGGTCGGCTGCCAACAGTTGCTACCATTAGGGTCCCTGGGCTGGAACTTGGAGTACAGGGCAGGTCCGGGTTCCCCTCAACCCACCACTACAGGAACATCTCCTGGGAGGGGAAGTCAGGCCCCTGTCAGGACAGGAAGCTAAGCTGTTCTGAAATAAGCCCTAGGGACAACAGAGACTGTGGGAGTTCTCTCACCAACCTCCTTGCTTTCTTATGATGAAAAGGGCTCCGTAGACTGAAACCCTGGCCCTAGAGAGAGAAGGGCTACGTGGAAGGTCGCAGTGAGCCACTGAGGCTAGCATAAGCCACCTAGAAGTGCAGGACCCAAGGGGACAAGGTCGGAGCTCTGCCACAGTTGGAAGAAAATGTGTACGCATTAGAAGTTGGTGCACATTATTTGAAGTAAATTACATATACAATGTAACCCATAACCCTTATGAAAACAAGTGCTTATGTAATGTTACCTCATTGATTGGTGAGATTTCAAGTTTGCATTACCCAAAATTGAGAATGAGGAAATTAAAGATCAGTATCAGATATACGAAAGTATTAACCCAATCCCTTTAGGATTAAACATAAATTTAGTTAGGCAATTTAATGAATCATCATGAATTACAAAGACAATTACAAAAGGCCCAGGAGAACGCACAGAAAGTTATGATTATAGTCCACCATTCCACTAAGAAACTTGAGCAAGTAATTGAGCGTATAAGAAGTGATAGTAAAAATAGATGGCGGGACGTGTTTTTAGGATGGTCCCCCACAGCAATGGTATTTATTTAATGTAGTTTTACAACCCATTGTGATAGTCTTAGCATTCTAAGTTCTAATGTTAATTGCTCTTATTGTCCTGGTATACTCAATCAAACAAATATTCAAACAACTAAAGTACATGCAGATCCCCTACCTGAAAAGGAATTATGATGACACACCAAGGAGTGTAACAAAGTGAGAATCAAGGGTGTTTGGAGATTGTGCCAGTATGGAGATATGATGTATCAGTTTCCAGCAAAGGAAAGCCTTGAGTCTCCTCTGGACTGCTTATTGAACTCACTGGATTATGACAATGCTGGATAGATAAATGAGTTTATCATACCAGCAAGGAGGGGAGTGTTACCAGAGACTTTCTTTTACCTTTCTTTTTCACTTGCTTAGCTTCTGTGTAGTTTGCAGCACCCTGGAGAGAGATACTGACAGCCAAAGACAGGAGTGGGAGTGAGAAATATCATAACAATTCACCTCTCCCAATTAGCATTTCAAAGTGTTAGTATGAGAGTGCTTTGGTGTGTAAAAAAACAGTAGTTAGTTTTAGGCTAGATGTTTTAGGGAAATTATAATTAATGATAGTTTGTAATTAAAAATCCAACATGGCTACTGCTATTATTTTCTATTAGGAACTTCCAAGATGGAGGATAGACTAATGTGACCTATAGCAAGTTAGAAACAAGGGTCAAACAAAGTTCAGGAGAATGACTTAAAACACCAGCAGGAAGGGGGCAGAAGGGCAAAGCTGATGTAAGGGCAAAGTTGTTTGGCTGAATGGGTTGCCACCCATGCAGGGAGCAAGCAGCTTGAAAGGTCAACCAATCAGAAAAGGTCAGATAACTGAATATAAGAAGAGAGCTGGCAAGCTAGAAGGTGTGTGTGGTTGGAAAAGAAGAGAGAGAAGGTCATCGAGAAGAAGCAGCAGCAGCAGAACACTAGAGAGAGAGGAGAAAGAAGGAAAAGATTGGAGACTGGAGAGTGCAAAAGAGTGACAGAGAAGAAGAACCTAAACCCAAGTCAGAAGGATTGAGAAAAGGAGTGTAAGTCTAATTTTTGCTTATTTTAAGACCTCTTGTCTGTATGCCTGTCAATAAAGTTGGATGCCTGCCGCTGAGTGAGAACTGCCCCAGCCAATCCTGTAAGCAGCCAGCCACTGGTGGGTAATTGTTGCAGAGTGGTAATTGTTAATTGTTTCATGTTTGTTTAATGTTATATTATAACAATGTTTTATGCATATGCATGAGGTGCTTGTATTGCCAAACTGTAGCATGTCTAAGGTTATTGTATTATAGGCCTTATGCATATCTATGAAAAGTTCAGTGTGTATCGATATTGCAACATTGTATTTGTCATAACAGTCTGGACAGTCTCTTGTACCATTTAAATGCAAGATCTTTAAAAGCAATCCAGTTGTGATTTATTGCCTACTGTATATTGTAATTTCTTTTTTTAATTTTCCACTCTATTAGATACATTGTAACCACCTAACTTTCTTTTAATAAATAAGACTGTTTTTTGAAGTATTGCTACATATGTGCCTATTCTAGATCAGAGGGCTGTATCCATGTCCTTTCAAGGGTTAGCAGGATTAACCTGTTCTAGGCAGTCCTCTGTGGGTCAGAGACAAACTTCCTGGTAATATCTGGCAATTCCCTGAGAGCAGGTCACTACTTTCCTCCCCATTTGGACAGAACAAATTAAGAAATCAATTTCTAAGTATAGGAAAACCAATAATGAAGTGCCTTGGGTCCAAAAATTGTGGTAACAGTGGGAGTGAAATTGTAGTGTAGACACTTCCATTGTTAGGTCAAAGTAAGATGCCCCACATCGATCTAACTCTATAGTGTGGACCATGCCTGTGTTAGTTTCGAAGACCTGAGGAAGAGCTCTGTGAGAGCTCAAAAGCTTTGAGTCTCTCTCACCATCAGAAGTTAGTCCAATAGTATATCACCCAGATTGTCTCTCTAATATCTTGGAATCAACATAGCTACAACACCACTGCATAGAGCCAAGATACTCCTATATATCCCATGAAAATCTTTATGCCTTTGCGTGAAGTATGATTCAACCCTTGCTGAAGCTGTCAAAGATGCTCAAATGTGTTATGTATAAACCAGCCTATCATCCACTGCTTATATTAGAACCTATTATCTGTTACTAAACTGTAAATGTTCCAGTGCCTTAGAAGTTCTTGATACTTCTAAAGTTAAAAAACATTAATCTCAAATATATCCTAAATAACAAAATAAATGCATTTAATGTTAAATAATTAAAACAATAACATCCTTCTTTTCTTATAATTTGGAATATGCCAGTTGGTAAGAATCATTTTTAGTTTTGCATTTCTATTTATCAGTGGCCCAAGCAATTTACTCATTAGCTACAATTGAGTTTTCTTGTTTCTTCTTAACGGAAGGTTTGTTTAGCATCCATGCTGAATTTTCATTTTGTACACCTAGTGTATGTAAGTGTTTGTATTTTTAAAACTTTCAGGTATTAACGTTATCAAAACACGTTTCAAATTCCAATGCAGACAGCTGTTTGTACTATTTTTAGATGTACCATATTGATCAGTGTGACTTAATATCACCAACTACACACAAAGTTAAGGCGTTAGAGTTTTTTCTGGGTCTATGACTAACCTTTGATAATTCTGTGTTCTTTTATATGACTTTGTTTTTCAAATGTCTAGTTGGAATCTTACATAAAACCAGTCTCTAAACAGTCATCATGCTTAATATAGCCCAAAATAGTTGTGTGTGTGTGTGTGTGTATGTGTGTTGTAATATTTATTTTCATTATGGGCCTCAAATGCATCTGCCAATATTATGTTTTCTAAATCAGGATTGCTTCTTAGCTGTAGTATTGCTGATTGTATATGAACTGTATGTAATTTAAATGTACCACCTTTAATTGATGTATCTGCTTTGAGCTTAGAAAATACAGCGGTATTTAGACATATTTTAACATCTTTCTGATCTATCAACCAGGATTTATTGTCTTGGTTTTTATTGATTTGTGGACACACAAAATTGTGTGTGTGTGTGTGAGAGAGAGAGAGAGATACTAGAGGAAAAGAATGTGAAATGTTTTTGCAGGATCTGAGAGGAAGCTAGTTAATAATATAACACCACTAAAATGAAGCCAGGAACATTTTCCTAGAATCACAGAAACAGGGATGCTGGAACAATTTGTAAAGTGAGGGTGCTGAGAGCCATTGAACCAAACTGTAAACTCTGTATATGATGGAAACCACTTCAATCCAGGCGGAGCAGCAGTACCCTCAGAACCCCTAGTTCCAGCATCTATGCACAGAAATGTAGGTCTGAAAGGGAACTTGAAGAAATCATTTAGTCTATCACCACCTCCCCACACACACATACACCGAGGCATGACCAAGTATACCTAGACCATTACTGACAGGTGTTTGCCTGACTAACAATGTTCTCAAAAACATCCAGTGACAGGGATTCTTCAGCCTACCTTGATAACTTATTCCAGTACTTAACTATCCTTATAGCTGAAAAGGTTTTTCTTAATATCTAACCTAATTCTTCTTTAGGATCCTGAGTAAGTCCCTTATTTCTTATCCTACCTTCAATGGACACGGAAAACTGATGATTACTGTCCTCTTTATAACAACCTTTAACATACATAAACACTATTATCAGCTCCTTCACAGTCTTCTTTTCTCAAGCTTAAACATGCCCAGTTTTTTTAAACCTTTCCTCATAGGTGAGGTTTTCTAAACATATTTATCATTTTTGTTGTTCTTCTTTGGACTTTATCCAATATGTCTACCTCTTTTTTTCAAGTGTGTTGCCCAACTGGACACAATACTCCAGCTGGAGCCTCACCAGCGCTAAGTAAAGTAGAACATTTTCCTTTTGTGTCTTACATATGACACTCCTGTTAATACATCACAGAATGCACTTCCCTTTATATGACTGCATCACATTGTTGCCTCATGTTCAATTTGTTATTCTCCATGACTCCAGATCCTTTTCTGCAGTACTACTGCCTAGCTAATATTCTCCATTTTCTATTTGTGCATTTGACTTTTTCCTTCCTGAGTGTCATACTTTGTTTTTGGGCCCATCTCCCAAAGCTCGGAGGCTCACAGACACCACCTCTGAGAGAAGAAGATGAAGAATGATCGAAGTTAAGGACTCCCTTCTGAAGAGGATGTAGGCATCCATCTGCTGACTGGTCCTGACCTAATGTCCTGTGAGTTGCACTTCCTATCTAGAGCCTGTATCCATGACACTGAGGAAACACTGATGAGGCTTATTTGGACCTCTGATCACTATCTTATTCTGGTCATCCATGTGGGGAAGTGGGATGAAGGGATGGAAAGTTCTTTGTGGGGCTGGGGAACGGAGAGGCCTTTGAGGTATAGGGGAGAGGAATCAAGGAGGGATCAGGGCCATGGCAAGGAGAGGAAAGGGAATTGGGACACACAGGTAGGGAGGTGCCTGCAAAAAACAGGGAACGGTGAGGAGGCTGGGCAGTGGGAAGGGAATAGGTTCTCAGGTTGAGGGAGACATTGAGTTAGGAACATATTTGAGGAGGGAGGCAGTTTGTATGCCTATAAGGTTGAACTCTCAGCCTGAAATTATTACTCACAAATGGGGTTTGGGAAGAAGAGGAGGGATCAGAGAAGACCAGAAAACAAAATGTAATGTTTGATGGCTCATGATTTTTAGTCCAGTCTCATCCTAACAAATAGGTACACATGTAACAATATGCTAAAATGGTACTTGTCCATAGTTGAAATTAATTCATGCTTATTAACAGAAATTTTGACTGCATCCCTTATATCCAGTTATTGGGAATAGAAAAAAAGTGGAATACAAAGAATAGCTGACAATCCATCAGCTTCCCTCTCAGGAGAAGGAACAAACAAGTCATCTCAGAGTTTGCTATTACTTTTTAGTTTTTAAAAAATTACACATGTGATGCCACTGATGTAGCACAAATGCACATGTGCATTCAAGCACAAGGAATGGAATTACCACTGCCACCTATCCATTGACAAAATGAATGCCAACCACTGCTTTCTTAATGTGATACATAATAAACCATAAACAGTAGAGTTATGTATGCTAACATGAGTAAACAGATTACAATGAAATAACTATGAATTTAATGTATCCTCTTCATTGTACATAAAAATAAGACCAAAAAAAGCTTGTATATTTTCCATGGCAATGTTTGAAATCCCCCTTTCTTGGTATTTAAACGATTGCTATTCTATATCATCTGATATATAACATGAAAAGTTAACCATTGGGTGACATTCTTAAGTGCATTTTGATAAATATTTCAGGCAAAATGTTGAACTCCTTACTCAGTTTTCACTCATGCAAAACTCCAGTCCAGTTACTTTGCTATGTCATATCCATCCATGAAATGAACCCATCCATTTAAAATAAATTATTTCCTCTGTGAAAACTAAAACATATCAGTTTAAAGTACATTTTCCATAAGCATTCATGTGAATAAAACTCAGTTACTCAAATTTTCATAGAAAATGGGGTGCATATATGATTGCAACAAATTAAAAATATAGCTATGTAAATTTTGTTGTAATAGTCATCACTGTCCAGTAAACTTGTAGTGAGGTCTTCAGGATTTGGAACCTTATTAGTGCATATGTTTAATAATGCTACTAGAGATAATAAGGTACAACCTTGATTCCTCCCTCCCCCTGCTGTCTATTTATTACAATAGTCAATAATGCATCAGATACCCAATTGTTACAATAGAATATAAAATATTTTTTCTATAACCTTCATTATACATATGCATACATTTAATATGCTCTAGTAGTGCTTTTTGGTGGTCCCATTAGGTCACAATGAAAACTGGGGTCTGGCAAGATATCTGGATAGATTTATGAACAACATGGGAGTCATTACCATGGTTAGGAGCTGGGCTGGACTGGGTAGTCTCCTGCTGGCCACAGTGCCATAAAGGCAGTATTGCCAGCCTTCAAATTATAAAATCAAAAGTTGGACCCCCCAAAAATCTATTGTAATACAACATTTTGTGTTTGCAGTATATTTAAACATGTATTTTATGTCTAACTCTCTTTTAATGGTATCTAGTCTGAATCTAGTTTCTTTATCTAGTCCATAAACGGAGCACTTTGCAAGCCTGTCATATAGCACTCAGCATCCATCCCTCCATCCCCTCCCACCAACTGAATTCTGGTAATCCACTAGGCAAAAAGCTGTTATTTGTCCAAATATGGCATCTCAAAAAAATCGAGCCTGCTGGCCTTCTACAGAAAAGTGCCCAGGGACTCAACATCCATGACAGGTCATAGGGTGTTCTACTCATTCACACATCCTCTCTTTTGTCACTCAATAACAAATATGTTGGTGCATGCATTTTCCAAAACCATTAGGTAGAGGGGTCCAGCTGCACCATAATCATGTTTACACTTGAAATCTATCAAATTCTTTCTATGATTATGCTAGAATCCCTATTACATTTCTATAGTTCCCATAATACAGTTTAAATCAAAGTAGTTTGTTTTACATATTAGTTTCCAGAAATTTCCCTTTGTAAGGAACAAATACCAAATATTCATGAAATTCCCACTAACCTAACTCATCCGTTCTTTTGCTCTATTTCTTTTGTCATTTAATGTTATATCAGGGTAGTATGTAAATATGCTGCTAACGTAAAGGGATGAGATATTTCTCCTTGATGAGGAGCCATACTTTATTGTTCTTTAGCAGAGAAACAGAGCAGGGCATCCAGGCTACACTACATGGCTCATCTTGCAGTTCATACTTAATGTTCCCATTAAGAAGGACTGCTTGAGGGCTGAAGTGCAGTCAGGGTACATGGATCTATGGACCCCAGGGATCCATAGGGAATTCTGCTCTAGCTCTCTTCATTCCAGAACCTCAGCAAGGAGAACTTGCCATTCACTGCTATGATCTCTAGGCGTATCTTCTACCTGGCAGCACTATTTAATGAGAATCTGTAGTACCTTTGACTGCCTCCTCCATAACTTTGCAGCAGAAGCCATTGGGGAGCACTACTAGAGTTAATGATTATTGTAGTATCTCTAATTCCAGTGTTGATATTTGCTTGGTTGTGGGAGATAACAATGTTGTAGAATGTTTTTCTTTCTATCTTGGAGATATCTTCAAAGCTGAAGATTCCTGTCATACTGTCATACTGTTGAGTTGGAGGAGAATGGTCTTTGCCAAACTAAGAACAGAGAGAGCATGCCGTGGAACCAGTTCAATATCCCTTCCCACACAGACCCGTTACGTATGGCTCACACCTTGTGTGTTACATAACCACACACAATGTAGTAAAATGGGGAAAGCATGTTTTTAACTGACATAGAAAAATTTCAACAAGTGATGAAACAAATGTGTGTAAACTTAAAGCATCCTTATATGTTCCTGTAGAAGGCAATATAATTTATTTAAACATAGAAAGAATCTATGCAATATATAGGAGCCTTCATCCTTTTTCAAAGGAAATACAAAAGTTTAACTTTAAAAACTTTCATTCATGGATACTGGTGCCTTAATGAATGCTTTACAGGCATGATCCAAAGCCCATTGAAGTCAATGGGAATTTTTCCATCACCTTCAATCAGTTTTGGATCAGACCTTAATTTTCTAACTACCAGCAACCACCACAGGCTAATTTTCCATCAAAGGAATGTGGGCAGGGATAATTTTCAGTAAACCATTCAATTAAAAAAATTCCCCTGTATTTGCAAAGGAAGAAATTAAGTGATAAGAGATTAACTTCAAATAATTGACATGGCACCCATGAAATATGACTGTGTTTTGATGAATTAGAATGTTAACGAATAAAGCTACATACAAAAGATATTCCAGTAACAGATTTAGGAATTGTGAAAATATCTTGAATTAAATTTTCAAATAATGTATAGTAGGCATACATTGAGCATTTAGACTTGCAATAACTGTTCATTTATGCAAATTTCAGTAGTTCATTTGAAGTACCAAGCACAGCTGAAAATCTAGAATGTTATGCTTATTTCATAAGCACCATTCCCCCTTTTGAGACCCCTTTTCTCTGCCAGAGTGGTGTAAAATGACCTTAAAGAGGTAAATGAGAATCAGGACCTAAGAATTTGGTAATTTATTTAGACCAGTAACAATAGATTGTTAAAAGAATAGTTATTTAATTGATACCATAGCTGTTAGGTGTTTCATTAAGAAGCTTAACATACATTCAAATTTTTAAATGATAAAATTTATAGAGTTGGATTCTCAGCTGCTTCTAGTCTTTTGGGGAAGTAATTATAGTGGAATGGGCAAGAGGAAGCTGGTTGTAGCTCCCTGATCTTGGAGATGAAAGAAAGCAGTTATGACAGCTCTTTATGCCACCAGGGATTAGAAAGAGCTGAGAAAGTATGATCCAGTGGAGCACCAGGCTATCCTTAAACTAGGGAAAATCCTAATAAGGCAGACACCACATCAAATTTCCCTGGCATACTAGAAACTACAGAAAGCTTAGGGCAAGAATCTCCACCACTGTTGAGGAGTCTAGCTCTACTGAAATCAGTGAGGCTATGCTGATTTATATCAACAGAGGATCTGGCCCTTAATTTTCACACAGTTTCAGACAGCTAGCAACTCCTTGGCATAACCAACACAGCTGATAAAATGGCATGGGCAAAAAGTGTTAGTAATTTTGTTTTAATAAAATGAGTATCATCGTATTCAATTGAAGTACCAAAGGGTAATCAAGAAAAATCTGCCTTTGTGAAATCCTGTGAACTCTTCTGGAACTGGATGATGCCAGATTGATGAATGGTGGTGAAACATTCAACCAGGTAACTAAAGATCTAACCCAAGACTGGAGAACTTTAAACCTCCTTACACACTTACAAGATTTCATTTTTTTTCCATAAAAGAAGTTGAATTGGAATGAAGGATTTTAAAGCTCTTTAAGGTGCAAGAGATTGTCTAGAAATTAATATTAATTTGCAATTTATATAAGGACTGGAGCCCCCGGAAGGAGGACTAGATTGGAAAGTTCCTTTGAAACTGGAGGAGGCACAATGATTTTTAGAACTCTTTAGGTTCCACGGCAGATTGATACAAAAGATTGGAAAAACAGGTTACCAGATTTCAGATGGCAAGATCACAATTAGGTCATCACCTGACTCTCGTGCTATCATGGTGTATTATTTCATTAGTCCACACTTGGAGAAAGATTAACACAGTAGGCTTTGAGATTTATCTGAGTGATAATATTGTTCAACCAGTGGTGTCTTCTTCTGATAATCTGTAAGGCTTTCATGATCAATTTCGTTATCTTCTCTCAAATCCAGGGCAGTATGATGAAAATGGGTAGGAAAAAAATGACACACAAAGCTGTGTTCGCAACCTCTGACGTGGCAAAAATAGGTAAAAATATGCAAATATCTGATTCAAAACATGTAATCGCTCCTTATCCTGGAAAGCCTCCTCTGATCAACTGTCCATACTCATCTCAGTCAGCTGGCTTTCCTCCACTGAACCCCATTCTGGACCCTTCCTTGCCCCATGTCTGAGACCTAGCTATTTTAAATAAAAGAGGGTCTGGTAAGGCAATTTATGCAGTCTTCCCTTTTGGGGCAAAACAGTAAAAGTGGTCCCCACGGAGCAGAATTTGCTCCCTATACTTTACATTGTTGGCAGGGACCTTATGTTTTATGTTAGTAAAGAGCCATGTACTGAAATGGGATAAGAAAAAATAGCCATTAGTAGAACTGAGTGACTAAAATTTCCACAAGTGAATTTTAATTTAACCCTCTTTTCGTATTTGCTTTCTATCTGTATTCAAAGGGTCAAGTCTTCTTAGAGCAAATATTTGCAGAAAAACAGTTATGCCCTCAAATACTTGAATGTTCAACAAAAGCAAATTTCAAAAGGAACATTTTGTAGAATTAACAATCCATACTATATTATTTTAGTTAGGTCATCCAGTCAGAGAACAGAAATGATACCATAAGATTTATGTAGCTAGTGAACACAATGCAAATTTCCAACTGTATATTCAAATATTCACAGTTGGATTTATTTTCATTTCCGCTGCTTTATTTACTCTTAATTTTGCCCAAAGGCTGATTTCTAATAGTATAAGGATGACATTCAGCACTGGGTCCCCAAATTTCATCTTCAAAATATGTGAACAAGAATTCAATCTCTTATTCATATGGACAAAATAATATGCTTCAAGTGCATATTTAACAGAAAAAATCAAGGCACCTGTAGTTGATATTGTAGCTTGAGGAGTCAAACTCTTTTCAGACACCTGAATAACTGCCTTTGATTTTTGGCCCAAAGAGACCAGAGCCTGAAGGTGGAAGGTGATGAGTTATCTGTTTTAAATCACCTGAATCTTTTGCTGGATTATCATATCCACAGCTATATTTGGTTCTGGATTGTAAAAGAGGATTATTTTTGATAATACTCAAGCAGAATCATTCTGATTTTTCCTATTGGGTAGAAAAATGTTATGTATCTTGCATGTAATCCTGTTACTTTACCGATAATCCACATCTGCTGTGTGACTGCTACAGCAAATTTACTGTGTGAGGCTATATAATCATGCAGGAGTAATGAGATTTTGTAGCTTATACTGAATAACATATATAAGACTCTAAGTGGCCAGTAAGTCCTGGGACAGCATGCAAAACTCTATTTTTTGAATTTTGCAATTCTTGCTAATTTAGAATCTAGTCTTTCACATAAAACTGTCAAGAAAGTTCTGTCTGAACCAATTCTTTCCAATACTTCTATCAGATTCATCCAGATCAGCAAATAAATAACTATGATGACTACGTAGAACCTGATTCAGACAGGGCTTTGGAGCTGTGTTTCGGCTCTGCTCCAGCTCCAGGCAAAATCCTGCAGCACCACTGCTCTGGAGCTACTCCGTGCTCCAGGTCCAGGCTCCATTCCAAAGCCCTGGATTCAGATCTTGCTTATATTTCTTTTACACTGGTGTAACTCCATTGATTTCACTGGAGATACTGCTAATTTACATCAATATATACTGATATAAGTAAGAAGAGAATAAGGCCCTGTGTGTCTTTAACCAAGAAAATCAGTATAATTCAGATATAAACCAAAAAGGTTCTGAATATACTTACCTGCTTTGTGAATTCTATGTCTTTCAAGTGCAAATGAGTGTTTCATTCTTACCACTTAATAAAATTCATACATAGTTAATGATACGAGAGAACAATAAGTTTATTGCTTCTAGTTTTAAACTAACATATGGCATTTCACAAAAAACCCTATCTAGGGCATGTGTGTACAAATAAAATTAAACCAAGACAACATTTTAAATATGGAAAAGGTGAGCGAACATGATTTACAAAAACTAGTCTAATTCATTTTCATATAAATATGTATTATTTATTCAAATCAATATTTTTTTAAATCAGTGAATAAAATGCACATATTGGCATTAGCTGACCAGATCAATATATTTGAAATGAAAAACTGTGTGGCTCACAAGCAAACGGATATGATTTACCTACACCAATATAACAAATTGTCATGAAGATGATTTATTATCAATCAGTCCAACATATCATATGCACAAACCAATGCACAAAAAAGTAAACTTATCCTCTCATAGAATGCATTTTCATGTGGAAATCAATCAATTAAAAAACAGTAGATTTAGGGGACAAAAACAATATATTTTAAGAAAAAACTATCAATAATAAAAACATAATCCATGTGAAGATATTTACATCTTGAACTGTTAAGCACCTGAAATGATGGGGTATGATAGCATATGGCCATTTATATCATTGATATTATCACTGTAATACAAATGCAAAAAATTTAACCCCCCAAAAAAGTATGTCATGTGAGGTATCAATGGAAACGTTGTGATTTGCTAAGTATGATTATCCTATTTATAAGCACGTATCATGTTCCTATCAGAAGTTATGAATATTGGCTACGTATTGGTATCTTACACATGTGTTTTGTTCCTGGGTAATGCCCCTCACCCCACACAGAATTTACATTAGTGCCAGACAGCTATTTGTTGATGGCCCATTGAGGAAACTCAGCTCACAATGAGCTCTTGAGGAAATCCATCCCACCAAGTAAGCCTTTCCTATGGATACCTCAGAAAGAATATGGGCAATGGCTATCCCTGTGAGTCATTAAAACATGTAAGGACATGTGATATGTTCTTATGACCCTGGACTCCATCTTGGGCCAGTAATTTTCCATGCACCTGGGTTATGGGCTTTGTTTAAGACAAAAACATTCCAAGCACATGGCAGAGGATTTAAACAGGCACCTGAGACATCTCCATTTTGTCTTCATTTCCTGCTTCATTTCTCAGGACAGGATTTCTAACAAGGAAGCTCTAAACAAGGACTGATTACCCCCAATCTATTTGGGTAATTCCAGAGAGACTTCTGCAAGCTAACAGTTTATTCCATCACTGCTTCAAACATGATATAAGAATTTTGCAATTACTTGTATGTATATGATCTATTAATATTTTATAACTCTCTTCTTCTTTTCTTTTCTTTTTAAAACTTTATATTTTGGTTACTAAAATATTGGCATCAGCATGATTATTAGGTAAGATCTTAGTTATATATTGACCAGGCTAAGTGGTTGATCCTTTGGGATTAGAAAGACCTTATATTTGATTAAATTGTCTTCAGTAACCACTCATCATAAAATCCAGTATCTGAGTGGTGAGTGAAGGGCTGGAATGCCTAATGAGACTGCATTTTTCACTTCTTGTTAACCAGCGTGGTAATACAGAAGTTCATCTTTGTTACTGTCTTGGTATAATCTAATGATAGAATAATCTCCAATTTGGAGTGAGTCTGTCCTATTTCTCAGCAATCTGTCCTGAATTTGGCATCCTCAGCTGTGACCCACTGAGGCACAGTGACACCTTATACATAGCTTCTGGGTTCAATTTAATAAAGAAAACGGGTATGATCCTGGTTCCATTGATATCAATGGAAAATCCCATTGACTTCAGTGGAAACAGGATTTCACCCTTTTTAGCTATTTATTTCCTTCATGTTATTATTGAATAGTTATTATTGAAAGGTGGCAGGTGTTGACAGAAAATAGATTTTTTAAATTTATTGTTCTTGAAGTCTTAATTTAATTACAATAAGTAAAGTAATAAACTGAGTTGAACAGTAAACTGAATCTGACATATTCTCAGATTTGTGCTGAGTTAACACAATTTAAAAGAATAATTTGTCATTTTCATAAGATGAATACCCATTTCCCTCAAAGTATATTTACTATATTCATATTTGTTACAAGTTGTCAGACATGAAATAATACTGCCTTTCAAAGTTAAAAATTAATGCGTATTGCCTGAGAATGTTTCAATTCTTCACTTGATTAGCCCTGCAAATGTTTTTATTATGAGGTTGTAACTGTTTTTGTTAGTGTTAAATGTAACAACAAGATTGCACCCTCCAAAAAAAAAGAGTTATAAACTTTTTTCAGTCTTCCCCGCATAGACAAGTCCATCTTTTATATGTCATTTAAACATAAATAGTTATCTGCACAGTATCTCAGGAAAAATAAATAGAAGAGAAAACTGAAATATTAAGGGCCAAACAGTCAAAATATCTATGTGAGCAGTGAGGCTTGTAGGTGTATGCCCTTCTGTGCATCCTTCTGTGTTCATAAATGTATGTGTGCCTATGCAGTTGAAAAGTAGTCAATAATTGTGTATGGACAAGCTCTAGGGAACACAGATTTTGGTTGCAACATACCACTCCCCTTTCAATTATTTACCTTTCTCCCTATATTTTCTCCTATTTTCCCAGATTTTTCCTTATTTCCTGACCAAACATCTCCTCTGGAGTCCTTCTGTGAGCTGTTTGAGTTCCTTACTTTGGTACCAATGGATTCATCAAAGTTGATTGTGGTTTGTGACTTCAGTGTCCACATCAGTGATGATGACTCTACACAACAGCTCAAGATTTCATTGCCCAGTGGAAAATGCATTGAGGTCACCAAGTTTCAGCTCCAATGTTTTTGGCAGGAGTAGAAATGGGGAAGTTGGATATTAAACCCAGGTCATAACTGACGGTTACATCCTTCAATATGAGGTAGATTCTCACTTCCTGTCAAGGCAATGGACTTGTTTTCATGGTCCTCCCTCATAAATTTATGAAACCATTGTGTTTTCAGAAAACTTTGAGGGAGTTACTCCAACAGACTGCTCTGTCAATCCTTTGGTGGAATCGATAATACTTTGTTGTCCTTAAACATTGATGAAGTGGCCTCTTAAGCAACTTTGCTGGGTTTGACCTAACAGGCTACATTGTATTATGGATGAGCTGTTACAACTGAAGTGGGAGAGGAATATCAATGGCAGAAGTTTCTGCCTGAAGCTGATTGATTGTTTCCATGACTTCCTGTGTGTTTGTGAGAGAGTGAATGTGTTTGTCTTATGCCATTGCTGTCTGGGAAGCAAAGAAAGTTTGCATTGCCTCCACTACAACATTTACAAAGTCTTGGTCAGAAGAGTTGTTTTGTGTGGTGAATGGCTTGGTAAATCTGAGTTACCTCTGTTCAATTACACACTTCCTACTGGGAGGTGTGTTGATAAAATCTCTCATATTGAAACATAACTATCTGTCTCTGTCAGAGCAGGATGAGTTATTGAGGAAACAAATGCCCAGTTTTCTCTCCCTGAGTTTTAGTCACTGTCAGGTTCTGAAGTGCTGGGCATGTTCAGAGCACATTGTACAACAAACTGTGCTCAGGACCCATATCCTTTGTCTGTTGAAAACAGTGCAGAAGTACTGGGTCTCTTGTTGGTGGAGATTGCCAAATGCCACCTTGAATGAGGACAAATTGCCTGCTTCTACTCAAAACAACCATTTTTTGACAATCTGGTCAGTTACCACTGTGCCCCATCTTCTCTTTCTGGACAAGAGTGTCAAAACAGTTGCGGTGAAATAACTACCACAATGTCTAGTTGCCTCAGGCCCTTGTCCCTTATCAATCTGTATATCCATGGAACAGAAACAACACTAATTGATTTGGATAGATCCTGGTGATAGATTAAGTTGTTTGTGGTGACACTGTGAAATCTATCAGCTTCCACTAATACCAGGGCTGCTTTTAAGTGACTCTGTTCCTTTCTTGAAGATAGTGATAGTAAAGTGCTCAACTTCTGTGAAGGTGCTCGACTGTGATGTTACATAGGGTTGCGTTCACAGTGGTCTGCAGTCCAGAATAGCTTTAATACTAAGTGCTAGGACATCTCCATTCTCCAGCATCCCAGGGATTACAGGGTAGGCTTGTACTTTGGCCCTATGCTTCTCCTGCTTTGGGGAATTTTCTCTGGGCTGCTGAGTTTGCTTTACAGCCCTTACAAACCACCTGTGTGGTGTATGGGGGCTGAGAAGGGACCAGGATCTTGGCTCTGAAGTTTATGCTTAAAACATCAGTAGAGATGTTGTCTGCCTTTCCAACATTGAAGAATAAGGGGGTTTGGCCCTCAAAACATGCTTCTTCTGGGATGTAGGAGAGAAATACTGTCATTTGTGCCAAGTCTTATGACCCCATACTGTCTTCTCCCCCTCCCACCAGCTCTGATGCAAAAGGGAGTCCTCTGGGCATGGCTAGGCCTTAAATCTCACCGTCACATGGTGGCTTGTAAAGGAAACAGGTGAAAGTTAGTTCCAACTCATCATTAATTTACACTACCTTGCTCAGCATGGAGGGGGAAAATCCAGGAGAGTCCCGCCAATCCTGCAGCCTGCGTCCACTCTTCCCTAGTAAATCCCCTTCCTCTCTGTGAAGAATTTATCTAACAGAGCCTCCAATGCTGGACAACTGATATTCCCCTTTCCTAAGCTTTTTGAGCATAGGTCCGGACTCTCCTCTGCCATGAAGAGAGCATTTGCCTATAAGTATTGGAGGATGACACTTCGTTTTGGAAATGGATTATAGCAGTTTGATCAGACTTCATGGAAGAGACCTGTTCCATATTCACTTGATATTATATACCTTTTAATCATTTCAGTTTTCTACTCTCTGTATCCAAGTGGCTCTCTTTCTATTACTTCACATTAGGCTAGTAAGAAAAAAATTGACTATTTCTCTCATTATCCTCTAATGATAGGCCAATGACACATTACAGGGCTGTATTCTGACATGCTCATTTTAATAGGAAAGTGACATATTTTCTTCTAATTATTTTTACAGAGTGTCCTTAGGACTGTAGCTCTGCAGTTTTTGCTCTTCATTATAATACAGGATAAGAGTAGAATAATCCAATTGTCTTTACTAAAAATGCAGAGAGATGCATAATCCAATTCTCAGCATATTTGAAGGTTTGTGGTTTAGTTCCTTCAAATGATTGCTAAAGGAAAGCATGCAAAATATACCATATGACTTTGTATGTGACAGACCCAGTATTTTAGCTATTACTTCTGATTTAATGGAGCTTTTGTACATTTTTAATGTTGGGCCAGATTCTGAGCAGATGTATGTTTTCATGGCTCCACAGAGCATCATGGATTTATAGAGCTATAACATGGAACAAGTCCCTGAAGTTGTGGTTCTGCTCCTGCTCAGTGGACAAATATTCATACAGTACAGTACTGGATATTGGACAGAATTGATCCAGAGAGATTTCAGACAGTGAAGGTAGCTGACACAGCGGGGGAATGAAAATCCACTGTGCCACAAAACAGATGTGTTGAGTGTTGGGATTGCAACAGTGAGCCCATGGGTGGACTGCTGCTTCTGGTCCTGGAAAACCAGCATGGTATGGTGGGGCCAATTTTTCTTGGAAATTTGGGATGACAAATAGCAGCTGCAGAATTTCAGAATGAGGAAGCAGATCTTCATTGACTTGTCCTAGAAGCTTGCATCAGCCCTCCAGATCCAAACCACTTGATTTTGAAAACGCATACTACTACAGAAGTGGGTGACTATCACCTTTTGGAAGCTGGCAACTCCTGACAGCTACCAGTCCAAACCAGTTCACGGTTGGGAAGTGAACTGTAGAGGCTGTACCAATACAGATGTACCAGACTACCAATACTGTGATCCACCCAAAGGTGGCTGCCATAACCCATGTCTGTGAAATTATTGTGGGGTTTCAGAGGATTGGATTTCCAAATTACGCAGGGGCCATAGGTTGAACACACATCTCTATACTTTGCCCACTGAAAGCATCCAGTGAATACCCTAAAATATTAGTATTCACTGATTCTTCAAGTCTCAGTGGACCACGGAGATCAGTTCATGAACATGAACATTGGACACAAAGAAAAGATCTTGATGTCAGAGTGCTCAGGAAGTCAGGGATTTCCTGATCCTGATCCTGATGTCAGAGTGCTCAGGAAGTCAGTACCATGGGGAGAAGATGTGACTTTATTCCCCCAAAACAACATGATAATATACAGTGTTTCCATGCCAATATTTATTTTGAGGAACCCCCCACACCTTCCTATGGTGCTCATCAAGCTGTATCTTGACATCACTGACCCAAGAAAAAGAGAATTCAATTACAGACTGAGTAGCTGCTGCAGAATTGTGGTGGAGTGCACCTTTGGGTTCTTGAAAGCCAAAGCCCACTGATGATGCCTGTAGATTCATCTCAATGCTGTGATTACTTTGGCACTGTGTTCTGTGCACAACATTTGTGAGTCAAAAGAGGAATACCTCTACAGTGCGTGGGCTTAGGACAGATCTGTTTTTCCAGCCTGTACAGGCATCCCGATACCAACCGAGTGTACACAGAGCTCCTGGTTCCCAGTGGACCACGGAAAGTCATGATGCTGTGTGCTCATACATCATGGACCAGCAGGGAACCAGAATGTGACTTGAGACTGTGTTGAGAGACACTGTTGTTATGCTATGGTGCTTCTGGAAAAGCTCAATAGACTGTTGTTGCATACTTCTGTTCCGAGACACCTCAGTGGCTTTCAATCCCTCCAGCTGACGTTAGTTAATTAACTGAAAGAAGACAACTGAGGGAGGGCCCTCAAGGTTAATCCCTTTGTCTGTGGTTTTGTGCTAAGGAGAGAATTAAGGTACTTTAAGGGCATCATTGAGCAACAGTTTTGTTAAATGTTAACTGCTCTGCTGTGGTTGCTTTATGCGGAGCACCTAAGGTTATGTCTACACGTACCATGCAGCAGTGCCGCTGTAAGGTCTTCAATGTAGCCACTCTTCGCTGACAGGAGACAGCTTTCCCATCAACATAATTAAACCACGGCCAATAAGAGTCAGTAACTATGTTAGTGCGAGAGCGTCTCCCACTGACATAGTGCTGTCCACACTGGTGGTTCTGTTGATGTAACGTATGTTAGTCGGTGGGGTGGGGGTGTTTTCACACCCTGAATGACACAAGTTTTGCTGACAAAAATGTTAATGTATTCATAGTGTTAGCATCATTGTAGAACTTTAAAAAAATGTTCTGTAAAGTTTTGGGAGAGACTTCACACATTCCTTCCACACCACGTTTTCTGACACCAATGTTTATTGAACTACCAGGTGCTGTGCATGACTATTCTCATGGCATGAGTACTCCCATGGTTTCCATCCTTGACTGCTTGATGGGGGTGGGAAAGGAGAGGTCATAAATGCACTGCTCTGAAGGGGTGCTGGAACAATTTGTATAGTGGAGGTGCTGAGAGTCATTGAACTAAATTGTAAACCTTGTTTATGATGAAAAGGACTTGAAGCCAGGTACCTCTATTTCCAGCACCTGTGCTGCTCAGTGTCAGGAATCTGCACTCTTAATTTACTTTTGTTTCCTTTGTCTGTATTGTCAATAAAGTCATTTTAAAAAGCCATACGGATGTTTTATTTAACTTATTGTCTATTTTTCATTTTCGTGCTTTGGATGCAACAGTTATTTCATAGCTTAGTTCAACGTAATGAACTCTAGATTTTTTTTAACATTACAAAATTCATGAAGGGCAGAGGAGAGAGAAGGGGCTTGGGAGGGATAGAATTAATTTCGTTTCTTTGGCACCACACATTACAGACATCACAGTCATGTGTTGTGAATTCTGCTAACCCATCCCTAACGTGTGAAAAATATCACATTGATTATGTCCAGAAAGCAAGTTTCACACACAAGTTAAGTGAATAGTAACTCTTATTTATATACATACATCAAGCACAGAGCTAAAATGATTTTTAACAGGAACAAATGACACCCTCCGTCCCAGAAGGTCCACAAACATTAATGTCTGTGGACAGGTCTCCTAGCCATCCACCTCACCCCAACAAAGGGAGAACGTCAGCGCAATATGGTGTGGTGGGGAGACATGTTCTGCATGGGGTTTGGGACCTGAACACAAGCAGGCCTATAGGGACAGGATTTGGCTCATATTTCCCCTCCTCT
The DNA here is from genome assembly GCF_003597395.2 of Chelonoidis abingdonii. Lineage (NCBI taxonomy): Eukaryota > Metazoa > Chordata > Testudines > Testudinidae > Chelonoidis > Chelonoidis abingdonii. The sequence continues at coordinate 108,180,867 of NC_133773.1, forward strand.
GTGCTCTGTGGGATTTCCCTGTGAGAGATTTTGAGTGCATGCAGTGGATGTTGGGTCAGCCATCCAGCCTGCTCCTCCCCAGGATGGGGTGGGGTGGGAGTCACTGCCTCAGCAGTAGGATGGCCATCAGTTAGAGGATGATTAGGGATATGGGAAGGAGGATGTGGTGTTGGCTGTTCTCAGAGAGGAGCAGTGGCTACAGCAGTAGTTGGTGCTCAGTAACAGTCTGCTACCAGTTGGACTAGGGACTACATGAATGCATGCTCCCATTTCCTGTGCTGTCATTCCATTTGCAGAAATGCCTCATCTTGCCTAACGGCCCAATCCTCCCTTTCCCTAAGCAACTGGAACTGCTCCTGACTGCTACCTATTCCAATGTGTAGGTCTTCCAGGGTTCTTTTTCACCTTTCTTATTTCTGTGGTGCTGCTCCTACAATACTACCTGAATGGATTTCCTTTTAGCACTGGGATGTTCTGTCAAGACCAGGGCAACAGTATATTTTTTTTTTCTGGACAGGTACCTAAATCTTTCTCAAAACATAACTATGCTGTTGAAGGTCACAATATTAAAACTTTTTAGAAGCCCAGGATTCGAGTTGTTAAAGCCTGCTTCCTTCAGGCTACTTTTGCAGACCACGAAGAAGGAGTCGAGGTTAGAAATGGTGAAATTCATGTATTATTTTTATTAAAATATTGTAATATTTACAGTGCATGGATAGACTGCTTGGGAAGGGTTCAGTTCCTTCAGAGGTAATGTTATCAACTTACCTTTCTGAGCTTTAAAGGCTGGCCATTATTTGGAGAACATAGATGTTCTGAAGGTTCCAAAATGGAAAAAATAAGTGGTTTTCTAGTCCTTTAGAGGACAACTTGTACCAGAGATATTTCTACTATTAATCACTCCTCTACAAATTGCTGAGTGGATGAGCTATGAAGGTGGATCAAGCACATTTGTTCTGTTATTAAACCTGAAGAACCAGATTTAATTTCTGCTACACCAAAAGTTTGCTGAATTATGCTTACTGGATTATGTAGCAATTTGATGGCAGCAGATGGAGTTCCCATTGGAAGAGGAGTAGAGAACCACAGAAAAAGTCCACCCACCCCTAAAAGCTCCTTGCCTCACCAGAAAGTCAAGTCCTTGTGTTCACTGAACAACATTAAAAAGCACAAGGAAATGTATTTTCTTCCCTGAACTTTTGGATTTAACACAGCAGATGCAACAGTTGTCGTGCCACTTGCAAGGGACCTGAAATTGTGTTTGCGCAGCCACTGGAGTGGATCCTTCACCCATCTCCTCCTGGCTTCTGCAGAATGGCTCAGCGTGGAGAGGATAGAGATATGAAGAACAGTACAAAACATTTGAAATGATCACTGGGAGAATGGACAGCTCTGACTTACTTGGTACAACCAAAGGGTTCCCATTCCATTCCCACATCTAGGCAATCCTTCACACAAGCCACCAATCATCCCCACCCCTCCTGCACTGTCCTCCCACTCCCATTTGCTGGAGGAAGGAAAGACAGGTTTGAGAGAGGGGTAGGCTGGGTCTTTTGCCAAAGGGGTATGAAACTGTTCTTTCTCCACCTGGACCCTTAGAAAACCCACCCCTTCCTCCCTCATAAGATTATTTGTACTGAGAAATCTATTTTGGCAAAAAAACTGTTTTGAAATGCTCAGCACAGGCTACTACTACTGCTGCTAAAATCAGGTTTACTTTATCTCTATATCTAATAAGTGAAATGTTCTAGAACTGATAATAACTCTCTGGAAGAATTTTTAAAGTACATCCACTGTACTTACCATAATGAGCAAATTAAATTCTCTCTTAGAAACCATGGGTCATATTGACCCTGGGTATAACTCCATTGAACCCAATAATATACTGAATCAGAGAAAATTTATACCACTTATAAAGATACTAGTAAATAGTATATTGCTAATAAAGCAATATCTAAATCAGTAGTATATATAGTGCTCATATTATGACAAAAAAAGAGAAAAACAGCTCTAAATCATAATTTAAAACTTCAGTTTAAGTACTGCCTTTTAAGATCATTTGTCTTTCTATGCTGGCTGAGAATAATTTCCATCTGTCTTTAGAGTAAATTATCTTCTCAGTTCCTGAATAGACTTTCAGAGAGTGGAGAAAACATAGTCAGTGACACAGAGAGAGAAATACTCTGGTTCTTACAGAGCCTATCCTTGGTGGCATGGTATGGTATTGCCACCCTTACTTCTGCACTGCTGCTGACGAGGCACTGCCTTCAGGGCGGGGCACCGGTCCAACAGCCACCACTTTCAGGCCACCCAGCTCTGAAGGAAGCACAGAAGTAAGGGTGACAATACTGCAACCTCCCTATAATAACCTTGAGACCCCCTCCAAAACCCCCTTTTGGGTCGGGACCCCCAGTTTGAGAAATGCTGGTCTCCCCCCATAAAATCTGCATAGTATAAGGTAAAAGCACACATAAGATAAGATTTTATGGGGGAAACCGGATTTCACGGTCTGTGATGTGTTTTTCTTGTCTAGGAATTTGGTAGGGTTTTAATGACGGTGATGTTAAATATTGATGTCTCAATTGATCCCTCAAGGGGTAGGGATAGCTCAATGGTTTGAACCTTGGCCTGCTAAACCCAGAATTGTGAGTTCAATCCTTGAGGAGGCCACTTAGGGATCTGGGGCAAAATCAGTATTTGGTCCTGTAATTGAAGGCAGGGGGCTGGACCCAGGGTCCTTTCCAGCTCTAGGAGATAGGATATCTCCATTAATTTCAAGTTGTTTAAAAGGAACTGTGAGTTGTACACATGCTCTCCATTTTAGGGACTGCATTGTTCTTGAGATTCAGCTTTCTAATTGCCAGCAACACTTTAGGAAGGCAACCTATACTTTGTTTTGTTACTTGTTTTGTTTTATAAGTAGGATCTTTCAATATTTCTTCCTTAACATCACAGATTTTAATTTCTTGGTTGGTACATTTAGGCACAACATGTCACACAGGACTATATCAGTCACAGTGATATAAATGTGGTGACATAATGTGATACAGTTGATGTAAGGCTGTTTGGCATGCCAGACTGTAATATGGTTGTTAACAGTATGTTAAATAAAGGAAATATTATTTTATTTTTAAAGGACTAACTATGTTCAGTTCCAAGACTGTTAAAACATTCTATATTATTACCAGACACATTTATTCTACGGATTTATGTAAAAATGTAGTTTTGGGGACTGATTCTGCCCTTACAGAACATGAATAATTTCTCCTAAAGTTAAATCTGTGATTTTTAAGGAATAATGAAAGTCTTATTTATTAAAAATAAATAAATAAATAATAATAAAAACAAGTAATAAAATGGGCTTTCTTGTCTGTAACATTATAGGGAAGACATGGACGTGAATTCAGTGGGAATTATTTGTAACCTTGTGGGTGGGGGAAATGGAGCTGGAGAGGAATTTTGTCCACTGTTTTTATCCTGCCCCCAGGACAAAAATGGGTAACATTTGTTATTAGCAGGATACTTTGGTTCTTGGAGAAATATGGCTTTGAAATAGGGTTACCAGATGTCCCTATTTTATAGAGACAGTCCCGATTTTGGGGTCTTTTTCTAATATCGGCTCCTATTACCCCTCCGTCCCAATTTTTTCACGCAGTCTGGTCGCCCTACTTTTAAGATATTAACGTGTAATTACACACAGAATTAACCAAGATGAATGATCTCATATGTACAGATTTGGATGTTTTCCTTTCTTCCTCCCATCCACAAAGTATGTGGGTCAGTTCAGTGCTCTTGAAAGTAAGAGATCTGGAGTTCTGCTCAGACCTCCACACGCACACACACACACACACACTGTGGAAGTGGCTGGACTATTTGGACTGAGATACTTCCAACCTGAAAGAGAGAAATGTGGAGACTGGCATAACCGGAGTGTTGACCAAAACAGAGGGTAAGATTAAAGTGGTCCAGATTTTTCGGTCTTAGGTTTGTCCCCTACCTGTATCTATCACTGGGAGGTTGTATTTTTACAGAAGACTTTATGAAGTAAAGGTACAACAGAGTTTATTAAAGGGAGGTAATGGCAAGGACCCCCAAAATAACCAAGATGACAACAAGCAGACAACAAAACAAGGCAAGCTGTAACAATAGGGAACTATACGGCCAAAAACGCAATATGACAATACCATCTTCAGCAGCTTGAAGTACAGATGTCCTTTTTCTCCTTAGGTTAGTACGGCGTGCCAGGACCACTGGATCCCCTGCATGGAAGCAGGATCTTGAAGCAGGGCCGGACGAGCTTCTTTCAGGTAAGTTGTTGAACTCCCCCTCCCTCTACCTGTGTCGTTGTGCATGCAGTAAGCAAATCTTACAAAAGATGGATTAAATGTGTGTAAGTGAGTAATCCCCATGTGGGGTGAATGGCCTACCCTTAATTGTCTGTTCTGCACTCTGCCACTCACACAGGTAGCCCCGATCTGATCCGAACACTGCCTTATATAGATTTTTGGTTACTAGGCAGATTAGATTGTTGACAGCCACTGTTTTTCCTACTTAAACATGGAAAAGGCGCCAAACTGGAGTAGGGAGGGAACAAGAAGGCTCATAAACATGGACGCCTAGTTGTCCTTTAGAGGATCCAAGATGGCCTTAGTACTTTTACTTGTACAAGTGGTTTGAATCAGTGCTTGGTCTGAGATGGGTCTGCAGGCAATGTTGATGACAGGTGAAGCAACACCAGGAGTGAGTGCACTGGCTAGTAGAGCTAATGCCCAAGGCAACCAGCATGAGAGAACCCCATGACACTCCTGTTGTCCGAATCCACTAGAAAAACTTACTCATATGTACCTCCAGCTCAAGTGACCTCTACTCCTTGTCACTTTATAATGTACTGCCTGCTGAAGGCAATATTTGCAGGAGTAAAACCTGGTTAGTCAATCATTATAGACACAATTCCCTGCAGCAATCCTTTTTTGGGATAGTACCTCCTGGAGTTACATCATTCAGTATGTCAAGTATCAGATGGGTAGCCATGTTAGTCTGTATCCACAGAAACAACCAGGAGTCCAGTGGTATTTTAAAGACTAACAGATTTATTTGGGCATAAGCATTTGTGGGTAAAAAACCCACTTCTTCAGATGCATAGAATGAAAATTACAGCTACAGGCATAACTATATTGGCACATGAAGAGAAGGGAGTTGCTTTACCTTACAAGTGGAGAACCAGTGTTCAAAGGGCCAATTCATTCAGGGTGGATAAGTTCCACTCCCAATAATTGATGAGGCGGCGTCAATATCAAAAGAGGGAAAATTGCTTTTGTAGTGAGCCTACTCCCCGTCCCTATTCAAGCCCAAATTAATGGTGTTAAGTTTGAAAATGAATTATAGCTCTGCAGTTTCTCTTTGAAGTCTGTTTTTGAATTTTTTTTTGTTGAAGGATGGCTACTTTTAAATCTGTTATTGAATATCGAGCAAGATTGATGTGTTCTCCTACTGGCTTTTGTATGTTGCCATTCCAATGTCTGATTTATGTCCATTTATTCTTTTATGTATAGACTGTCTGGTCTGGTCAATGGTCATGTCAGAGGGGCATTGCTGGCACATGATGGCATATATCACATTAGTAGATGTGCAGGTGAATGAGCTCCTGATGGTGTGGCTAGTGTGGTTGGGTCCTATAATGGTATCGCTAGAATGGATATAGGGACAGAGTAGGCAATAGGATTTGTTACAGGGATTGATTCAACATACAAAAGCCAGTAGGAGAACTCTTCAGTCTCCCTGGACATTCAATAACAGATTTAAAATTAACCACCCTTCAACAAAAATACTTTATAAACAGACTTCAAAGAGAAATTTTGCAAAATAGTGTTTGTTTGTTTCATTTGCTTGACCAGCTCTATCTAAAGTTCCTTTAGAGGCATATGCCTTCTTTTCAAATACGGCTAAAAGAGCCTATGAGGGTCTGTTAATGATACCTTCCTTTCTGGCATCATGTATTGTGTTGTCATGGGTACACATCCATTATTTAAGGAAAAGGATAGATATATGTGTCTTGAAGATATCATAGCTCTTAATGAGACCACTTGGGACCTGATTCAAAGTTCACTGAAGTTAATTGAAGGACTCTTCTTCACTTCAGTAGACATTGGCTTAAGCCCCAATGAACAGAAACACAAGAACAATAAATTTCTGAGCCCATATTGTTTTAACAGTGGGATAGTTCCCTCCCCCAGAGTTAAGTGTATATATGTTTGTTGTATTTACATTTAGTGATATATCACAACATAACCTTACCCCAAGGCCACATCTGACAAGAGGTTGCTAGAGGTTTGTGTTATGTGCTGTGAACTGCTTTAGCTGCTGAAGCTTTACAGATTGGAATTTCCTGTATATCTGATCTGAGCTATGACTTCATGGGGAGCTTTCTTAAGGCATGAAAAGTCCCCTGACAGTTCTGATATGCTATTTCATTTTATGTATTGATTTCCATATGGAGGATTTTCTTAGAATATGATGAGTTTCTGCTTTAAGACTTGTCTACATGTAGATTCAGTCAAATATGAGCACTTGCAAGAATCCTCTTGACCCTAGAATGTTTGAGAGAGCCCTCATGCAAGTGAGATCAATATTTTGTTTTGTTTTGATACCTACTGTCTAAAAAACTTTTCTGCATTCTCTCTTAAAGAAATTCAATATACGGTATTAGCATCTGGAAGTTCTAGTATCAAAATATGCAAATATCTGCTGATAGGCCATTATCATTGTGGCTGCACATCTTGGCTATATTTTTTTATATATTTGGAGTACAAAGAATTAAAAATTATGATTTATTTGCTTTCTCTAGGCTAACAAACAGAAACAGAAAACTGGGAAATAATGTAAACAAATAATTTATGGGTATTCCGTAATTTAAAAAACTGATCCATCAATGATTAATAATAATACCTAGCTTTTAGATCTCAAAGTGCTTTACAAAGAAGGTGAGTATCATTATCAATTTATAGACATGAAAAGTCCCCTGACAGTTCTGATATGAATCACAGAGAGGGAAAGTGACTTGCCTAAGATCACACAGCAGGCTGGAGGCAAAGGTGGGACTAGAACCACAGTCTCACATAACCCACTCAAGTGCATCATCCGCTAAACCACACTAAGCTAAATTATAGCTCTTTCTCACTAAATGATCTAGAATTACTAATTAAGGGCCAGATTCTGATACCCTTTTCTCAACTTTATTAGCATCTTACTGTAGATGTAGACCCATTCTATTCAACAATAGAGTGGAGTAAAGTACTTTTCAATATGCTTGAGGATTCCAGATTATGACTTTATTATTAATTGGTCTCCTGAAATCGACATGACTGCAGTAGAGTCAATGCGCACATAATTCTTAGCTCTAGTTATTCACTTTTCCCTCCCCCTAAGGATGGTCTAATAAATCTGTGGCTAGAATGGAGCATTTAACATTAGTAAGGGTCAGCATATAGGCGCACTGCCCCAGAACAGGTCCTGAGAGGCACAAAGTTTCTCCAGCTTCATGGAAGGGGAATAATTTCCTGCACCCATTTTTGGGATGTAGTATTCTCCTCTCAATGCTATGAAGCCAACCAACTCCACAGCCTAATCCCACTTCTAAATACTAAACAACATTTTTCTGTTGGCTTTCACTGGAAAGATTGGTTAGCAATTTGATGTCTAACGTAGTGTATGGAAGAGAAAATGAGTCAAGATCAGAGGCTAAAGTAGGGAAAGAAACAATTGAAAATTACTTAGACAAATCAGATGTCTTCAAGTCACCAGGGCCTGATGAAATACATCCTAGAATACTCAAGGAGCTGACTGAGGAGATGTCTGAGACATTAGCAATTATCTTTGAAAAATCATGAAAGACAGGAGAGATTCCAGAGGACTGGAAAAAGGGAAAATATAGTGCCCATCTATAAAAAGGGAAAGAAGGACAACCTGGGGAATTACAGATCAGTCATCTTAACTTCAGTACCTGGAAAGATAATGTAGCAAATAATTAAGCAATCAATTTGCAAACACCTAGAAGACAATAAGTAAAAGCATGGATTTGTCAAGAACAAATCATGTCAAATCACCTAATAGCTTTCTTTGACAGAGTAACAAGCCTTGTGGATGGGGAGGGAGTTGTATATGTGGTATATCTTCACTTTAGTAAGGCTTTTGTTACTGTCTCACATGACCCCCTCATAAACAAGCTAAGGAAATGCAATCTAGATAGAACTACTGTAAGGTGGATACATAACTGCCTGGAAAACCATTCCCAGAGAATAGTTATCAGTGGTTCACAGTCAGTCTGGAAGGGCATATCAAGTGGAGTCCCACAGGGATCAGTTCTGGGTCTGGTTCGGTTCAATATCTTAATCAATTATTTAGATAATGGAATAGAGCAGGGATCGGCAGCCTTTGGCATGCGGCCCGCCAGGGTAAGCCCTCTGGTGGTCCAGGCTGGTTTGTTTACCTGCCAAATCCACAGGTTCAGCCAATCACAGCTCCCACTGGCTGCAGGACAATGGGGGCTGCAGGAAGCAGCAGCCAGCACATCGGTCAGCCTGCACCACTTTCCGGAGCCCCCATTGGCCTGGGGCAGCAAACCATAGCCAGTGGGAGCTGTGATCAGCCAAACCCGTGGAGGCAGCAGGTAAAGAAACTGGCCCAGCCCGCCAGGGGGCTTACCATGGTAGATCGCTTGCCAAAAGTTGCTGATCCCTGGAATAGAGAGTACAGTTATAAAGTTTTTAGATAATACCATGTTGGGAGGGGTTGCAAGTCCTTTGAAGGATTAGATTAAAATTCAAAATTATCTGGACAAATTGGATAACTGGTTTCAAGTAAATAGGATGAAATTCAATAAGGACATATGTAAAGTACTCCACTTAGGAAGGACCAATCATTTGCACACATACAGAATGGGAAATGATTGCCTAGAATGGAGTACTGAAGAGAGGGATTTGAGGGCCATAGTGGATCACTCGCTGACTATGACAGGTTTCAGAGTAGCAGCCGTGTTAGTCTGTATCTGCAAAAAGAACAGGAGTACTTGTGGCACCTTAGAGACTAACAAATTTATTTCAGTATAAGCTTTTGTGGGCTACAGCCCACTTCTTCGGATGCATAGAATGGAACTATGAGTGAACAACGTAACATTGTTGCAAAAAAATCAAATACCATTCTGGGATGTATTAGCAGAAGTGTTGTAAGCAAGAAGTGAGAAGTAATCCTTCCACTCTACTCCATGCTGATTAGGCCTCAACTGGAGTACCGGAGTAGTGTCCAATTCTGGGAACCACATTTCAGGAAAGATATGGACAAATTGGAGGAAGTCCAGAGAAGAGCAACAAAAATTATTAAAAGTCTAGAAAACATTACCTATGAGAGAAGATTGGGAAAAAAATGAGTTTGTTTAGTCTGGAGAAGAGACGACTGAGAGGGGATATGATAACAGTTTTCAAGTACATAAAAGATTATTACAACGAGGAGAGAGAAAAAATGTTCTTCTTAACCTCTGAGAATGGGTGGTTTAGGTTGGAAATTAGAAAAGCTTCCTAACTGTCAAGGTGGTTAAGCCCTGGACTAAATTGCCTAGGGAGGCTGTGGAATCTCTATCATTGGAGATTTTTAAGAGCAGTTTAGACAAACACCTGACAGGGATGGTCTAAATAATACATAGTCCTGCCATGAGTGCAGGGGACTGGAGTAGATGACCTCTTGAGCTTCCTTTCAGTCCTACTATCCTATGATTCTTGCTACTACGTAGATGGAGGAGATCATGTTCCTGGAGGAGACCCTTAGGGTTTCAGGTCCTGCACACTGGGAGCTTCAATTTCAAAAGAGACTCTACAGGACACAAACACGTAGGTCCCAATCCTCAGAGGTATTTAGGTGTCTATCTCCATTGAAATCAATAGGAGTTAGGCACCTAAATATCTTGGAGGATCTGGGCCTTCGTTTTTAGTAATTCACCATCTGAGTTGAGTTTTGATATTTATTTATTTTTTTGTCATTTAATATTTGGGATTTGAAATGTCTCCAGACTTTCTGTAGTTTCCATTCTCTAGACTACATTAATGATTCATTAATTCATATATAGGACACATTTTTAAGTGGGATGGTAAATAGAAGTATCATATAAGATATACTAGCCTCTATTCAAACTGGAAAACCCCAAAGGATTACCAACCTATCACTGACGTAAAGGACGCAGGATGTTACAGTCAATAAAGCATTTATCTTAAAAATGTAGATTTCTAAGGAAGAAAAGTTAAGAAATGACAGATTTGGGTGCTTATCCCACCTTCCATCCTATTTTTGTCTTTTTCTGGTTTCTTCTTTAGTTCTTGATAAATTGATCTTAGTGCAACATATTCGTTTTTGAAGGTTTTGGCAGATGGCTCTCCTTTAGCCTCATTATTTTCTTTAGAAATAGCATGTGTCAAATTTGTATGTCACAATAGAGATAATTCGTAACTGAAAAATTAAGTAGCTAAACTGAAGTGAACAGATTGGTCTCTGCTGTAGAGAAAACCTTTGAATGCATAAAGTTAAAAAAGGATGCCATTGTCCAGTTGTAGATTCACTGTAGGTTGTTAAAATATTATATTGTTTCTCTTACATGCAGATATAGTAGAGATAGAAGTTAACTATTGTATCCTTGTAACTGTTTATATTGAGCATTAATTCATCCATTTAAACCACCCATTCTAATTCAAAACCAGATCCATCACATTATTTCACTATTGTTCATATGCCTCATTAAAAGGCATGTAGGCTAATCCCAGGTTTGTATTCACACTGAATATTTCTAAGGCTTGTTGTTTATCATTTATTAAACACATAGGACTAGAACCTCAGTGTAAATTTCAAGTCAAGGGGAGCTGGCTCATTTACACCAGCTGAAAATCAGGACCATAGTTGTTAAAAACACTTTGGCATAGAGTGTAAAGACACTGGGCCAGTTCCTGAAAGGCATTTCAAAAGATGCAAATAGGGTCTCCTGGGACTTTCAGAGGTTCCTGGTTGTCTAACTCCCATTGATTTTAGTGTGAGTTAGGAACCTAGGTGCTTCTGAAAATGTCACCAGGTGCCTACTGCATGTTTAGGTGCCTAAGTATCTTTAAAAAGCTGGCCCAGTCCCTGCCCTGAAGAAGTCTACAGTCTAAAAACATGATTTCCAGAAATCAGACTCTAGGTACTTTTGCTGCCAATAAGATGGCTATAGGAGTTTTTAAATTGTTTATGGTCTTCACACTCACCTTATTGGCAGCAAAAGTACCTAGAGTCTGATTGAAAGCTAACTGAACTCCATGGGCATCCTGCTATAGAACCTCAACAGGTTTTGAATCAAGCATACAATAACGGAAAACATCTATTCATATTCAATGGCATCTGAATTTTTCCCCCTAAAGTCCATAATGAACCATATCCCACCAAATTTAAAGTTAGTACTCCATATACTCAAGTGTGACATAGTGTACTCCCACACTAGCAGTAAAAGAGTTAGCAGGAGCCTGAAGGGCTCAATTAACCCACCTTCTGACACCTGGATAACAGATAGCTAATTAAGATTTAGACCCAGCTGGGAAGAATTAGACAAAGTGGCTCCCACAAAGGAAGGACTACAGGGCAATAGGGAAGTTCTCTCTCTCTGGGAAAGGAAACACAGAGGGACCTGTAAGCACCAGCTTGTATTGTGGGACTGTCTGTGAAAGGAAAGGATAGCTGAGGAGAAAAACACTCCTTAATCAGGCCTAGGCGAAGAGAGGCAACATGGAAAAAGTTCTGAGGAGCTGGTGCTCCAGGCAGAAAGCTCTGTGGGGCAGTATACTGTAACAGAGTGAGGAAGAATTTTGCAGAGCCTGGAAGAGGGTCATGGAGTCTGTTGAAGATTGAGCCTAGGAAGGGTGGAAGAGTTTTAATTCCTTTGAATATGTACATTGTTATCCCTAGAAGGGCTTTGACTCTTGATGTGGTCTGCCTGAACATCCAAGTCACTGCACAGACTGCTGATGTCTGGAGAAGGAAGGTGAGACAGAGGGGCTGGAATGGTGAGTCTATTGCAGTAAGGGTATGTCTACAGTGCAGTTAAACTGGCCGGTCTGGGTCTGATGACTTATGCTTATGGGGCTCGGGCTCTAGGGCTGTTTAATTGTGATGTAGCTGTTCAGGTATGGGCTGGAGTCCAGGCTCTGGGACCCATTGGTGGGGGAGGGTCCCAGAGCCTGAACTCCAGCCCAAGCCCAAACATCTACACAGCAATTTTTAGACCCACAACTTAAGCCTCCATGAGCCCAAGTCAGCTGACCCAGACCAGATGCACCTGTGCTGCTGGCCTTTTCTTTCAGTGTAGACATGCCCCAAGTGACTTATTTAAGGGGTGAAACATTATCATAACTACTTATTTTTCATTGACTTCCTACTGAAAAAAGAGAACCACATTTGCTCACACTTCCCAAAAAAATGCAGACTCAGGCAGAGACTAAGGATGAAAAACTTCAGCTTGAACCGTTGTAACTGAAAAGTTTTAGTCAGCTGAAGACAGATGAGAGGTAGATAATAAAAATGTTAGGCAACCCTGACCTTAGATATCAATGACAGTTTCATAGTTGGACAGAATTGTGGGGAAAGTATAATACATTCAGATAATACACTTTCCCTACACCTTTATTAGTACATATCTGCATTAGCTAACACACATGTAACTCTTTGGCTTAAAGGAAGCAACTTGAACTTACTAAAGCTTGCAATGTTCAGACCTGACTGGTGGCACGGTGATTGGTTCTATCCCAAAAGATGATCATGCGCAAATCTGCATACAAAATCACACTTTTTGCTTTCTCTCTCTGAGATCTTAGTGGCTTTATTTTGCAATTTGAAGTCAGCAGTTCTTTGTGTGCTATTCATGCATCTTTATTTCCTATTTGCCAATTTCCACAACCGTTAAGTAGCAAGCCAGTATTGAACTGTTATTTCTGATACAAACTATTCATATCTTTTATTTTTAAGTAACTACACAATAGTCTTCAGTTTCACTTCAGTTTGCAACTTTCATATGTCAAACATCATACAACCTTTTGCAAAATGTCCATTATGCCCTTTCACTTGTGTAATCTTTATTAATTTCCCAGTTGCTTTACAAGCAAATTTCATCAGTCTGTTTTCATAAGCAAAACAAAAGTAGTTGAGTCATACCTATTCTCCAACAGTCTGGACCGAGCAGGATAAAATGGGGATGGTTGTTTTTAATCTTTGTGGGCCAAATTTTGAAACATTCATGCACATGAGTGAGCAACTACTCTCACAAGCGGTCCCATTAGCCTTAGTGGCACCATTCATGTGAACTGCTCACGAATGTGAAGGAGCTCAATTTCTAGTCCAGTCTAAACGTAAGTGTTTATTATTTTTCTCATTCATTTTGTGTCAGATTCTAATACCTTCATTTATAATGAAGAGCACCTTGTTGTATTAATCCTACTGAGCCTACTGATGGATTAAATTACTATTCAGTGTGAGTAAGAGTTATCAGAATCTGGCCTTTATGAAATGATCCAAGAGCATCTGTCACCTTCTCAAATAGAGAGTTGTATGTAGCACTGGCAGCTAGCTTTCCTTTAATAACTACTGAGTTTGTCTGGGTTGATTGTTAAAATTTAGACTTCACATTGTCAATTTCTAATAGATAAATTAAATTGTACAGTTTAATTAGCATTACCTGTTCCAGCATATACCCTGAGTGTTTCCTTGGTTTTCTAACATATAGAAATGCAAGCATTTTTGATTGGATACTTGTCACCTTGTAGCAATTAATCATTTGATTTCTTACTTTGTGGTTACACGTTGTATTAAAATATCATGTGGTAGTATATTTCCCTTGTTAACATGATTTCCTGCAACGAGCTGAAACTTGTCAGTGCAACTCTTCTATTCTGTTATCTCTAAATGCCCATGAGTCTCTCTAGAGTTATATTGAAGGCAACTTAATTCTTTTGATAACTACATACAACACTTTCTGTAGCATCTTACCACATGTATTCACTAAACTTTCTGTAGCAGGATGCCCCCTAATTAAACATTTCTATGTAAAGTCAATACACTGTCAAGTCAAGGTCTCCTCTTACATGTATTTAACATGTTTGTTTAACTTCCTTAATCTTCTAAATTGTAATTTAATATGATTTTTTATTTAAGATGTAAATCTTCTATGAACAGATCAGAGCTTCTTATTTATCTAATAAACTCTCACATCTTGTTTTTATTGAATTCTTGGTCTCTAACTTGTAAAGTAGCTATGTGTGACACTTTCTCAAGGCATTCAGCTCTGTGAGTCACCTTTCTACCTACCTCCTGCCTGACTGAGAGAGACACTTGTTGGCAGGGCCGTCCATAGCCATAGGCAGAATAGGCAGCTGCCTAGGGCACCTCTAGGTCTAGGGGCACCGCTCTGCGAGAGCCTGAACAGACGGGAAGCAGTGGAGCATGTAAGAGCAGGGCTGCTGGGTCCTAGAGAGAGCCAAACGCAGCACAGTCTGAGGGAGGGGATTGGCTGCTGGTGTCTTTGGGAAGGGGTGAGGGAAAGAAATCACCTGTGAGTGTGACTCTTTCCCCTGGTGTGAGGTGAGGCAGGCTCGGTGGCTCTGGCAGTATCCTTTGTTATCCCCCATAATGTCCATTCTTCTCCCCTCTGCCCCAAAGAGCACACCCCCTGTTTCTCCCTCCCACCCCCCATGAAGCACCCCTCTCTTCCCCCTCCCCTCCATCAGGGCTGGGTTGGTGAGGTGCTAGGGAGAAGGGAAGGCTGGCTGGCTGCCTGCTGAGGAATGAAAATGAAAGTAACTCACTTCCTCGGCAGGCAGCCAGGATTGGAATGGTCGCACAGGGCTGGGCTAGGGATAGCCAGCTAGCATGTGCGAAAAATCAGGAAAGGAAGTTGGGGTAGGGTGAGCAGAGGTCCCACTTTTATAAGGCCAGTTCCAGTTTTTGGGTGTTTTTCTTATATAGGCTCCTATTCCCCCCTACCCCCGTCCTGATTTTTCACACTTGCTGTCTGGTCACCCTAGATAGGGGTAATTGGTGCCTATATAAGACAAATCCCCAAATATCAGGACTGGCCCTATAAAATCAGGACATCTGGATCTGATCACCCTAGCTGGGGAGTGCATCTCTCCCCTGGGCTGGCAGTGATCCATCTCATCCGGGGGGGAGCTGCATAGGGCAGGATGAGCTGCTGTGGCTCCATGGGTGCCCCATCCCTGAGATCAGATGCTATGCTAACTTCACCCTGGTCCGTTGGGCTGGCAGTGGTCCCCATTGGTGTGTGATCTGACCTGAGGGTTTGCTGCTGCTGTTGCCACTCTGCACGCCAAGAGGTGGATTTTGGGGTCCTGCAGTTTTCCACCTATCTCCTCCTACTGCAGCTGTTGGACCAGCAGGCTGGGGGACGGGGGTGAACCAAGCATGAAAGCAGTACTGTGTTGCCATTTAGATTGTCATGAAAATTTGTTTGCCAAAAATGCTTGCTAACAATCCTGAATTCAATTTCAGCATTTTTTTTTTTTAAAAAATCAATATCTTAGCCAAAAACAGAAAATTAAGTTGTTGACAATTATTTGTGACAAGTTTGGTATGGGGAAGGGAGTGGGCCAGTTTTCATCAGAGAAACAAAAAATGTTGACTGACTTTCCTATAGCCTGTTACTGCTAAATAGAATCCTCCAATAATTGTAATATGCTCATCTCCTTACTAATGTATAGAGCAGGGTCGGCAACCTATGGCACATGTGCCAAAGGTGGCACGTGAGCTGATTTTGATGGCATGCAGTGGTAGGCTGAGCGCTCAGCCGCCACTGCTCTGGGGTTCCGGCTGCTGCCCCATTGGCACCCAGGGTCCCGGGCACCGGCCCCACTCAGGACCCATGCTGGCCTGGGGACCCCAAGGAACCTCAGGCTGGCAGCGGCTGAGCAGGCTGGTGGCTGAGACCCCGACTCAGCCACTCAACCCACTGTCGGCCTGGGGTTCCATTCACTCAGCTGGCAGTGGCTGAGGGACTAAATTCAACAAAATAGGAAAACAAGAGCAACTAATGACAAAGTGCAAGAGCCTAGAGCAGTGGTCCCCAACCTTTTTCGTCTGGCAGGCACCAGATGAAGGACCGTGGTGGCAGACAAGCATCTGCCGAAATGATGCCCGAATTTCGCAGCATTTCGGCAGATTGCTCGTCCTCCGGCCAGTACGTGGGGTGCACTTTAGAAGCCCCTGTGGGCGCCTGGGACACCTGCGGGCACCCGCGTTGGGGACCCCTGACCTAAGAGCCTCCTGAAGCATGGTGATCATTTTATTTAAATGGACTTGAACTGTACGAAAATTGAGTTGTGTCATTATGTTGCCACATGCGCAAAATCATGATGGACATTGTACAGTTTATTCATACCAGCAAACTTGTTGACATATATCCTAATGTGTACATTGCCACTCGTATTCTACTGACAATTCCTGTAACAGTAGCATCAGAAGAATGGAGTTTCTTAAAACTAAAGCTCATTAAAAACTATCTCCGCTCTACAATGAGTCAGGAACACTTGACCTGGTCTTGCTATTCTTGCAATCGAACAAGACATCACTTTGTCTTTATCATACGATGATATTATTACTGATTTTGCAGCCAAAAAAGCCAGAAAGATTGCTTTTAATTAAAAACTAATCCTTGTTTCAATACCTCTTCATATAAATTTTCAATAAAATGTTGACAAGTTCAAAAAAATATTATTTGCATCATTCTGTCAAATCAGAATTTTTTCTACAGTGCTACTTCTTTAGTGCTAGTCCATCAGCATTACAATGTGCTTAATTAAGTTAAACGGGTTTTAATAACATGCATGTGGCAAGTTTTCCAATACTGTAAGCTTATGTTTGTGTTGCTAAGAGCAAGACAGGCACGGGGGCACCAGTTTGAAAGTCAGATCAAGATTTTTCACCTATCACCCCCTTCCACCCACAGGTGTTCCTCAGTGAAATGTATAACAAAATGTCTTTTTTTGCTTCTCCTTATAGTTCCCCCAAACTCATTGTTTCACACCCCTCCTGCCCCTCCAGACAAGACAACCTCCTGCAGTTTTAGTCTCTGATGTTTGTATGCTCTGATTTCACATCACTCTGTCAGCTTGGCTTTTCCTTTTGACTTAGATGCAAATGCAGCTCCCATTGTGTTTTGGCTTTTGCAATGCTTGAGGTACATCAGAGGCCTTGGTAGATAAATAAATGAACATTCCTTTGTCTAGGATAAACTTGTCTTTCAACTCTGCCTGGTGCATGGTTTAAACATATTTTTTAGTACATACATGATCAATCAGTCCATTTGCCCTCACAGAGAGTGTGCCAATCACATGTCATTTGTGATGTTTTAGCCAGTCCTTCAGCCACCCGCTGGCCAGGCTGTCAGTGGCACTGGACACCCGATTGGCCTAGTGCACCACATCCCAGAGTCCCCGAGCAATTCACCAGCCTCAGCCTACTAAGGAGCTGGGATTACAGGTGTGTGCCACAGTGTCTGATTAGTACACACATACAACTAACTCCTTAATTATCACTCAGACATATATCATTCAATGCTTATGATGACCAATATAATATAAGCTTTAATTTAATACCTTACACAACTGTCTTTACAGACAAATACAGAGTCATGTTAGGTGTACTGAATTTGACAAGCCTGATAGGAATTGCTGTTACAGGACAGTGAACCCTTTGCAAGCTGGCACTGAGGGTCTCTTATCGTCACCCTATGTAAAAATGGCATCATGAGGTATCATTTTATTGTCTCTGAGGGATAGTTTCTGATATCTTTACTCACATGGAGTATCGTCCTATTACTTGAGTAGCGCCATTCATTTCAATGGGGTTTACTCCTGGAGTCAGATGCACTTCCCTCAAATTGTAAGATTATCAGAGTCTAGTCTTCAAGGAATGTTTTTGCACTAAATGTTTCCAGTCTACAAAACCTTGTTTAACTGAAAACTCAGCCTGGTCTCTGGGTCACGTTGTGTTTTTTCGTCATGCACTACCACCATTAATAAAAATTCTGAAGGCTAAATGAGATCTTCATTTGCAATCAATGTCTCTATATAAGTGTAATTGCAGAACTCAGTGATCACTGAGCAAATGTATTTCTTTAAATAGTCTTGATTCACCCTGCCTTGTATGGACATTTGTATATCTGTGCAAAATGGATCCAGAGAATTTGGGGAAAGGGAAGGAGGTATGCTCAGCCTCCTTAAAACAACATGCCTCCAAGTACTGCCCATGGATGAGGGGACACTACACCTCCCCTTACAGTGGGTTATCCTGGATAGAACTGTGGTGCAACTGTGGAAACCTATTGGACTGGAAATAACCAGGACACTTGTATTCCATACCCATCTTTGGCTCTTGCATACTTTGTGACTCTTGACAAGACACTGAACACTGGGTACAGTATCTTCATGTGTAAAATGTCACCTTCCTTTATAAAGTGCTTTGAACTCTACAGAGAAAAAGTGCTATATAAACTACATAAAATTAAATTGCACAATCCATCTATAAGATTAATGCAACACTATTTTTCTACTTATTATCTATCTGGTTCTTGTATTGTATTACTCTTTGTATGCATAACATATTTGATTCTTGTTTAATAGCAATACCTATACTAATGATTGATTCCCACAGCATCTTTCTATGTTTTTATGAGGAGTGGTTCATAATGGAGAGAAATAATTCTACTAAACACATGGCAAATGTAGATAAAATAAAATGATTACAAACACATGTAGTGACACTATGAAGCTCATATACAAAAATGTAATTCTCTGAATACAGATTGTTTGAAATAAATTCTATATTTTTTAGTAGAGCAATCAATTACCTGTTCTGAGGCCAATATATGCTCTACAAGCTTTGTTTACTTTATCATAACATTCTGTATCGGTACATTTGAAAGAAATACTATACATGGTTTGAGCCAGAAAGCAAAGAATACTGTACATTGCAAGGGTGATGTTAGAAGAAGGTGAAAATGGATATAATCTGAAGTGCTCTGCAGAACATTTTGCAAAGCAGACAAGAATTGCACAGTTTAATTCTTTTAGTACAACATATTTGTAATGCCCACACTCAGTATCTTATTTCTATCTTCTGGGCCATTCCAACAGGACAGTTTATATAAGTATTGTTAAATTTCATTTTATCACCTGTTAATGTACTTAAATAGATTTAAAGATACATTTTGTTGATTAAGTGCAATATTTCTTCCAGTGAATGACATTGAAGTAAGCCAACCTGTAACACTG
Source organism: Chelonoidis abingdonii (assembly GCF_003597395.2). Lineage (NCBI taxonomy): Eukaryota > Metazoa > Chordata > Testudines > Testudinidae > Chelonoidis > Chelonoidis abingdonii. The sequence goes on from NC_133773.1 coordinate 108,200,207, forward strand.
ACAAGTGTGTGTGGTATATCTGTCATAAAAGTTTGCTATCAGCTTAATTTGTTAATCACATTGTTAGTCTTATAACATTTAGCCACAAGCCTCAAAAAATGTTCAATTTAAAATATTAGGAAAATAAAATTATAACGTGCAAAAGACTGCATTAGCAAGCGTTCACTCTTATTAAGATAAGAATGATGCCAGTAAATTCCAGGTAAAGAAAACGAGGAGCCATAATTCAGGAAAACAGCAAATGCTAAGTCATTCACAGTAAAAAATGAGGTGCATTTTGCATAGTTCCTCAATAATCCTTTCTTCTGATGGATTGTAATTTGGATGAGCATCTTTATAGGTGAACTGCAAAACTGTAATGAAAACTGAGTTAGTCTCAGAAATCTATGCTGGATTCCTCAACTTACTAAGCAGTGAAGACTGTTTAGCACTAATTTAATATTTCCTTTTCCCCTCCTTTATTTAAATATACATCTATTGTTGATATATTCTTCAGCATACAGTCAGAAAGATCTATCATTCGATTATATTACACCTAGCAATAGTCCCAGAGCTTGATCCAAAACTTACAGAACCCAATGGAAATCTTTCCACTGATTTCAGTGGGTTTTGAATCAGGCCTTGGATGTAGAGCACGGTATCATGTTACACAGGCAAACAAGTCTGGCTGGGGTTAGTTCATCAGTTGAAAGGTCTTTTAAAAATTGTAGCACGTGTGCTAGCTATTAAATAAAAAATAACATGTACAGAAAGATCTAAATCTGTGGACCCAAATAATGAGCTCATGTAATTGGAGGGATGCTACTTGTCTTCCCTAGGGTGAAAGGAATACTCCCCACAGAACTGTGAAACCTGTGGATTCATGCAAATTTTGTTATGCTGGGAAAGAGTTAAGCATGTAGCTGATTCTTATTGTCTGGGTGCAAAATAATGTCAAATATAGTTATTATACATAGAGTATTTTCGGTCTGTATTTGTCTAGCTTCAGCTTCAAGATATTGGACCATGTTCTCTGCTAGATTGAAGAGCCATTATTAGATATTTGTTCCCCTTGTAGATACATACGGACTATGATGAAGTCATGAAATTAGAATTCCACGTTTGGATTAGGGCTCCCTGGGGAAGCATTATAGTTACAAAAGTTGGATTCCCTGCATTGGGGTTAGGAACAGTTGATCTCCCTGGGATAGAGGTAGGGGTATAGTTGGTTCAGCTTCCTGGTAGAGTTAGGGTTACAAATGGTAGGGTTCCCCTGGCTAATTTTAAGGCTGGAGTCTGTGGGACTTCTCGGGTTATGGTTAGAACTGGGGCTGGTAGTGCTCCCCTGGCTAGGGTGAGGGCTGGGTCTGGAACCATTCTCTGACATGGGGTGGTATACAAAGGGTAGGGCTTCAATGGCTAAACTTAGGACTGGGGCTGGTAGGGCTAGTGTTAGGGTTGGAGTAGGTTGCACTGCCCATGCTAGTGTTCAGACTGGGATGCAAGGACTTTATTAATTATGGTTCAGCCTGGGGACAGTACAGCTCCCTGGTTAGAACTGGGATCTGTAGGGTTGTGTGGACTACAGTTGGAATTACAAAAGGGAGGGGTCTCTGGGCTAGATCTAGGGCTCAGGGCCATTTGGATCCCTCATCTTGAGTTAAAAAAAATGTAGGATACCTGGGTTAGGCTTAGGATGGTATGACTCTCCTGGGTAAGGTTAGATCTTGAGGCAGTAGAATTCTCTGGGCTAGAGTGAGGGTTACAGAAGGTAAGGATCCTCAACTAAGCTTAGGGCTGTAAGGATCTCTGGGCTATCTGGCTAAGCTTAGATCTGGGGTCAGTGGAGCTCTCTGGGCCCTGACCCCAGTGGGTAGGGCCAACTGGCATGGCCCGTGGCCTCAGCCCATAAATCTCTACCTTTAGTAACCTTAACCTTAGCCCAGGAATCCCTACCCTTTGGAACTCTAACTATAACCCAGGGAGCTGTAGTGGTCAGAGTCCAAAACCTACCTTGGGGAACTTACCATTGGGAATCCTAATCATAGCCCTGGGAACCTTATTGGTCCTGCTCTAAATCTAGCCTGGGAAGCACATTCTACCTTAACCTTAATGGATCCCTGCCTTTTTTCACATTATCCCTAGCCCAGGGATGACTACCTTTTATAACTCTAGAGCAGGGAGCCCAAATGGCTCAATTCCTGACCCTGGCCAGAGAGGAAGGGAAGGGAAAGGGGATGGGGAGGATTGGAAGCCTGAAAACTTGTCATTTGGGGGAAAGAATCAGATTGGATGAGGTGGTGGGGAAGGACAAAGGGACTCAAAACTAGGGGAGTAAGGGCAGGAGAGACAGGCCCCATGAAGAGCCGGGGGGACAGAGGAGAATTTGAACTGGCTAGATAAACCTGGATGGGGGCACTGAGATTGGACAAAGAGCCCAGGGAAGGAGATTGGTACCAGGAGCCAGTTGGGATGAGGAAGTGGAAGATTTTGGTCAACTGGAGGCCACGGTGGGGTGGTTGGCAATCAGCTGAGAAGCTGTGAATGGGGAATGGGTGTGCATGGAGACTGGGAGTGAAAGAATTGGTTGGAAGACTAGGAAGGAGAGCCCAGGAGTTAACACTAGGACTGGCTGGACACCGAGAGTGAGACAGGGACAAAAATCCTGAGGAGTAGAGATTGGGACTAGCTAGGTGAGGAGAGTGGGACTGTAATAAGGAGCCAATGGTGGGGAAGAGACAGGACTGGTACATGAGCAGGGTGGAAATAATGAGGCAGAAAGGGTCACTCTTGGTGGGGGGACAGAACAGAAGTCTGCACCCACTAGAACCCATTCCTCTCCAGGGCCTAGAGTGGAACCCAGGATTCTCAAGTCTCATTTCATTCCTCTGCTGTCAGCAGATGTCTGTGAAACCCACTGGCAAAGCATCCCATTCACTCCTAAGTCTGATCCATATAGAGCAGGGGTTCTCAAATTTCATTGCACCGCCACCCCCTTCTGACAACAAACATTAGTGCACAAGCCCAGGAGGGGAGACCGAAGCCAAAGCCAGAGCCCTATCACCCTAGGCGGTGGGGTGGGGGCAAAGCTGAAGCTCAAGAGCTGCAGCCCTAGGAAGGGGCCTGTAGTCTGAGCCCCACCACTGAGGGCTGCAGCCATCAGGCTTCAGCTTTGGCCCCAGATGGTGGGGATTGGGCTTTAGCCAAATGTGGTGGGGCTCAGGCTTTGGCTTCAGCCCTGGACCCCAGCAAGTCTAACGCCAGCTCTGACAACACAACACACTTTGGGGTCCCAACCTGCAGTTTGAGAACTGCTGACATAGAGTATGACATAATATTACAGCTATCAGCCCATTAGCTCATGTAGCAGAGGGCTATAAATCTAGAAATATTGTCTCCTACCCAACTGAGCCAGATGTACGAATGTAGATTTCAAATATGAGGTAGGCGAAATAACATTTTGATTTTACAAAGTAACAGCTTGAGTAATATTGTGGAAAATATACTCCATACTTTCTTCACTAATCAGCTGTACCACGGCATGAATACCTGCAATATTTTGGCTCTGTTGTGCACTCTGACAGAACTGCCTCAATTACTAGCTCCTATTGCTGCTGCTTCTCTTCATGCCGCTGCTCACAACCGTTCATATTGTCTGCTACTATTGTGAGCAGAGTCTCATTAATGATGATGTGCTCATTGCAACTTGAAACATATTTGACTTCTGTGCCACCAGAACTAAACATAGGGACTAAAGCCCTTCCAGGTCTAAATGTTCAATGTTGCTGTTTCTTTCTTTGCCTAGATTTCAGTTAATGGGGAAAGTGAATACGTTTTAGGTGAGGGAGGAGGAGGAGAAGAACATACAGTCCCAAATCATCAAATGTACCAGAGTTCTGCTCAGCACAGATGAGGAGGGTGTCGGGGGGTGGAGGGACATTTCCTTTCATCTCAATTCACAGCCTTTTTCATCTTAATACTTTTAAAAATGCCCTTTAAAATATTTATGGAAATTGAGCTTTTTAAACTAAAGGCTTTTATTATGTCTTCACCTTCCTATTATGTTAATTTGTATCAAGTTGTACTTGGATGCTGTTAGGTTATAACATCTGCAAATGTTCAGCCAATCAGAATGCATGGCCAAATAAGCATTTTATCAGCATTCCATTATTCCTTTTAGAGTAGAAAGGCTATGAAAATGCTATTAATTTTTAAATAGAAACATCTAGAGAGGAGAAGAATGAGGTTGAGTTAAAATGGGTTAGTTTGAAAAACACTGGTGGTGGTGTAATACACTGTGCTCATTATATTTTTAACAATGTTGTTCTATCTGTTTTTAACCACTCATAAGATGGTAAACCCTGTACATAAGCTGCAAGAGTGAATCTGCAGAATGAAGCTGATTGAATGCTACTACCAGACAGTATTCATGACCAATGAAATATATACAAAAAATCTTGTTGACCTGAGTTCACTCTTATTATTTTCCTTAGATATCCTAATTAGTATCTGTGATGTTCTGTACCTTGGAACACCCAGCACCCCCATGTTCATCCTTATAATATGAATGTATGGTATCTAACGCGAAGTCTGTCATGTTGGGTGTCTTCAGAAGGCTCATTATGTACTGAACATTGTTGTTATGGTAATGTTATAGTAATTTCATTTTATAGGTTGTAATTTCATGTATATTGGTATGAGGCTGAAAATGTGTCCTCATGGCTTAAAGCAAGGCTGGGCAAAAACTCTCCAGAAGCAGAGGGGCAGTTCACACCTCATCAGGGAATGTATAGGACAAACCCAGCCCAGCCTCGTAGAAACAAAAGCCATTGGCCTAGAATATCAGGAGGTCAACCAGTTCAACACCCTGCTCAAAGCAAGACCAATTCCCCAGACTGATTTTTGCCCCAGATCTCTAACTGACCCTCTTGAGGATTGAACTCACAACCTTGGTTTAGCAGGCCAACACTGAGCTATGCCTCCCCACAAATCATCCAAAGCACAGGATGGGGAGCAATGTCAGAGAGACTGAGTGACTTGCCCATTGTCACAAAGGTAGTCTGTGGAGGGAATTGAATCCAAGTCTCCCAAGACCTAGGTTAGCACCTTAACCACTGGGCCATTGTTGCTAACTGTTGTTACCTAGGCAAAAGGATCTATTGGACTCTCCACTGAGTCACCTTCCTTCCTTTGGTCAATTTGGGGCTGTGATGAGACAGTGCTCACCAGACTCTGAAGGAGTTGGGGGGCAAAGCCAAGAGAGAAGAAAGAACATAATAAAAGGGAGAAATGTTAGCCATGCTCTTCCTCTCTCTTGCACTTCCATTTACAGACATCACCACCACGCAACTGAAGTGCTGATCAAAGGGGAAGGGCTGAAGGACTACCAGCCAGCCTGGGGCGAGCAACATCTAAGTTTGTAAGGGCATTGAAAGTACTGAGATCAGCTTTGGATACGTTTTGCTTTTATTTTATTTGACCAAATCCAACTTCTTGTGCTTTGACATATAATCACTTAAAATCTATTATTCATGGTTAAAAAATGTGTTTGTTTACTCTACCTGAAGCAGTGCATTTGGTTTGGAGTGTCAGAGACTTCCCTTGGGATAACAAGCCTGGTACATATCAATTTCTTTGTTAAATTGACGAACTCATAGAAGCTTGCAGGGTCTAGCAGGCATAACTGGTTCCTAGGGCTGTGTCTGGGACCAGAGATACTGGCTAGTGTCATTCGGTTGCACAATCCAAGGAGCGTCTTATATGCCAGAGGCTGTGCGTCAACAACCCAGAAGTGGGGGTTCTCACAGCAGAGCAGGGTAAGGCTGGCTCCCAGAGTTGAGGATTGGAGTGACCTAGCAGATCACAGGCCTGAATAACACCAGAAGGGAACGTCATACTATCTAACTAGATATCAATAGTTATGTTAAATCCAAGCAGGGAGTATGATCAAAACAGCTGTAATTTCAAATTTTATTACACAACATTTTAAGTAAAACTAATAATGGTGAGTTTATATGGCACTTATAGAATGAAATATGTTCAAATAACACATTCGTAAACTAACTTTGAACAAAGAAATACATGGAAATTGTGATCTCTTTGCAAAAAAAGTGATCTTATTTATGACTTTACAAAGCTGGAACAAAGCATTTCCATGGTGAATATAGTTGAATAATATCTTGCACATATTGTTTGAAGCAGAACATTCAACATTGGGTATTACTCCTTCTTACCACTTCATATTCATCAAATAATTTCACGTTCATTTCAGGAAGACAAAATCAGCCACAGTGATTGTGGTAACTGTTATTGCCATCGTTATAGCTTTGTTGTTTAGGGCTTTGCTCCTCATAAAACATTACATATTCCACTTTCCTTTGTTCTTTTTGGAGAGTTGTTTAGTTTCAGAGTTGGAGATTATGGGGAAGATTTTTAAAGTCACAAAGGACAGTTAAATTCCAAGCTCACATTGGAAAGTCAGTGAGAGTTCACTGCCTAACTCTCACTTGGGCTTTTAAATCTTCCCTGTAATCAGCTAAACCGAATGATATGCATTTACTATTTTCGGTCACCTGCAAACTCTGCTTTGCTTCATTACTTGTGTGTCTGATAATCTTTACTTAGTTTATATTAACTGCATTGTAAAATACATTTGACTTGTATGCATTTTCAATTCTAAATTTATAGGTGAAATCTGACTCCATTGAAATCAATAGCAAATTTCCATGGACTTCAGAATTTCACCCTATGCTTCTGATATCTCTATTGTATATTTCTAGTTGAATGCCCCTGGCTTGATTTGAAAGGTTATGAGCACCCATACGTCTGATTGTCTGCAGTTTTGTAGACCATATTAATATATCTTCAGTTGAAAGACTTGTAGCAGGCAGATCATATGTGGACTGGAAGATTATGGGATTGAAGTGGAGAATTTCTGGTGACAACTCAGCTAATTGGGTTGGCTGTGAAAATCAAAGAGGAGAAAAACATTGACTTCAATGAGAGCAGTAGGCACTCACCACTTTTATTTTAGTGTACTAAGTAATATCCAATCAATATTCAGGACATACTCAGATCTAAGATAATTAGTTCTTCTCTCCCCATTTGAGTGCACGTCTCCTTCTTGTTGAGCTTTGGTGACACCCATTCAGGCAATCATCAATCTTTTTTGTTAAAATCCGGTCTCTGCCTATGTGGAACAAGTCCTCCTATAGAAGGTATTTTAACAGTCTCCAAAACCAAAATCCTCCTTTCTGCAGCTGAATGCTAACTTGCAGAATCAAGAAGAATATTAAGTTAGCTGCCAAAAAACCCCGCACATTACATTACATTAAATATATAAATTGTACATATTTCAGAAAATTCAGATTTAAGATTCCTAAAATGTAATTAACACTGTCTCTTGGTATGTATTACATTGAGGTCTTTCAAAACATGAGCAGAGAACACCTGACAATGTAACTTTTTATCAAATAATGATATACTGAAAGGCACTGCTCATTTTTGTGTTGCTTCAATAAATAATCATAGCAATATAATATTTCCACTCAGGCAGCATCTGTCAACCAAAGACATCAAAGTGTTTTGCAAATATTAAGTCTTACAGTGGTTCTAGGACATAGAACAGATACAAAATATACACATTTTACAGAGTGGGATACAGAGATTACATGGCATAATCAAGATCATACAGCTGGTGAGTAACAGAGAAGGGAAGTCCTGACTCCCAAGTGCCTTCTTGTCATCTAATACAACAGTGCCTGCAAATGAAGCTGAATTGTATAGACTGGACCTTTTTGACCCCAGTAGGAATGGATGACTTTGTTTTGTTATAATAAGAAGCATATCAAACTTTTGTCTGTCCCCTGGAATGAAACCTTCTGAAAGGATTAAAATACTTTGTTGCATGGAGGTCTCAGGATAGACCTCTTCTATACATTAACTTCTTCTGCATATTAGCAGATCATTTGCAGTGGGAAAGATGATGATGAAGCCTAAATACAGTAATCCATGCAGATTATGATAAATCACTTGCTAAGTTTCATTCATTTGTGTTTGTTTTGTGTTTGTATGTTTGTATTTTGAACTAGATGTCTGAAAAAAGAACCGTAAACTGAAACATTTTTGTCAGGAAGTTTGAAATTTAAATTATTGCATGGAAATTAGTAAAACAAAAATTGGTTTTGGGCAGCCAAAATTTAATATGGAGCATTTTAAAAAAACAGTCATATTATTTTATGTAAATTAGATTTATAGGATAAACTCAATCCTTACCTACAGTACACTTAGTGATGCAATGAACTATTGGATATCACCAGTAGGTGGATTATTTAAAAGATAAAAAATCAGATAGAAATGTGATTTAAAAAAAAATTCTAAGAATGTCTCTTTAATTAAAGAATCCTAAGAATAGAAATAGGTAAAATTCACGAGGGCACTTGAAAATGTACTCCATTTGTTTCCTCACAGAGATGTTTGGTATATACCTGATCTATATCACTGTTTAAATTGAACTTGCAGTTCTTTTACTGCATCTTAAGATAAAATGATATTGTGAATTATATCACTACTTTTCTGTGAAATTTACAAATTCCTTGTCTTGATGTGTCTTTCTGAGAATGACCTGTTGTTAAACCCCATTACAGCAGACTGTTGAATCACCTCATATAATGTAACATGTTGACATAACCAGGAGCAATATATCATTCTGATGACCCTTCAGGACTGAAAATTTTGAAAAGTTGTGGTTCTCTGAAAACCAGGAATAAATCAGAGCAATTGTTTTAGTTAACATCTAAAGTGTCACAATATTCATATGAAGATCCAAAAGGAAGATGGAATAATCAGAAATATTTAGCAAAGATGAATTATACTGTTTACTAACATGTTGAGCCTCATATTATAATTACCAAAAGTGTAGAGTGGAAGAATTTACAGTGTATGAACATGCTGATAGACCCTTAACTACAGGACCATCGGGGAACGCTGCAGAAATTAGTGCTTAATGAACTTTCTTAAAAAGAGTATATTCTTTTTGCTTTCTGCAAAGTAAAAGGATTCCTGTTTTGTTCATCACTGAAGTGACAACATTAAAAGATTAAAAACATTAAAAAGATAAAGGGCCTCTAGACAACACTTCTTTGTTGGCTGAGCTGTGTAACAGATGATGAAGTATCTAAATTGCCTGTCTGTAAATAAAATACTTAGGGCATGCCCCTACTCCCATTGAAGTCACTGGTGCCGCATTGGGCTCTCAATAAAATGAGGCTACAAGTGAGAGGTATTCATAAAGAAGAATAGAGTGAGATTGTGAGTCTATAATAGTTTGATGAACATTGTAAACTCTCCACTGAATCATCTTTTTTTCATCGTGGAATCTCTTAGTTGCTTCGAAAAGCATTCAGTTAGGTTGTCTGTAACGTGTAAGAACCTCTAAAGCACCTATATTGGTAACCATAGTTTCTATGGACTCTCCATTTGTGAAATAAATAGCATTTGGCCCTTGGATGGTAACAGATACTTACTATGTATGCTGGTTTACTGAAATTAATGGCAATGAGGTTCACTTGTTTACAAATTACTATGTTTTGCTTACTGTAAGCCTACTATATGTTTACTTGTAAGTCTTCAGCTAGTTTAAATCAGTATAGCACCTATGATGATTTATGTCAGCCGGAGTTTGGCCCATTAATGTTAATAGGATTTGCTTTGGTAACTCCTCTCACCACAACACAAAATTAATGCAAATGTCAGCTGTTGGAAGAATTGTCACCTGTACCATAGATTTATAGACTCCAGGACTGGAAGGGACCTCAAGAGGTCATCGAGTCCAGTCCTCTGACCTCATGGCAGGACCAAATACTGTCTAGACCATCCTTGATAGACATTTATCTAACCTACTCTTAAATATCTCCAGAGATGGAGATTCCACAACCT